>NC_134432.1:13430000-13741818 GCF_030867145.1 Opisthocomus hoazin
ATGGGTATTTGAAATATATATGTATTGTTAGGTCAATCCTCAAGCTCATCCCCCCCTCGCCCAGCTTTGTCTGTCCACCTGTTGTATT
Source organism: Opisthocomus hoazin (assembly GCF_030867145.1). Lineage (NCBI taxonomy): Eukaryota > Metazoa > Chordata > Aves > Opisthocomiformes > Opisthocomidae > Opisthocomus > Opisthocomus hoazin. The sequence continues at coordinate 13,430,089 of NC_134432.1, forward strand.
GTTTGTAGATACTACTGTTATACAATTAATCAATACTGAAATGCAAAATAATTGATCCTGGATTCAGATCAGATGGAAAAAAACCAAAGGAAATGATGGAACAGAGCAACTGGGAATCCCAGGATGCACTTAGCAGCAGAGCCCTTCGGCACAGACGGAAGGGCTTGCTTTCTCAGCTTGAGAACTCCAACCCCAGCCTGGCTACAAGTTTAACTACAGAGATCTTGAGTTAGAGGGTCTTTAGGCTCCTGGCTGAGTTTGTACACAGCTGAGATTTGTGACACTTTGTGATTTTCCAGTGTCTTTTCAATGAAAGACACATGGTATAGTTACCACAGTTTACACACACAAGACATTCTTCCAAAATCTATGACAACATCATCTAGTAGAATATCAGCAATTAAGAATAATGTAGTTAAGATCAAAATAAAAAAATGTTTATGGCAATATATGTACATCTAGTACACAGTGCTACCCTCAAAACTGAATGCAGTTCTGGTTGTCCCAGCTTAGAAAAGAAACAGAGTAATTAGTGAAGGTAGAGAACAGGGCAATAGGGAGATCAGAGGAGTGAAATTACTTTTGGGAAAGGAAAGGACAACCAGACCCAAGGTTCTTTGCCTGGGAAACTGATGACTGAACAGGCGTATACAAGAGGCTTATAAAATCAGGAGTGTTAGGAAAGCATGACAGGGAACTCTTATAACTGTGTTTCAATAGAAGAAAGGAACCTGGAAAAAAACACTGAATATTTTCATATGACACCCAGTGAAAATGTAAAACTCCTTTCCATACGATTTGGTGGAGGCCAGAAGTACAGTGCGTTGAAAAAGAGACTATAAAGTCAAGGAAAATGGGCTATTAGACAGTTGTCCAGATGACCCTCTGGCTCAGGGAAGCCTTAAACTGCTGATTGCCTTAAGCTGGCCTGGAACCAGCAGACAGCTGGTCATGAACCAACTGAAGCTAATGACAAGAAATACAGAACAGATGACACTGTTGCTGCTGAATCTTATTTTAACTGTAAGTTTAGGAGAGAGCAGAAGGGGATAAGAAAGATTTTGCTAGATATTCAATACAGTTTTCTGTATATTAGACCTATCCATGACTATACTATATATTCCCTATTGTTGCTCAAGCATTAACAATAAAAAAAAGCTAAAATAGCTATTTACACTCATTTAGATAAGGAACTGAATTCAGTCCTTTGCATTAGTAGTTCTGAGCTTCAGATGCCAACCTGTAATTGTATTTGGAGTCCCACTTACCGTAGACACTAAGTGGTTAATGGTGTTCTTTTACTAGATAGCTGAGAGACCACTAATAGATTCAGCTTCTTATTTGCCCTAAAGGCTGCCACAGTTCAATACGATTAGGATCCTGTCCACTTAAGCAGTAACTGCTTCACAGGGAGGAACATAGAAAGCAATACATGTCTTCTCTGACTACAGAAAGAGCAGTTCTGTGGTAGACAGGTTTTGTCTGATATAGCCAGGTTTTCTGTACCAGCCTGTAAGCAAACCTTTGCTTTACCACCAATTCTAATTTAAAGAAAACCCTGTACCTCGCTTTTTCAGTGGAAAATGAATTATTTTCCTTTTCATTCCAGGGCAGTTCTTTGGATGCAGTGGCTGATGCTGTATGAGGTTTTTTTATTATTACATTTTAACAAACTTTATAGCCCATTTTGTTTGTTTTCAAATAACTTTATTTTCCTTCTTTTCTACCATCAATTACTAGGTTTGTTTTTCTTTCCACAAGATGGAGGAGTCAGGAGACTGATCCTGCTCAATGCTGTGTAATTTAGTATTATGTGTACTAGCTTTATGAGGTAGGAGTCAGATAAAACATAGTATTTGAACACTAACCATTTATTAGCTCTAAGGAATAGATTTATGACTTGACAAGCAGACAATAACTCTGTGTTCTGATCAGCCAAAGAGGTCTACTTTGAGTTCAAAACACAGAGTAACATACTCTTTCACAAATAATTTTGTTTACTGATGTGACTAGATTTTAATAATAAACTTGATATATATGTAAATTTATTTTAATCTAATTTCATCAACAGAGCCCTCCTAAAAATGAGGCTTTGTAGATTGTTCTGTGTCTGATTTATAGATTTCTGCATCCTATTCCCAGATTGATTTCAAGGCTATAATTCTATCAGGTTTTTCTCCTGATGTCAGAAACACCACCTCTGCAGATAGTGTTTTATAACTAGCATCACAACTGAAACTGAATTACTGCCCTGCTATCCTATGCTGCAATATGTCCTTTTGTTTATAATCACCCTCTCTCCCTTATATACCTACTACTTCAGTTTCATGGAAAACATCAGCTCCAAAATCAATCAGGTAGCACAATGTCTATTTTCGTCCCTAACTTCAACCCCCATATAAAATAGTAGAGGCCATATTCTTAGCTCAGATATAAATGTGCACAGCTCTTTAAAGAAAAAGGAAGCTGAGAAAATGGATCAGTGCCAAATTTCCACACGTACAATTTTCTAATGAGTTGTTCTTCCTCACTTGATAAAGTCTCGATCCTATAAAGGAGCACATGGCACACATTTGAGTGTTCACTCAGGTACTCAGATACACATTTAGGGACTCAGGACCCACTTTCTAAATGCACATAAAGAATAACCCACGGAAAACGTTATTTAACTGAATCTAGCACAAGTTTCGTGACTCTTTCTTCCTTTTTTAATGGAATGGATTCCTGTTTAAGGTGTATTTTGTCTTACTTTTAATAAACAAAGCTACTGCTGCTTTCACATACTTTCATTTTGAAACCCGCATAGCATGACTGCTAGCTCCCTCCCTTTTCACTCCCCTTTTTCTCTCTCCAACTCCGTCTTACCCTTTTGCACCTTTCCACTGTACCCTGTATGGGGTGGGGGGGATTGAGGGCAGCCACACAGAAGATACAGGAAGAGTAACTTTGCCAACTTCACGCTTATGTGGGTAATACACCTTTTCCACTACTAGTTTTTAGATAAGAATAAGCTTCCTGGAAGCATAAAGACAACAAATTTCCAACATATTTGGAGTGGCCACTGTGTCAGCCAGTAGCATGGACTGAACCAGGAACCCCTGGAGGGGAATGGAATAGCCTCTCCGCTTTGACGAGTACACCAGTATTTCAAATCCTCACCACCCTTAGACCAGCTGTAAAGAGTAACTCCATTTTATTTGCCTGGCAGTCATAACAGTTCTCTTTTGATGCTCATTTCTCTCATATTACATTTCTGAACACTTCATTATAGCTCAAATAAAATATAATTCTCATGTTGTTTTTAATTATTTCACAAAACCCAAAAGTCTCATAATGAGCTCCTTGCAATACTAATATATTTCCATGATATTATGCCAATGCCAAAGAAAGAAGATGTAGATCCCCCTCCTCCCGCTGCAAATAAAATACACCTTCTGATATAATCCAAACGTTAATCCATTTCTTATGGTTTGCCTTTAGAGGCAACTCAAATAAATAACCAGAAGAACAAACCTCTTCTCTCTCCCACAGTTTGGCCATCTGGAGGATTTGTAAGGCCAGTGCTCTATTTCCTACTCTCCAGGAGCAAGACCCCTTTCTAGCTATGGAAGGAATAAATAAACAAGATGCAGCCTATACAATGTCAATAAAGACCTGTATTTTTCCGTAAACAAATTTTTCATATATGTAGTGCCTTGATTGCTAAGTTTATATCTTACCTGTTTGGAATAAAATGTGATTTTTGCAGCTGTTCTCCCTGCTCTATGTCTCTTGGGAAGCCAGAAAGCACCCACCCTTTGGTCATGCAGTCTAGTGCGTTTAGGCGTTCTGCCAGGATCTTCACAACAAGGTTGTCTGGGACTGCAAAGGATTAAAAAGATGATATTTATTTTGTACGCTGAGTCTGCAAGTAAGCTACTCTTCTGGTTAGACTGCTACAGGAACTAAAACACAAAGAGTTACTTGTGTTTACGATGGATTCATTTTGGAGAGAGGAGTTACTGTTGACTGCATATTTACTGGGCTATCACAGAACCCCCAAACTCCTAAGGAACTGTAGGACTAAAGCAAAGTATTTGGTAAAAACAGATGCCTACATAATTTTGCAACGTACTTTTTCTCTCAGCCGTACTGGGCTGATGTCACAATGAAGTGTGTGACATAATCTTATAAAAATGCAAAAATAATGACCTGAGTTGTGTAAAAGAAATCCTAAAACAAGAAAGAAATTTCTGTAGCATTCTGTATGTAACTTAGCAGATGATAATGGTTCTGCCACAGCAGGCTAGGTGCAATATTTCTCCAGTTTGTCCAAAGGCTTGAAGCTTTTATAACTGAAAATAGATTTCCAAAATGTATTTCAACTACTGTAATTACTGCATTGATGACTCCCTAATTTTAGAGATAAAAGTTCTCGTTCCTCTATTATTATTTTTCTTTAGGGCAAGAGAGAACATCAGCAAGATGCTGACTGGGATTACAATTACTATGCAGCTTTTAAAATCCTATTCAATGGGACACAGTGGCAAGGAAGTAACCTGCATATAGCCTTCATAAAGCAAAATATTTCAGTCGAGATACTTAAACTTCTGTACCTTGTAATGTTTTCTTTTTACAGAAAAATTAAATTGTTAGGTCCAATAAGAGTGGCTATAAATTTTGCAAGGACTCTTGCAATGTGCTGGGTTTAGTGTCAAATAACCATAAAGAAAGGTCAGCAAAATCACCTCAAGCTACTTCCCAAAAAAGCAGCCAGAACAATTTTCAAGAAGCAATGAGAGTGCCTTCTCTTTATCTGTACAGTATGTCTAATACACTGTTGCCTCTACTGGAAACAAGCAATAAAAAATGCTACATAAATCCACATCATGGAATGCTGATGTTTTGATACTCACCCTGCCACTGCATCCGCATCCAGAAATACAACAACAAGTGCTTGTAGGAGAGCATACACGTCAGATTTCTAACAATGCCACTCGCTTTAGGACTACCTGACAGGAATGCGCCGGTATTTTAGTGGAGTGTATTATTATCAGTGCACATTTATAACCTGGGTACAAGCAGGTTTTAAACCACAATAACAGAATCCACTTGCTTCCTGAAATTTAACATTTCCTAAAGACTTACACCTCTACCATGAAATTCATTACTTTCCTTTAAATAATCAAATTACTGAGTTTACAGAATTGGAATCAGGATTCAATGTACTAGCAAAAAGGGAGGAAAACCACAGGGAATTAATTAGAAAACAGATTAGTCTATTAATTGAGGATACCCACTTCACATTATAAAAAAAAAAAAGTTAAGGAGAGTAATATTCTCCATCTGCTGAAAGAAAAAAGGAATGGAATAAAACCAGATACCTGACAGAGAGAAAAATGACAATGCAAAACTAGGCATTCCATTAAAAATAGGATTCATCAAATTAACTATACAATAGTGCAGCAGCAGGAAAAAATGTTAGACAAATGATACTTCTCTAAGACCTGAGCTGCAGGCAGGCACAGAGGGGATAACAGAAGAATTTCAGTGCTCTTTGCAGGGCAGTTCTCCCTATCCTCCAGGGTACAAGACCTAATGCAAAACCAAGACTTCCCAGTAGAAAGAAATAAAAAAAAAAATCCTACCTTCTCTTTCCCCAAAATATATTCCATACAAAGACCAGTGGAATTTTCCTGGTAATCCTGAATTTTTGGCTGCAGCACTAAACTTTCTGTCTTGACACATGTTATTTTATCATGATTCCTACTGGAATCATTAACATGGATTTACAAAGATGCTAAACTGAAACATTTTCAGAATGCTTAAAGACAGTTTTGAAAGGGATTTGAATGAAACCTACAAACCTAAGAGTAAAACTGGACTAAGGCAGGATTCTGCTGGAGCTGACGTTCCTGTGAGAGGAACAGGCAATCAGGGCAGAGGCTGAAAGCCCCAGGAATGGCACAGAGAAATGAGCATGTACACTGTGCTGTCAAGCTTCCAGCAGATTGTAGGAGATTCTTCAGTTCCAGGGGCCAAGTTGCTTCCATCCTGCATATGGGAAAGAGAAACACCGAAGCCTACAAAAAAATCAAAAAGCAATTGTGATGGGAACCAGGCAGCATCTCCTCAATCTGATCACTTCCCATAGGCCTTCCGTGAATCCTGATGATCAAAATCCTCTATTTTGGTCACTATTTTTGAACAAAACTCAAGCAATCACAAATTGGGGGGCGGGGCGGGGGGAATCTAACAAGATGCAGTGACAATTAATTAACAATTTATCTAATGGGATACCAGGTTTGGGGCTTTTTGAGTAATACTAGGGATATGTGGTAACCCTGACACCTTGCTAATTGCAGCGATGACCGACTAGAAGGTATCAGCAACACACTTTAGATTGTTTGCATGCTCCTGTATGTATATACATCACTGAATAATATAGATGCTTACATATTTTCTGTGCCTCTCTCTACAGCTTGATGGTGAGAAATAAAACATAAACAAGTCAGACAGCAAGCTCTGCTCTCCTCTTGATTAGCAAACATACCTATCACTTCAACACAATAGGGGAACATAGCTTGTTGGCTGTTCAATGGCATTACAAAGTACATCAGCTGCCCTTGAAGAGGAACAGTCACACTTAACACAGCTGCATTAAAACTGTAAAACATCTTCCACAGACCAGAGGGGGTGGGGAAAAAAAGGAGGAAAAAAGCAAGAAAGAGATCAGTATTATTCTTATTTTGCTGCGGAACAGACAGAGTAGGTAATGAAGAACTCTGCAGTATGGTATTCCTTTTCACTCATGTGGAACTGTCTCTTGAATGTGAGGCAAATTAATAACCTGTAATTGGAGGGGCATACAGTCTGTAAGTATCTAGCCAGAGGTCTCCTGGCCTTAAGCACACGACCCAATGGGCTACATAGCAAAGTAAAATGTAGAGCTTTTCTGATGAGGCAGTCAATCTACATGTTTTAAGTAGATTATGAAGCACAAGAGCTTTGAATAATCAATTCCTTTTCAACATAAGCTTGTGTGAGTTTCCAACTCTGAAAGTTGGGGGAATGAGACTCTAGAGAGATTTTACTTTATCATTAGAGAAGTCCAAAGATAAGTTTCTTGTAAAAATTACAATGTGCTACAAAGAGATATCCAGATTAGGTAATGTGGAAGCACATCTCTATTAAGGCGAGAAATCAAGGTACAGGAGTAAAATTCATCCCTCAGAAGTAACGCTGCAGAGCTGCTGAGCTACAGTGATACCAAGTGCTAAAAGCACCCTACATAGCTGTGGACCAAGGTCACAGTGAACCTCAGAAATGGTATACGTGGCAGAATGAGGCCACAACCACCTCCATATAGAAATGCAATTCATTCATGCATACATTCTTGCCCAACATCAATACCACACACAAATCTCCTTTATCTCCCAGCCTGTCTTGATCGTGTTAATGGTCTAGACTATGCAGCTGAATCAGCAGCTGTGGACCTAAGAAGTGATCTAATCAATTCCAGGGTATGATCAGGCAGGGTACAAGGAACAGAGGCTCAAAGTGCTGCTGTTCATGCTGGAAGTGCTGCGTGGACACCTAGAGATTTTCTATCTCCAGGGCTGTCAATCAGCACCTTCCAGCAGACCGTTTGAAAAATAAATTTAGTTCCCAGAGCTTCAAAGGTTTTCACAAGGTGCTCCTCATGAAAAGCTCTTCCTCATGAACCTCATAGGACTGTGGCCCATTAGCTCTTACCCAGCCCACAGATCTGCAGGACTAATAGAAAACCGTATCAGGCAATCAGTTGACAACATCATACCATCTGCTCAAGACAAAAGTAACAGAACATTAAAGGCACAGTCTGAAAGGCAAAAACGCTACTTGAGAGATTACAGGGCACTACTCTCCAATAGCTTCAATGCTGTCAGTGCTCCAAGCTATACAATTATCATATTTAAATTGATTCCTCCTCCATACGCTTGCCTTTAAAACAGACTTTTGAAGGGTATTGACTCACTTCTCCAAACCTATAAAACCTTGGTTCTAAGTACAGCATAAACACATTTGCAGACATAAATTCTGTCAGCTTTGTGCTGTAAAAAGTTTAAGGTCCTTTTGGCAATATTGTCCATTTACCCTTTATCCCTCTCTTGGAGATTTTTTTTTTTTTTAAACTAGGTCTGAAGATTTTCACAGCTAATTTGGATGCCTGAGGCTTGATCCCAGTACTTGACAAATTAACATCTTGCCCAGAGTACAAGTTACTGTCAAAGGCTACTCTCCCGGATTGTCCTGTCAATCCTAAATTTAGCAAAGCATGAGTTTTGCTTATCTTCTTGCTCTATAAACTCTGGATTATTCACAACGACTCATTTTATTTGGGTTCTTCAGAGAAGTGTTCTATTGTCTTGCCCACATTCAGGTCCTCAGAGATTGTACCAATTTGTTTCTCATGTGTTTGAGAATGATTTGACAGTGATTTACCATCGTGTTGGTCGATCAATGTTTCAATTTAATCCTGCCAACACACCAGATTCGCGAACACGGGCTGGTTTTTCCATTTCATAGCACACAGCAAATTTTGCTTACTGTAATTAATAAAAAATAATCCAAGTGTATGTCCTCAGGGCAAAGGGGGGGCGAAAAGAAAGGCTCCTTCTCGCTCCGACGCCGACGGGCTCCGGTGGAGGCCGGGGCGCTCGGTCCCCCTCGGGCCCCGCTCTGTCCGGCGGTTGGTTGTTCTCTACCGCCACCTGCCGGGCGCGGCGGGCAGCGCGGGGCGGCGGCAGCCGGGACCGCCCGGCGGGCAGCAGCCGGGGCTGCGGCAGGGACTTGGAACCGCCGAAATCGCGATAATTCACGGCTGCGGTGTCTGCTTGGTCCTTCATCGCGGACACCGGCGGGCCGTCACGGGAAACCGGACAGCATCTCTGATTTTCTGGTTTTTGGAGCTAATTGGGAAGCCGGCAAATAAAGAGGCAACATCACAAATAACGGTATCGACACGGCGCTTGCAAAGCACCCTAACGCTCATTTCGTGACTTCATCGAATGGAAAACTCACACAGAGACAGAGTCTCCACTCGCTCATTTTACATATACTGCACTGCTGAGAATGGCTTCCTGTAAAAATTGGAATAATTATTTTAATACAGTAAAATAAACAATAAGATAAAATATTTCATTTCCACACTTTAAATATTACTGTTTCCTCGAATATATTAAAACCTCTTTTTTTTTTTTTTTTCTGGGAGGTTTTTAGCCATTTAAATTAGGAATTGGCTGTATTAAAGAGGAAGCGATAACATTTTTAAAGCAGGCACGATCCCAAATCATCGATCAAATGATACGTGACAAATTAAAACCTTGAGAAATACCTGTTACAGGAGTGCATCGTTCCTACTCACAGTTATCAAGCCAGAGATTCAGGAATCTACTTCTGATGACATTTAGTGACTAAATAAGGTTACAGCCCCTTACACTGCTTTACCTGTCAGTGGCATCTGCAGATTTAGCAATGAAATTCGGTCCAGACTGAGTACCCAGCATACAAACACAAAAAGCTCTTTTCCCCTAAAAATAGCCTCCGCGAGGTTTTCAGCGTCTGCGTGTATTTGCCTACCGGCGCAGGCTACCAGGGATGATCTCGCGGGCCGAGGTCCACACACCTGGGTTCCCATCCATGCTCGCTCACTCACTGCGGCGCGACTTGGGTAGAATGAGGTTTTCTGCCTCAGTTTACCCAACTGCAAGATAAAAGCTACTCTGAATTACCTCACAGGGATGTTTCTAAACTGAAAGATTCTAAAACGAGTAACAAAATGTGTATTTGCACTATTTTTTTTTTACTCCTTCAGCTTCTGCAGAGAGAATACAGCCAGACACAAGACAGCAACCACAGCCCCGACCGATCTAACGCACCATTTCCCTTATCAACCATGTCCCCTATTTCCTCCGTATTTCTAAACTAGTTCAGCTCTGCCGAAGAATACAGGGCTTGTGACAGGACAGAATTCGGCCCACAAAAACCTTTTTGACAGTGATAATACTAAAAAAAGAATAAATTTAGTCTGATAATCTTGGTGAAAAACTCCTTGGCTTTCTACACCAAAGACTGCTTCACCACTTGACGAGAAGAAAGGCTGTTACAGGGTTCGTTGTCCCTTATCAGTGACGCCTGGTGCCAGCACACACTCCAGATCCCCAACAGTGGGATCAGCTGCCCAGCCCTGTGTCTCCCCTTGCCGCTCCTCCTGACACCTACCAGCCACGTTAAAGGGACATTCAGAAATATAAAGCCATACGCAAGAACTATTAAAAGTTTTGTTCGTCATTAAAAAATCCATCTGTTTCATACAGGAGCCTGATTTTGTGCGTATGGCACCCAGTGAAACAGAGCCAAAGCCAGAATTTGATGTTAAACTCCCAAGAGCATAAAAGGGGATGCTGCCAGTATACAACGTGCTTTCCCTTCCAGTCGTCTTATAGAAACTCACGTGATTTCCCCATCCCAAGCTCCAAACAGAAAACCAAACAGATTTCAAGTCAGCAGCTCTTTGCTGCAGAGCTACTGCTGTAAGAAGAGTAGCAGGAAAGGAAATGCTGTGTTTCTAAGTATGACTGTCAGCAATAAAGATCAAAATAAGTATAAAAGATTAATACTTAGAATTTATATTGTGCTCTGTTGTTTAAAAGCCCCTGACAAGCACGAGGCACCGAATGGCCAAGGGCCACAAGGTCACTCAAAGCCATGCGGGTTTGTGGCACCACAGTGATGCCCGCTGACCAAAAACAGGAACTGGGGGCATCGATACGTTTTAACTCACAGCGTGTGCTACTCCCTCCCTCATGCAAACCCAGACTCCAGCAGCACCATCCCTGTGAGTTATGATGCCTAGGACTGGACTATCGATACTCCCATAACAATAATAATGGTGAATACTGCTGCAAAACCAGGAGACTGGCAAAATTGATATAGGCAGGACCATATCCACTAACTGACTGGATCACAGTTGCTCCAGAAAACTACCGCACTAGTCTCTTAAATAAAATCACATTTTGTCTGGTCTGGCATTCAGTGTTGTTTTTTTGGTTGGTTTTTATTTTTATATTTTTTTTAATCTTAAGTAGGATGGCCTTTAAAAATGTCTTTGTAAACTGAGTCTCCCCAGTGTTACTTCATCCCTGAATACCTGCTAGCCAGATACAACAGTTTTGGTTGTTGCGTGTTGTGTAGAATAAAGAAAAATATATTCTAGATTGTCAGATAAAGGAAAGGGGGACTCTAATGCATCTTATTGTTGTGATTCATCACATAAAAAAAGTAAAAATCAGGAAAGAAGATGACAACTTACTGCCTATATGCCTTCATGTAAAACTTTCTACTCTACAATCTTGCATCTTTTAGTAAAATATGGACAGGCAAAACAAGAAAAAAAATTTAAATTCTATTTTGTTCTCTTGACCATCAATTTTATCCTAGTAGGAAAAAAGTCTGCTACCTATTTTCCATAAAAAAACCTTTGTAGCAGTCCCAGAGGAAAAGTCAAAAGTTTGACTTGAAAAACGGAGCTACTTCAAAAGCATTGTCAAACAGAGGTGAAGGTTTCTTAAAAATGCATAAATTAAAGTATGGTGTATTCTTAAATACCTCCGTAACTTTACGCAGTATATTTGTGATTGAGGTGCATATATAGGTGCACTTATAGCATTGTTATAAAACTAACTTAAATGAAGTAGAAAATCAATTTGTTTATTAGCTACTGTTTGGGCTCTGTGTGTGTGTGTGCATGTGTGTGAAAAATGAAAGAAAAATGGAGTTTTTTTCAATAATAAAAAGGGAGTTGCACTGCAGGGCCCCTAAAGCTTGTGAAAAATTAAACTCGACGGATTCAAACTGTCCTATTTCCACTTCAAAAGAGAAGAGGCACTGAGCTCTTCCCAACTTATCTTCAAACGCCCAGCACCCTAGAAAGTTTCTTTAAAAAAAATAAAGTCTCTAGTTCCCCCAAGCACTGTACCCGTTACTGTAGCTGCTGTCTCTCCCTCTTCTAATTATACCCATGTGAGTCTATTAATCAACTTGTAAATTATTTAGAGAGCCATGCGCTGTCTTCAGCTAGTACAAACACACTGCATGCAAAGACTTGCTGAAAACCAATGGAGCTCCCAAAGGGTCTCTCTCCAATGTTCAGACAGCTTGCAGCTCGCCAGTACAGCGCTGTTAAAAACAAGAAATAACACTAAGCTTACCTCCTCAGATATAAAGATTTACTCAGCCTTTCAACTCTGAAACTCTTTGCAAGTTTTTAACAAAGAGGAAGCTGCTCCATTGTCAAATCTTTACTTCACACTTAGTGATGAGAATATTAATTTGATGTCAAAAAAAAACCCCAAGTGCTTTCAGTGAGACTGTGATCACAATCACCAGGGGACCCCAACTTTCAGAGGCTGCACCAAAATGCACCCCTTTAAAACTATTCCAATTTAAAATAAGGGAAAAAAAATCTACATTTGTACAGTAATAGTTTTTATTAGAAAATAGGAGAAATTAGGGAATTCCAGATTTTATCCCCCACATGCAGACTGCCATTGGGGACAGCTTCAGATATTACTACATAAAAAATAGAAAAACGAAGGGAAAAAAACAACATAGATTGTGTGTGTGCGCAACTCTTACCAGGCTGCAAACAGCGCAATGTTCTCTGTCTTCCATGAATCGGCTCTCTTTACCGCCCAATTCTTCATTTTGGTGGAAAAAAACAATTACCTAAACTAACAGCAGTTCTTCCAGCTCAAAAGCAGAATCTTACTGGGTTTGGAGCAGGCTTTTTTTCCCCCCTACTCTTCTTGCTGTTTTCCTGTCATTTCACTTCTCTTGGCTCCATTTATTGCAGCCTTGCAAACAGACACATTAATTAGCAGTGACCACTCCATGCTATTTCATCATGGAAACAAGGAAAATTGAAAAGACAGAACGGCATGCAAATTTCTTTTCAACTGACAGATGACCTTTCTGATTTTTGTGATGCCCCCAATGCCAAAATGCTTCTGTTTCTATTTTCATTAATAAAATGCAAACACCTCACCAGGCAAACACCAGAAACATTTCGGGGGGGGGGGAGGAGTGAGGCAATATGCTTTCTGCAGGCTTCTTCAAAACGGAGAACATAGATACTGCAGATGGAACTTCAAATTAATGTGTGCCCATGTTTGCAATGTGACAGGTCCGGAACGCAGTCTAGCCCTCCTCAGAATTACAGCTACCTGGGGACACGAATACTGCATAAATGTCTTCATCAAGGCAGTGGGCCATCTACATATGCATCACTTGTCCATAGCCTGAACTACTAGAAGGGGAGGACCAGTCTATGGAACAGTCTATTCACAACATTTTAGAAGGAATCAAATTGAATGAATTAATTTATGAGAGTTATCTTGCTGTCTAAGGAAGGGTTCCAGCCACTATGCTCACCTCTTACTCCAAACAGAAGTCTTCCTAGCCTGCCCAAGCAAATGGTGTGTTCCAAATTTAGCATTATTGACCAAGATTTAAACTAACTGGAATTAGTGACCAGAAGACTGGTATCAGACTCCAATGCTGCTAATTTTCTACCCACAGTATAGTTAGCAATAATTGCCCAGCATTCAGTGAGTGAAACCTACAATATCCTAAAGGAAAAGTCTGTGCATTCCAGACTGGTTGTCCAAAGAACAACTCTATGACAGGCACAAAGCAGTCAGGTTGCTGAACTTTCCACTGAAAATGTATTTTTCAATATCTAGTGTGCATGAACTGTAGACTAGAATGTCCTGGGAATTAAAAAATTAATGGGCTCAAAAATATCTATGCTACCTTCATTAACCAAAATAAATCACCGTATACAAAATTGAGAGGTTTGGTAAAGCAAGAGAGAAGGTCTTCATGAGACAGAAAATGGGAATGCACTGAGTTGCCTTCTGGGTGAATAACAGAATTGCCTGGGCTGTTCTTGAAATACATGTTGTATACATGAAGCAGCAGTACAGGAAAATACAATACAAAGAATGTTTGTGAAACCCAAAACCAAGAAGAGATTCAGGTTAGTTAATGAGAACTAGAAAAGAATAGACAGTGGACAGCCTCAATAACGAGTTAGCTTTGAGTAAGAGGGTTTTTGAGCCTTTTCATGACACCACACCACACCCTATTAGCATATCTTAAATACTAATTGTATGCAATCAGTTGTGTCCACAAGAAGGGAAACCACACTGAGATCAGTCCCTAGGGCAAGCATTTTAAGAATATATGAGGTGTGCCCTCAAGATTTTACAGCACTAGTTTCATTTTGACTGGTAATGATTTGAGCGCAACAGTTTTCATGGTCTGTCTGGTTCCAGGGAATTCTGTGATGATATCACTTGCATCATTCCTCGCCCAAAGGAATAACTAAGCTCACTTGGTACATAACCAGAAATGCAATGAAAATTTTGAAGTTCTAATTGCTTTTCCAGTTATAACATTGTCTGCTCTTGATGAAACTACCTCTTTCCAAATGGGGTTTTCTTGAAACTGAATGTAGTCAATAACAGTGTGAGAATTTTTCCCTCGGTATTAACCTGGTTGTAACTCTGTAGCAAGACAGCAAGGGTTCCTTGCCCATCTTTCCTCTTTGGTACACTATGTTCTTTCATTTTCTCCAAGCCTCTTGCGAGGGCAGTAATGAATTCTTGTTAGTGTTTACTAATGTAAATTCATTCTTTGTTATCCCTGGGAGAGAAGGATTAGCAAAATGACAGAACTTATTATTTCTGGTATTGCTATACAATATTTATTTTTATTCAGCCCTTAATTTTGTAGTATGTCCCACCAAATAAAATGTATGTGCATACATGCAAAAACTAAGGGACAATTTTTTAGCACAATGCACAGAAATATAGTTATGATTCCCATTAACATTCAGAAGCATTGTACAGCTTTATCCTTGCATGCTATATTAAAAAAATTAATCTAAATCTGAAATAATTTCTAATTTGGAGGAGGAAAAGAATTACAACTTCAATTTCATTTTCCTGAAATGAAAGCAGCTCCCGTGGACTAAGGATGTGCATATTTTTAGGACTGGCTAAAAATGACAATCTGTGCAATTATTTTACTCTACTGGGAATGCTTTTGGTATCTCCTTTAAGGAACTTTAATGGTTAAGATGAAGTTGATAAAATACACAAAAAGCATTTTAGTAAAGAAAGCTCTTAAAGGACCTGTCTTTGAATAAATAGATCATCCAAACTCCCATCTCAGCCATAACCAAAATTTAGAGAGCAAGGTATTTACAGTGGCTGTCTTCTACTCCACAGAGATGAGAAGAAAGTGAAATTACAGTAGAGGCATAAGTCTCTGATATTAATAGATACCACAAAAAAGACACAGGTCCAGAGCTTAAAACGATCTCCAGATGTGAGTTAGACTGCATACACAAGTAGCCACATTCAGGTCAACCAGGCTATACTCATGAAGTTATTTCCATACATCAAGGCCTAGGATACGTTGTGATTAATATACGCTAAGATCCCTTGCCTTTGAGTAAAGTGGCCATTCTGATTAGCAGCATCTCTAAATCAGAAAATCCTCTCCTAGATCTCTGAGCCTATATTACGGAGGACCCAGCTTCTGTCTCTCAGGCCATAGAGATTCATGCTTTCCATTCCCATGGTTCCCACATAAGCTCCTAGTCCCAGCAATATGGGGGCTGCCACAGAAGATTAATGCATCGAACTAGCTGAGTTACTGTATTAACAATAAATGCAATCCATTCACTGGAGATGAAGTTTAGAGTTAAAATGTACTACCTCGTGGCTTGATAAAGTGACTGACAGAGGGATAGAACACCCAAAGCTGCAGGCTGCCAAAGGTCTTTTTGAAATGCTTAGAAAAGTACTGAATCTCTTGGTATGGTATCAAGGGAACCTCAGTTAATTTTCTAGGCTCATGTTTCAGATCTGTGTAATTCAGCCTCAGAGTTAAGCTATTGTGCAAAAAAGGGGACTTTCAAGCTTTCCACCTCACCAAATGGCTCTCCTTGCCAAAAATGAAAGACAATGAAGATTTCTTTTTGCTCAGGGGGGTGTTTGCTCAAAGTTCAATTAATACTGAAGCTTAACCGAGATTTCTCAAACCTCAGCAAGATTGCCTTGCCTCCTTATATTTGTATCATTGGTAACCATTTGGCCTGTTGACAGACACAGGACTGAAAGTTTCTCTTCCAGGCCGTTGTTATTTGGCAAAATAAACACTCTTCCACCCTACTGAAATACAGCTTATGCTTTCGCACTACAGATCTTATCTGATTTATAACACCCACCATGAAGAGAGAGTTATCCTTGTGCAAGACAACTATCAAACACGTAAGTTTAAGCTGCTGCCGTAGGGCGCTTACAGTATTTATGATTTATCTGAAATCACTGCAGAGCCTTCCAAAAGCAAAGTATGCTTAGATATTCTTTGTGGTAGTCCCCTCCTACAACCAAAAATACTGATAGAAATGAAGTGCAAAGAAACTTTATTTTTCAGTTTAAAATATTTGTGTGAAAGTGAAGGCATCTACAGTAGCATTCCACAAGTCAAAATCTACATATAAAAGCAGAGTCTTTATTGTGGCCCTCATGAAATAAAAATGGAACATGATTTTGTGCTTTAAATAACAGTTTAAACATTTTAAAATTATACTTCTATATCAGAATTCTGATTTTGATTTAGAGGTAAAAACATAGAAACTAAATTTTGGAATGTGTACAAGAAACCTGAATTTCACAGGAACAGTGAACTATTTGCTTTGAAGATATCGAAGAGCTTAGAAATCTAACTTCTTTCATGTAGTGATACAAATCATGTGTAATGAAAGGAATTAATCAACTTCCAGATTACTCTGACGTAACTCAAATTAGAATCTGACCAAGAAAAATCGGCTCACAATTTATTTTTTGCCACAAATTCTTAACTACAGTGTAATGAGACAACAACCTGCCCTACCTGGGTATCCGTTGTCAATATAAGGCTTAACGAGTTCTCCAAGTTTTGTCTTGTCTGCAACAGCTTCCTTTAGCAGTTGCCCACAGCAAACTAACAGGAAGGAAGAACAAAAAAGACACAAGGTTAAATTTTAAAAAGGAAGCAACAAAGAAAAGAAAAAAAAAAACCAGAAGCTGCATACTGGAATAAGGTCACTGGATAAAATAAAAGTTGTAGGTTTTCTGGGTTTGTTGTTAGGATTTTTTTTTTTTTTTTTGGCTAAGCAAAGCAAAAAGCAAAGAGACTGAGCAGGGGAGAATACTGAATAAAAAAGAATACATTTGGCAAAGAACATATTAAAAACAGAGACTGAAAGATATTAATCAAATATGTTCCTGAAATAATAACTTGAGGGATTGCTAGCATTTTTCACTTTTTATAAACTTATAATTACTGAATAAAGTTACAGCTGCTGAACAGCATCTGAACCGCACTGTTGGAGGTGCAGGATAATACGCAGTTCAAGGAAGCGACTCCCTGGATCATTTAATGATCATGTTAGAACTATATTTAAAATACTGTGCTAATGCAATATTATCATTGACTTCAAATACACAGAACACCAGGAGATGCAGATTTAAAGTTTTAGTCAGGACAGCTGCATATGAAACACTGCTACTTTGGGCTTGGGTAGCGCTTTCTGACCAAAGTTATTGAGTCTTACTGCCCCACGAAAGTTAGATACAACAGTCCTGACCCTTATTTTACAGAGAGGGAAATAAGGCCTGAGAGCTTACACAACATCACAAGAAGTCTTAGTTTCAACACAGGTTCAGTAAATATTAGATAACATTCACTCTGTATGTTACTGCATGACCTTTCAATTAGTAACGATAAGTTGATTCCACGCTTTCTGAAATCCAAGGCACCAACATCTGCAGCTGCACTGACTTTAATGGAAAAAGAAGCAAGCCCTTTGATCTGCTTTACCGCTGTTAATCGCACTGTTTGGCAAACAAGAGTAAGAGTACTCCACAGGAACAGTTCTTGGACAAAGTTGCAAAAGTTTAATGTTAAAGTGACAAGGGCCAAACACAAATTTTAACAGCCACTCATTGTCCTGGAGAAGAACATTCGTATTCACAGCAATCAGTGTAAAAACATAACAGAAACTCAGTGCATAGACTCCACCTTCAGACAACCAGTATGTATACACCTAAATTCAATCCAATTCATGAGACTATTTAAACATAGGATTAAATTTTTAAGCCTGTGGTTCAATCCCAATGGCCTAATTGGAAATTAAGTATATGCTGAATAGTCTTCAGAAAAATGACTCTATTTTAAATACTTAATTCTTCTAATATTTGGTTTACAGTATAGTTCTAATAAAATTCAACATATGGGTAAAGCAGTAGTAATGGCATTTAGTTAAAAAAGCTGCAACTCTCTTATACAGTGGTTGCTTTAAAAAAAAAAAAAAAGCAAATTTTGACCTAGATTAAAACACTATCAAACTTGCAGTATAGAAACAAAGTTCAGAAAAAATATTCAGAAACATGACAACAATAGTTTTTTCTTTAATACATTCAGACATGTTTTTTATTCATCAGGCCAATTTCACAGCTATTAAAATATAGCTTTAAATAAATCTACAAATATTTATTTTTTAATATGAAATGATAAAACACCACAATATTAAAGTAACTGATAGTATAAACATTTTATCAATTTTATTTGTACTTATTAGTATTGTAATATAGATTTTAAAATTAATTTACATTTACCTTTTTCAAGTTCATTGGATACCATTTTAGTCATATTAATGTATTTTTTTAAAGACTAAAATAATAATACATAGATACTAAACCTAGAACCCTAAACTGATAGACAGTTTCATAGCTGTTTCTATGTCCTTTGAGAGAACTGCACAGACCTACGATCTAGCCACTAGTTGGAACGATCATATGGAAAGCATATGGCTTTTTCTGAAGTTTCAAGTTTGAACTTGAAAAAAATTATTTCTTTTCTGAACAGATCTATTGAACCTGTAATTGAAAACAATATAGCTCAGACCTTGAAGTTATCATGCACATGGAAAGCCAAATCCAGGTTCAGTGAAATCTTTTGACCTCACCAGGACTTCAGGGAAGACACTAGGAAACCGGCAGATCGCTAAGGACAACCGAGTGAGTTACACTAATTAAAAAATCTCCTGAATATAAAAAAAACCAACACTACCTACTTAATTTTCATTTTCTAATTTGTTATACACTGAAAGAATACTAATGAAACAAACTTGCATTTCACTTAAAAAGAGGATATGACTAGTCAGCAAATTTTACAGATATCCAACATATGTTTAAAATAATTTATGGCTACTCCCCTATTAGGAGACTTTACAGAGCATGGACACCTATTGCACCGATCCTATCACCAAGCTGTGTATTCATTATTACACGACTTTTTAACATTAGCATGCTAACCATGAACAAGCCTCATACGGAATTTTCTAGGCCTCCTTTACAAAAGAAAGAGAATAACTTTTAAATAATTGCTTCCTTTTCTAACACATTACTTCAGATGCACAGAACCTGACTCTTCATTAAACTTCGGAGTAAATTCTGTTTTAAAAGTGCCCCAATTTTGGTCAGATAGTTGAAACTGCAGAGATGTCACTCATGATCCACTGATCCACAGAAGAATTCGGAGCACTACAGAAATCTAACACGTGGAAAAATACTGATGCAGAGCGTATAAAAAATGATGACTAAAAAATGCTAGATCTGGTTTGTCACAGAATATATGCTCTACTGGTTTATATTTCTTCATTAAAATACTATTCACTTCCCCCAAAAATTTCACATCTGTAGCAATGGACAAACAGAAATTTTATGAGCAAGTAAGAAAGACAGATAGTAAAAGATAAATGATCAAAAAGAGAGAAAGGGGGAATTGAGCAAAGTGCATATTTACTGAGAACTTACTGTTGACAACACCGTATTTCTGAGATATTAGTGCTGCCTGCAGGCTCTTCCCACTGCCTGGGGGTCCACAAAAGAGAATCCGTGGTGTAAAGGGGGCAGCTGATCGGTGCTGTGTTTGGACATAGGTGAGAACTAGAAAACAAAAGGCAAGAAATAGAGTTTATATCCTTTTTTTTTTTTTTTTACATATATAATATAAACATCGATTAACTTCTCTCTCTCTTTTTAAAAGGTCATTTTGATCACCATTTATTTTATCACTAGAACATCTAGATACTCCAACCAAAATCAGGACTCTGATAAAACTGTCAGGTCAGCAACTTACACTGAAAGGCACTTTAGAAATCTTACTATCGTTACGCTCCTATACTTTCTTTCATCAGTAGATGTCAAACCATTTTAAAGAGCAGATTCAATTAATAATTGCTCTTTTATCATGTTTTCTTTAGCAGAAGTAATTTTTGCTTGATAGGTACAATTTTACAAAGCAAATTATAGAGGGATATAATTACATTTAATACTTTCTGCAGTTTCTGAACAAATATTTCAGTGTAAAAGCTCAGGGTGTTAAATTAATCTGACATTTATCCAGCTGTGTGTGTGATTAACAGACTCGTAATTACAATATTATGGACTTGTAGCATGGGATATCACGACACAAGACGGCATTGACAACACATAACTGAGTATGATTTTATTCTTCTGTCCATCATTTTTGTATAACATGTAAAGGCTATTTGAGCTTCTCTGTCCGATTCCACTCTATTTGCTGGACATCATTCTTCCACATTTTGCATTGCTTACGAAATATTACACTCAGGTCAATCCACAGATTATAAGAGCTTTGGAAAGATCACAGCACATGTGAAGCATCATCTACATTGCTGTATTATGGAGATCTGAACTTTGCTACCATCTCTAAAGAGAACCTGATAGATCACCAAGAAATTACATGAAGACACAGCTCGGCTGTGAGAACAAATTAGGATCGTATTTGGACACAGCCAAACGCTCTTACTCCCCGTGCCCCTTTTATGGCTAACACACTAGTGAAGGGAGCAGCCCAAGCTTCAGCACAAGGTATGCAGACTTTCCAGGGATCACACACTCAAACGCCAAGGCTACGGTTCACGCCACCGCATCCTGACTGCCATTGCTACCCATGATTAAAGCAGCATGGACACACCTACATATGCTTTGATTTCCTCTACAATTGCAATGGATACAATGAAGTGTTAGCCCAGAAATCTTCAGTTGCAATAAAGAGTCTATAGACTAAAGAGTCCTTGTAAGAAAATGGTATTTAGTCTAACAAATAGGACAGGCTTAGACATCAATATTTATATGAATTTTAAGCCCACAGTAACAAAAAAATAAGCACAAAAGGACTGATGGAGAACATCATAACTATTTTATATTTACTTACCATTGTTAACACACTGCTGTATACTAATATTTTTTCTGAGGACCCTCTGCTAAACACTTTGGTTATCATTATAAAATCTTTTTGTAACAAAGAAGCATCTCCAGCAAACTCTAGCCCTGCTGTTTCCAGCTGGAGAACCTGAAGTATTGAGAAACTAACTCAAGGCGCAACCACATGGGATCGTATTCACCTCTTTCCCCAGCCCCACAACCTGTACTGCAATACTACACTGTACAATTGAATTTGATGTCACATATCCTCGCATATGTTAGCAGTAATTCCAAAATTTAAGAGTTTATAAAATTCTATAATTGTATGAAACAACCCATAATAATACTAATACTGATGAGAGATCTTTTTCTTTTTTAACTCTACCTGTCGCAACAGAAATATTTAACAAAAGACCTGCAAAATCTTAAGAGATTGCTGCACACCTTCCTAAAAACCAAGTATCAGCTACCCAAGGAGTGCTCTAGTTATTCAGAACATTTTCCATAACCCAGTGTATTGAAAAGCACAAACATTACAGGCAAAGCACCCTGCTTACAAATGATGCTTAATTTGCAGTAAATAACCAAGTTAATTAGGAGTAATGATCCCCTAGACAGTCTCCAGATCTAATTATTCTTTAAAAAAAAAATCTGGCTGCTTGATGCACTGCAGAAAAAAGATCTAGAGAGGATTTTTTCATTTCAGTTTTCAATTTATCTCACTACATTATTAATTAATAATAATTAATATTCAGCCACTCACATTTTTATTTACAATTCAATGCATGAATTCTTTATGAATGATGATATGAACTTTTAAATTTAATTAAGTAATTTGGAGGTAATTAATGTGTAAATTCAGAATATAAACTTCCTACTTGTTTATCTTAAAAGTGCAGCTCTTGTTATTAAAAAAAGACCTTTCTGAGATGCAAAATTACTGGCACATAACCGATCATCTACAGACTGACAGCTACAAAGTACATTATCAACTGGTCTTTCTGGCAGTTTCCTTATTCTCTCCTTGAAGAATCAACATTAAAAGTCAGATTGCATTACAGTCAAGCAAAGGCAAACAAGAATTGTTGAACAGAAAAGCTACCAGCACAAACAGCTTTTAAATAATGAAATGTTACAGGCTTTGAACTACTCCTACTTCTTGTTATTATACTTGTGGAAGGTACTAGCCCTGTGGGAGATCAACAATTGAGCCACAATGCAGACTTTCAGAAGAGACTTTCGCAGAAATAACTGTGACATTTGCTCTACTGAGTCAGCTGTTCCTTGGCAGGACTGTGGAACTAAGACTTTCCAGTTATCTGCATTTACTCTAGTCCTGTAAAATAATTACCACGAATAGCCAAAACTCTGTACTGGAGAGAAGACAACTCAGATGGGACCCATCTGTGTTGACTAATCCTAATCCTACCACCTGTCTCTAACAGCTAGCAACTACCTTTCAAATTACAGTTTATCAACTATCAGCTTTGCCATAAAGGTATACATATTTACCCTGTGATAGGACATCCACGGAAGGCTGGTCTGCATTGATCAACTTCAAAATTTTTTGGTAGCTCCGGAAAACCCCAGGGAAGTTTCTGTGATATTCCAGCAGTTTCTTTGACACCTCCTGTTCAGATAGATCTTCAGGTTTCACCAAACGTTGCTGTACCAGCAGATCACTTGGCCAGTCAAAGGTCGTATGGTACACCTCTAGAAGTTAGACACTGATTAAGAGCTAAGAGGATGATTTAATAGGTCTTGCTCAGCTCCAAAAGGTTTCAGATCATGGTCTTTGTTTCAGCTTTGCATTGTGGCCCAAGCGATAACCTGTGCACTTCTATCACTACTTGTACCAAGAGCTGACTGTTACTCTGCAGAGGCACAGATAGGAAGCAGCCAAGGTAACCACTCACCCATATACCCAAGACAGCATGACGAGTAAGAACCAGGAATGGAGGATAGCTCTCCAAATTCTTAGACTGAACCTTAAACAAGGCCTTTTATAAGCACATCTCCTTTATAGCAAATAAACAGCCATTTCTTTAGTTAAGAATGTCCCTCCTAATTTCACTCCTAAAACATCAAATGTGATTTTTTTTATTGAGCAGTGTCAGGATTTTATTTTGTGATGGATGACTGATAATGACACTCAACAGATAATACAGAGCTAAGTCTATTTGACAGTCATTTAATGGAAAATACCTAAAAGCATACCTGCACCTCAGAAAAAAAACCAGGATCTAGCAAAGATGCATAGCAAAATGCAGGCTCATATGGGGAGATCTAACCTTCAAAGTCTGGCACAGTCTACTGTTTGCAGGCTCAGTACTGAGCTTGACATTTTCCCATTTTTTATTGGCACAGAAAATAATGCAATGTCAACAAATACTTTTTCCAAACAGTTTAAATTTATAATTACAAATTCCTACTACTTCTTTAAGGGACAGCCTTTAAATTTTAATCCCACTGATATTACAGTGTTTCTAGGACCAAACAACACTCCAGTTTCTAGTGGAGATCAGGAACAAACGCATACTGCACCTTCTGTGAAGGGATCAAGCCTTTTCCCACTGTTCCTCTCAATCAGCACAGTGTCTGGAGCATGAAGCACAACTAGGCACAAAAAAAAAAAGAGAAAAAAAGAAGAAAAAAGTGCAGCTCTTGTTACTCACTTGCTTTATTTCCTGTGACTGTTTGGATGTATCAAAGATGGATAAATGTATTTGAAGCACATTTGTCTTGCTCTCCTTTCCCAGTATTCTACCTGTAAATACTTTACTTTTAATCAGAATTTTGCCCACCTCCTAACCAGTATAGTGGGATAAAACATACATTAACCCAGTCCAATACCCAAAAATACTACTTGTCCCAGTCATCCATACCAATTAACAAGGTTCTCTCTCACCCACGTTGGTCCTTCTGCCCTAGGCTCCAGAAACCACACATCACTAGAGACTGATGCTCTTCTGTACCACAAACAATTACTTTTCACCCAGGTACCTTGGTAGTGAGACCAGTGAAACTTATTTTTTTATAACCTCACAGAAAATTGTTCAAATTTGATTAGAAAGCATCAAAAGATGGAGAGTCTGTCAGTTCCCCAGCTTGCTTTTGGCTAATCATCCTCACAGTTAAACACTAATTTAATTACTATTTTCAGTGCATTTAATTACAGGTTTCAGACAAGTTGCTCTTATGACTTTCTTCTATGTATCAAATAGCTCTTTCGGATGCTTTTCTCCCTATTAAGGTACTCATACACCGTAAAGTTCATCTCCTCTCAATCTTCTTTTTGATTAACTAGACAGACTGAGCTTTAAGATTCTCATTCAGGTCTTGGTTGCACAGATATAATTGTGGGCAAAACTCAACTTCAGATGTCATTAGCTATATTAAAAATTCATGCAAGTACTAGACATTAAACATTTCTGTCTAACTATAGCAGTGATTCCGAATTCTTCATTAACAGTTGAATTTCATCCAAATCAAATCCAAAGTGACAATTCATCAAGTTTGCTAACATTCTGGCAAGTTCACTATCCACTGGCAAACTCTACATTTATCCTTTTACACTGTAGTCCACACATTCATAATAATTTCCTACATTCTAAGTAGGTTCTCTAACTATATTAACTGGAGACAACTGGTTTCTTCTAGATGGCAAGGGCAGCTGTCAAGGTCTTGTCTATCAGCCCTTTGCCAGTAAACAAATGTTACTCTCAAATCAAGTCAGAATCCATCCATACTCTGAAAGGTCAAGCTTAAAATCACAATGTTTCTACTTCACTTGGAGTAAAGTTTGCATTCTCTAATTCAACAGAAGGATGTATTTGTATTTAGTACCTGAGGAACTGTTTTGGTTTGAGGATAAAGGCTGATTTTTAGAGACTGAAGTCAGAGAAAATTTAGACCCGCTTCTAGAACAGAAGCAAAGCTACGTATAGCTGCTGAGAGACACTTGCTGGAGTGATCTTGAATTTACAGAACTCTAACTTCTAAGCAGAAAAGGGTTAATGGGTGAAAGACAGGGTTTAAAGTCTCACAGGTTGCCTCAAGTTTTTGAGTGAATCTGAACCATACTGAAATATTCTGCTGCCTGGCGACTCTGGTGTCTTCAGTATTGGTATTGAATTTACTGAAGATTTTGGGGGAGAAACACTTCTAGTCTTTGCTACCGGATGCAATCGCACATAAACCTCGTACTGCTTACCAACATGCCTAGGAATGATGCCAGATGATTGCAGCAACCATGCCTGTTCCTGATTTTCAGGGAAGCCTTCCAAAATCCACCCCTATTGATCAAAAAAATGAAACAGTTATTGATCCTGGAAAACACAAAAATTAGCACTAAATATCAGTGATATTTGCACAAAAATTACCTCATTCTGATCTCACAACAACACAGTATTTGTTATGGATGCTTGTGAGAGAAGAAAACAAATGTAGAGCACTGATATTTTTGTGAAACGGCATGCACTAATACCACTGCCACAGAGCAATGAGAACTCATGTATTGTAGCAATGATTTTTTTGTTCATGTTTCAATCCTAAAAAAAAAAGAAACTTCTCTTGAATAAAAACAACCCAAAACAATTTCTACAGTTTTGAAATATTCAGAAGGACACCAGCCCACACGATGTATAAAAGAAGCGGCTAAACAAATCTAAAGACAGATTTAATGCCAAGAACACTGAGGAAAATATGCACGCTTTCATTATTTTCTTAAATTATACAGGAAAACTCACAGTAATGGAACCAGTGTTCCCAAAGCTAATGAAGCAACAGAGCAAAAGAAAGAAAAAAGAAAAAAAGAGCCTTTTGCTCCCTTAAGTCCTTGTTATAGCCAGCTAAGTGTTGGATTGAGCATCTTTAAAAAAACATTTACAGATCTGTGAAATACCATAGGAGAGCTGCACACTCCATTTCTGTGTGATACAGTATTTGAAATCTAATCTACTTCCCAGTCTCAAGTGTGAATCTTCTCAACTTTCTCTAATTTATTTGTTGGTTGCTTAAATACATGTCCTTGTCATGATATTCTTTACCTCAAAACTACTTTGTGATATTACAATAAAACTGGAAACCATCTTTGTGCTGAAATAAAGAAGATATTTTAATATTGTATTAGCTAGCAATCATTATCATCTCCCACATAAATCTGAAGCTCTGTCAGTATGGGGTCCAAAGGTTTTAGAAGTATTTCAGGGAAACGTATCTCCATGACTTCTGTAGGATGAAATTGGGACATTCCAATTATACAAGAAAATAGAGTAGACTATTTAAAATTCCTTAATTAGCCCGGTTTCAGGAACATGTCATCCTGCTGATATCTTTAGAAAATAAGAGACTCAAGTAACTGCAAGCCATTTTTGCCACTCCCAGTGTTTGCTCTATCGAATTAGAATGAACCGCTGTCTAAGGTCACACAGGTGCGGAGAAATCAATTTCTCCCTTGGGACTTGCAGGAGGCAAGGCTGCACAGTATTTTTAGCGGTATGTTAGTAACTTCAGCGCTAGTTCTGAATATATTGTGCTTGTACAACATATACATATATACAAGCCCAGATCCTCTTGTAGGGAGAAATGGCATCAGAGGTCTGAAGCCAATAAATGGCAAAATCTGGCTCATTTTCTCCACTCCAAGCGTGACACTTCTGGAAGCTAAAACTAAACAAAGAAAAACCACCCTACAAAGCCATTGCTTCTGATGTCACTACAGCTTATTGCTCAAAATCACATACTGAGCAACAGGCAGTAAATACAGAATTTTGTTTTTTAACAGTGTATAGCAAACTTCAAGAGGTTTAAACAGAAATTTCAAAGGTCCTTAAAACAAGCAATAATCAGTTTTATACCTAAAAGTTTTTGCAACGTAAGAAAACATAGCTCAATAAATAGCTTCCTGCAATAAATACACTTTAAGGCATTAAACAAATGCAAAATAAACACACACTACAAAAATAGTTAACATTTTGGATCTTCTTTCCTAAGGTCTCTGAGTTCCAGGGTATCAGTCAGTCCCTAATTAGAATACATTATCCATCTACTTGACACTTCAGTGAAATGTCTATTCCACCACAGAGCTGCAGCTTTGTTCAGAACAGGTTTATTGATATTCTGCTGCATTCCCTCTCCATACCCCCAGTGGCTTGGTTCTGTTTTATCACACATCAAAAAGGCCGTATGCTCAGGGCACCCCATGCACAGCTCAGAGCTGGAGGTCTGAACAGCTGCAAGTAGTATGGTATCACAGGAGGGACAAGCTCCAAGCAGATGTCACAGATAAAAAAAAAAAAAAAGAAAGAAAAAAAAAAAAAGAGTAAAAAGGGAGTGTGGCTTGGGAGCCAAGCAAGAGGAAGCAAGACACAGCAGAGCAAGACCTGACTTAAAATATGCCTATCATGCTTTATGCAAACACTGGTCTTTTTTGCCCTACTGACTATCATTAAAGTGTAATTAGTAACTTCACATGGTAAATTTGTTTCTTTAAGAAGCCATCTATTTTTTGTTCTTGACAGCAGTAACCTTACATCCAGGCATGGATTGCACCTTATCACATCAAGGATGGAACAAAGGCTAAAAGTGACTAATTCCATGGTGCCTTTCCTCTGTGGTCACTGCTCCCTCTCTTTCAGCTGGAAATCTCAATCCTTCCCCACATGAAGACTGCTGTAAATACAGCATTCTGCTGTTGTCTTAATGCCAGGTGAAGTGCTCCTCGGAGACCCACGCCAAGCTGAAAATCAGCAACAAGGAAGTATCACAGCCATCACTTTCCTCTTTGGATTTAAGGAATCTGGAGAAAAGGAACTGCTCAAGGTCATTCCCAAATGTAAATCTCATCATTTGCTGGCACTACTCTCAGCTATAATACCAAGCCTACACACTTTCACACTTTCCAAGTTCTCTCTTGTTATTTGACCTGTACATCCTCAAATTTTTTTTTTTTAATTACAAAATCCAAAGTTGACACTGCCTTAGAATAATGAAAAGGGATGCACAAAGAAATAATGCTTAATTACGTGGCACATCTGAAAAATCTCAGCCGCAAGCATAAAGATGAAAGGTCATGAATACTACTGCCTTTAGCAAAACAAGTTATCACAACAGTTTTTCCATATTGTCATTCAGTATTTTTGAAAAAGTATTACATGCCTTTCACTCCCATCTGAAGAAAGAGGACAGACAATAATGCAAAAAAAAAAAAAAGTATCAGTAGTAGCTTTGCCAGCATGGATCTAAAATTTCTGAGATTTTCAGAAAACAGCAGACTGAGGACTGCAGTAGAAATACTGTCAACCCAGCTCCTGCAGTCCATCAACATTAGCAGTATGGATGATGGAAGAAGCTCCAACGTTACCAAATTTCCTATCAGAAAGAAAGCTTTTATTTCCCACATTATTTTTGTAGGTTGAGTAAGCTGCAAAGCTATTAAAAAAAAGCCACATTCTTCTTGGAAAACAAAAAAGATGGTGAATAGGCAGATTCTCTCCCCAGATAAATCCAGATAACATCACTGTCCTTGCGTGGAGTTTCACAGAGACAACATGATGATTTTTATCTGCCGAGGTAAAATCAGAAAGAACCAATAGCCATTGCTCTCTGCCTTCCCATTCAAAGACAGCCACTACCCTTCTGAACTGTTTAATACTAAAGTAATTCTGCCATTTCTTTTGTGAATCTCTGGCCTAAGCTTAGTTTCTAAATGTTCCTAAGACATCAGTAAGGTTGCTCAGCTCGCTCTCTCTCAAATTCATCATGCAGCAATTTCTTCACCAGCCTTCCCCAGTTCTATAAATTCCCTCCACAACACCAGCAGTCAGAGGTGCCACAGCCAACATGTACTAACCCTGCAAGATGAAAAGTCTTCATATCAGCTTCACAAGTCCCAGGTTCTAACGTAATGCTTGCAATAAGTTTTCTGCGTATGCTGGAAGACCTACCCGTCTGATCCCTCGCAGTCCTAACTACATTTGTATTAGAAGAACACACAACACAGAGTCTCAGCAGAGCTGTTGATCAATAAAAATGTTCTCCTTGGAGAATGCCTGTGACATCTATAAACCTGTGAGTGTCAAAACAATGGCACAAAAAATTCTGTATTCCTACTGTCAGTGGGATGAAAGCTGTACAATTAATGCCAAGCCAATGACACCACAAGGAGAAATAAAACAAACAGCTGGTGGTACTATGGTCCAACATACTACTCCTAATCTATTAACATTCTCAGAGAAAAAAATGCTGACTCATGCTTTGTGAGAAATGGCATAAATCTCTTCAATGAAGCACAAAATCCACAATATTAATTCTATTTCTAATCACACTATGAAAAAATTGCAATTGAAATGCACAGATCCTCTTTCAAATGGAAGCAGCACACACAATGTGAGGAAGGTTTAGTGACCACAAATTACTATCTATTAATTAAAAGATTTTTAATAACTATCACAACTTCAAAACGTCAATTAGGTGTTTTTCCAAAAAAATAGCTGAAACCTTAACTAGACCAGTAAGATCCACTCTATTCTTGCTGAATGTCAGGGAAGCTTTATAAAGGATATTTTACCCCCTAGTTCTGCAGTGCATCCAGGACCAGTTCAATGTTGCTGGTGATAACAATCAGAACATAAAATGTAGGCAGGACACTATGCAGCTGTTGGCATTTTAACCATCTTGTCACCTTACTCAGAGATTACATGACCTAGTAATTAAAATGACAGCCACTGAGAGATCCTTCCCTCGTTAGTAAAAGCAGAACTAGAAGCACACCAGCAATTATAGAAAGCACAGGACAGAAAAAAGCATAGGGTGGATGCAGCCTTTGGAGAGCAATGGATTTTGCTTACACACTGATGATTAGTAAAACTCGCATTAGGAGTATCACAAAAAGCACTGAAAAAATTAGCTGTTGAAAACATAACTTCTTTTGATCAGGTTAAGAGACTTATGTGGAAAAAATAAGCATGTTGGAGAGGCTTTAGAGCTACTGTTCTAAAAGCCCTCAACTGAAGATCTATTCATCTATTTGCTAGTTTACAGCAGTTACTGCCATCCAACAGCTCTCCTCCAGACAGCATTAGAGGACAGATTGCCCCAGCGACCACTACGTTTGAGAGATCATGTGAGAAAATATTTAACCTAAACTATTGAAAATACCAGGGGTACCCCGGCATCTTCCCTATCCGATCTGCTAACCCCTAGTAGCACAACCAGAGAAGCTGTTAGCGTTAAGCTGAGGGGGGCTGTGTCTGGGGACTGAAACCAGCCTAAAGCCTAGGAGTTAGCAGCCAGAAGAGCAGTTTCTCTGTTGGGTTTATTGTCTTTCTAACTTACTTTCATTTCTACTGGTTTAAAGATACTTTAAACATACTAGAGCAGAAGTTTCACTTGAGATAGATGTTCACATCTTGCCACAAGGACAAGGTAGTAGATCATACAGTCACCTGACTTGCTGTATATCCATGATACCTCATCGCACTGCTTACATAAAAAATGTTGACATTCATAGTCTTTTTTAGCCGCTCATTTGCTAGTATATCCAGAGCTGACAATACTGGTTTCTCAAGTGTTTCTCAGCTACACTCTTTATTTCAAAATCCCACAAAATGAACAAGGAGGTACATGACATGTGTGTTCTTAAACAGGTTCTCCTGCCAATTGAAAGGCCTAAGTCCTGTGTGAATTTAGTACAAATAAACAAATACATCAAATACTACCAGATATTTGATCCGGAGTGTTAAATAACTATTCTGAGTCAAAATAAAACAGCTCAGCCAAAAATACCTTCAAGATAAACCAGACAGACCCATATAATTCAAGCACAGTGACAGAAATGCTAAAGTTGAATTCTACTTTGCAAATTCAAAATTAATAGACTAATTATGGAGCAAGGTGTGCAGTATTTTGTAGATCAAAACTGATAACCCTTAGGTTTTCTGCCAAATTCTTTACTCCTTTCTTTCTAAGGATCCAAAAATCATTCTTTCAGTCTCCCAGATGATGAAGCATGGAGCAAGAAACACAGGATCCCAAAACACAAAAAAATTGGTCCATTCGGAAAAGGTGGGGAGGGGGGTCATGTGCTTCTACATAATGAACTAGAAAATTCTTCCACAGTCTTCCTAGGCCTCCACCATACCAGTGCAGGAAGAGAATGTAAAGAGAAACAACAGCTAGGTTTAGGAAGAAAATAAGAGCTTGAAGTAACAGCAGTGTGCACTTTGCCTAAAACCTGTGTCTTATCTGCACAGCAAAGTTGATTTTATTAGTGCACAGTAAGTGGGAAGACGGCAGGAGTGGGCATCAGAAAAATCCACACTCAGCAGTGTAGAGTTGCCGGTACATTTTAAACTCTAACATCTTGGTAACACCCCATTTAAGCAAATACTGGTGTAGTTCAAAAGCACAGGGTTCAGCTCTTCACTATCTTACTCCAAAGTTGCAGGAATTCAACCCCATGAATGTCAATGGGATTCACACCTGGCATAAATCTAGAATAATTTAAAGATGAGCTAGGTTTCTGTTTCATGAATTTCCCCTCCTAAAAACAATTGCTGATGTTTCTTTGAAGGAAGAGGAGACTTGTCCTGTCATTTGGAAATATGTGGGGAAGCCAATTACACATGCCAGATCTTTGGTACAGTAAGTCTCTTGCTAAACCTGGTTTTAAGCTAAAAATGCAATGAAATGTTCAAAAATCACCCACCTTAACTTATTTTTAGTCTTTCAGAGCTGCCTCTACTGATGTAAAAGGAAGGACTTTTATAGCAAGATATGTCCCTATGCAAATAAGGGCAGTGTCATGCACTTTTCTATGATCTGGCAAAAGAACCAGATAATCTGGGCAAGGAAAGGTTTGTTTTAGCTTAGTGACTTTTCTCTGTAACATTAAACACGAGCAGGTAGTATTCTAAATAAAATTCTCTTGCAACCAGTGGATTAGGTAACGGGATAGGTCAAAGTTTAGCTATTGCTAGTTCTAAACTAGTGCTTAAAGCAAGCAGCATACTACCTATTTTGCTACAGCTATATGCTTGCAACAGAAACATGACACAGAGATGTCCTCTAGCAAACCTGTCAGGCAGGAACAATTTAAGATATTACATCTCCAGCTATTCATTACCATCGTGATCAAGTTCTCCTTTCCACAGTTGAGACACTGTAATTGACCATCTGATCTAGCTTACACACGGCAGGTCCATTGAAAGTCACTTGCATCAATGGCTTAAGCTAAGATAGCTGACTTGGCACTGAAGCACGTGAAGACTTCTTTGGCAATACATGAGGAAGAATTTCTTCACTCTGAGGGTGACGGAGCCCTGGCCCAGGCTGCCCAGAGGGGCTGTGGAGTCTCCTTCTCTGGGAGATATTCAAAACCTGCCTGGATGAGGTCCTGTGCAGCCTGCTCTGGGTGACCCTGCTTTGGCACGGGGGTTGGACTGGGTGATCCCCAGAGGGCCCTTCCAACCCCGATCATTCTGTGATTCTGTCAATCATTCACGTTATCTGAGTTATAAAAGTCGAAACCTTCAGTCAGGGGCAGAAATTTTTTTAAACTCTTCTTGCTACTTACGTTGATGTTTCTCTGCACCTGTGGACAACTCCATGCTACAGAATTACCATCTTAAAAACCACAACGCAGTGGCCCAGCCCCCAAGATGATTTTGTTTTACATGGATGGAAGGATCCAGACCACTGCAGACTACACCAGAAATCATGGAGACAGAGAAAGAAGTACAGGACATAAGGTTTTCAGCATTTCCAGTTTCTTCCAGTGCCTAATGTTAAGAAGATTTAGGGAGCAATTTTCACACTTCAGTGAACTGTTAATTACCAGCCCTGCTTTATTCCAGCAAGGAGTAAGACAGATGATGATGTTGAGAAACAACAGATTTCGATAAAACTATGAACGTCGCAATATCTCTGTGGGGACAGGAAGCACCAGTTATCCCCTGACCCAAAGGTGTGGGTATGACACAGTGACTATTCTGGAAAAATGCGCTACTTATCTGAAAAAAGTTTAGTCCTTCGTGAATGTAACACCTACTTTGGACTGGACTTTTACCTCTAAAGTAGTGCACCAAATAATGTGCAGTCCATATTTTGGCACTGCTTAGAAACAGTTTTATCCATTAGAGTAGTATGTCTCTTACAAATAACCCCTTATATTGGGTTGATTATGGACTCAATAAACCATAGCATTTGAGACTTTAAAGGAAACACATAAAAGAGATTTTGCTTTCCTTGAGCCCAGACATTAATTTCAACCAATATTAATCTACTTGTCTTTTGGTTCCACATTAAAAGTCCCTACTTACATTAAGTCCAAGCACACAGGGGAGAAAAAAAAAAACACCACACATCTGCAAATACAGCTAAACCTATTTAGTTGCCTATTTGTGTAAACGAACAGTGAACATATTAATTATTACCTAGAATATATTCAAATGCAGTTTTTCCTAATATAGGGTGAAAAAAAGACACAATGAGAAAAAAAGAAAATTGATGAGTAATGTTAGACTTTTTCCCCCTTTCCTCAATAAGATTCAAAATCTTAACTCAAGATATTGATTTTTATATATTTTCTGTTTATCTGTTTTGTCCACTATAACTCTGCCAGTTGCCCCAGGCAATCAACAAAGCTATCCTTGTTCAGCCTTTGATCATCTCTGTGCTAGAAGATTAGCATATGCATACTCTCATCCTCCCCTTTATCCTGTTAATAAAGCTCCAAACTCCCTCTGCTGATGTTCAAGAAAGCAATCCACTCCAGAGCCCCCAATGATTTGCCCCCATTCCCTCCTCTGCTCAGGACTCAGAATGCTAACTACTATGCACGAGTTGTGTAAGTGCTTATCCACCGGCCCTCTGAGGAGCAATTCTTACTTGTTTGATGCAGTCCACGTTTGACAGACGTTCCTGGATCAGATTGGCCCAAAGCGCATTGGGAATTTTCTAAAGAAAGAACAAAAAAAAGGCTGAATATTCACAATTGAGTTCAAAAGGAATTTTACCATGCAGGCACATTCCGGTTAAAGGTGAACCGAGATGTCTTTTTAAAAATAAATAAATAAACAAACCTGTGCAAGTCCCAAGTCATTAACATAATATATCACAGAGTTAATAAGGGCACAAAAATCAGCTTTAAAGGTAAGCTGAACACAAAGCCTACATCCATGCTTTTTGCACACTAACATGGAAGCAGTGCCAGGGTTTGCACACTAACACACACACTGGGCATCAAACCTGCAAAGGGATCCATAAGAACATCACATCCACAGACAGTCCTTTTTCCTGCAAGTATCTGACTCACCACTGCTTC
The DNA here is from genome assembly GCF_030867145.1 of Opisthocomus hoazin. NCBI lineage: Eukaryota > Metazoa > Chordata > Aves > Opisthocomiformes > Opisthocomidae > Opisthocomus > Opisthocomus hoazin. The sequence continues at coordinate 13,464,781 of NC_134432.1, forward strand.
ATACGTCAGTGGACTCACCAGTAGTGATCTCAACAGCTATTATGTGAGACAAGTCGAATTCACCAGTAGTGATCTCAACAGCTATTATGTGAGACAAGTCGAATCTCATACACAGCGCAGATAACACAGAGAGTCTGATTTTCAGGAGGTTTGTTTCATGGTTTCAGGTAACCCTCACTCTTTCATCATCCACAAAGTTTATTTAAAGTACTTTTTAAATGTTAAAATTAGTTTATTTCTAAACTCAGGACTGAAACAGGATTGAAACTGCACATGCTAAGATTTTCAGAAGTGCTGTTTCTTTCTGTGACTATCACTTTGCCTATATCTAGAGATGTTTTGTAAGATAGTATTTGCTATCTGCAGAGGAACAAAGTTCCTTTACAGACTTAGTACTTCCCCCACAGTATTTCTTCCATTATTATATCCGATTTTCTGACAAGAAATTAACAATACCCTTCTTTCCTTGGAAGAATATTCTTAGCTATCTTGTTAATTTAGGCCTTCATTCTATGCTGAGCTTGGATGAACAAACTCTGTGTTAGCCAGTTTAACTTCACAAAGTCTAGACCTTTGGCCATACCAGTTAGAGCAGCTGTTTATCATTTGACTAAACGCTTTGATCAGTCTCATTCATTTTGTCATTATCAGTAAAATGAATACTCTGACAAAATTCTGCAGTCAGATTCTCTATTTCCCAAGTCAGAAGATTCTCTTTTGCCTAACACTGTGAGCTTGACTCTGTTCCATGCAGTTCCATATACTGTGGGTTCCCATCTCTCTTTTCTACCAAACTGTCTGAAGGACATAATCCTAAAAAAAGAGTATTTCTGTAGGCTTAAATTATACCAAAGGCTGTAGATAGATATAATGAAAACATGGTTGACAATGCAGAAAGATTTCATAACAATCTTCTTCATTAGATCATGAAACAATTTCACCAGGAGCAGTGTAAACATAAGTCACTTCAGAGTGGAGGAAGCACTCCAGAATACACAAGAGAGACCAGTCCTCAGCTGGAGGAAGGGACAAGGTGACTCAGTCAGGTGGTGGGTTTTCTTGTCTTGTTTATCTCTAATGTCCCCAGTTCTCAGTGCCTTTCCTAATATCAGCCATTCATAAGGCAACGTTCAAGCAGGTAAAAGAGAAAAAGGGAAAGAAATTGCTGAGTTTCTTGAAAGTCAGCAGGTCCCATAGGGTGGTGCGTCAGAGCCTCCTGCAGCCTCTCGCTGCTGGAGCCTGGCTCTGTGGCTTTGAGTCTGTCACCTTCCAAAGGTGCATCATGCTGCTATCAGAAACAGCTAGTGTCTTTCTTGCTTCTTTGATGTGTCATGTCAAGACAAGCAAGCAACTGCCGGGGGTCCACCCTGCTAAGCCTTGCCAAACCAATTTGAACCAAAATGATACTAACTTCTTTCAGTGCAGTGGTATACTTAGTCCTCTCTTTTGAGCCGGGTTTATTGCATAAAAACAATCAAGGACACACATGTGGGTATTTCAGTGTTTTAGTTCCTTCTGCTCTCTGTGGCTCAATTCCAGTCTCATTTCCTGGGCTGTTTTCCTCCTACTGAGCAGTGGCCTACAAACTAATTTTCAATAGGTTGCTTGTAGAATGCCTAATTATTCAACTAGAAATCATTACATCTGATGCATATCAGACAGCACATTTACATTTTCTCTTTCATAACACTCACATAAATATATCATGAGCCTGGTAGGTGGGACTTGACCTCCCAGGAATCTGCAGTAATGGACAATGATACACAGAAGTTTGATAACTACAGAACTGTATCTTATCCCAGGCATTCAGGTTAGTTAATGGAAACACCTACTGCTACGGTATTTTGTTTATGTCCAGACCACTCTTCTCTACACACGGATTTAACCACTACTTCCATACTGCTGAAAAACTGTACTCATTCATGATTAATTTTAAACATTCCATGTTATTTCAGGGACATCATATTTCAACTTACATGCCTGATCTACTCAGAGTTATATTTCAATTACCTTTTCATAAAACTGCTACACTTTTCTCTTTTTGGGGGAAGCACTTTCACGAGATGTTTTTATTGCAAGTTTTGCACATACTTGTTCTGAAAACACCTACAGCTAAAAACTTCTGACTTCTCCAAGTTTGCGCCTTGGAGAGAACAGCAGTCAAGTTTGAAGAAACTGAGTTTAGTATTCTGAGAATTATGAATGTTTAGATTTAGCTTGTTCAGATAAAACCCCACGAAATGCCAGTCTTTTTTACGTACGCACAAGACTGGAACAGTTCCTATTTGTTCCTTCATAGAGGCTTGTCCCGGAATAGAGAAGAAAGCTGAACATGCGTAGATAAGGATGCCTTGAGTTCTCCTCTCTCCTACTATATTTCTTCTTAAAAAGCATGGGGATATGATGCAACTCTAGAGCAGTTTTAAGTCATTAAGTAGTATGCAAACACCTTAACTGCAATTTAGTGTAGCATTTAGAGCACACCCATCCCACAAGCCCACAATTACCACAGTTGTTTCAACTTCTTATTTTATCCAGTTAAGAGGAAAAGTGAAACATGCAATAGCTCATCATTAGACTTCACTATAGGAAAAACTTGGAGGTGCTTCCTATTAACATTATAATAACTAGAGATGAGGGAATAATTTGCAATGATTTATCAAAAAATGTAGCCTCTTTTTCTGTTCATGGAATATTTATTGATAGCTTGTGGTTTTTCAAATTTATTGAATATTCAAAAATATTTGACTTCTTTTTGAAATATTTTTACATGCAGAATGATCACATTTTGCTTTGAACAGTCAATATTTAAAATTCACTGCCGGAGCTATGCTCATTAGTAAGTGGCCAGGTGTGTGTTAGTGAACGATTGCATGTCCAATTTTAAAAATTGAGCTTCAGAGAATAATCACGTCTTTTAAATACACCTTCCATGAACTCTTGTGCTAGGAAAACTCAGATGCTTTAGTATTCACTGAGAGTGAACACAAAAGAGATGAAAGCTTGGCTAAACACAAGTAAGTAAAATATGTGAACAAACTTTTGCAGATCTTTGCCCAAATCTGGTAATATTGGCCTGCTGACCTAAAAATGAACTACCTTTGGCACTGGGGTTAATTTAGGCACAGTAACGTTATATGCATGAAACGTTCCTCTAACAACATCAAATTGTGTTACATGATCTTCACACCAGACTTTCAAAACCACGGTCTTAGTTCCTGCTGTTCCTCTTTCCACTTATTAAATTGCTTTGGCCGGGACTACAACTTTTTAATGCCCTGGTTGTATTAAAGATAGTATAAACAGCTATTGTTCTGTTCCTGAATAGACATTCAAACCCTGTTAGTGCTAATGGATGTTATGTATGCTAGAGGAGTCGAGTTTACCACTTGCTTCAGCAGAACCTGGGGTCAGTTATGGCAAAAGTAAACCCAGCAAGCAGCCATGAACCAGTAAGGGAAAATATAGCTCGAGACGACAATTTGGTTACATTTTAAGTCATTGTAAAGCTTGCACTTATTTAGAGGAAGCACGGAGTTCCTTCCTAGTTATAGGAGTTACATCTGAAGAAGCAAACTCTTATAAAAGAACAAAAGAAATGATTTAGAAAAACATTCCAGGATCTAACATCTCAAAAACAACGGCAAACCGCACAGTACTAAACCACCACCAGATTCTGCTCTTTGGGCACTCCTTGCTACCTGATTAGCCCTGACATTTTTTACTTTCATCTTCCACACCATCCATCTTTTTAAACCAAATAAGCCCAAAAGGACACTCTTGAAAGTGCATCTGTATAGTCTGAAATATGTTAATAATTACAGTAATTAAACCAAAGGGAATTTTTGTTTTAAATTCTCCCCCTCCAAGCTGAAATTTATGAACCTAGCAAAACAATCTTTAATAATTAGAATGAAGATTTCTAAGTACATATTCTCAATAAGAATCATTTTAAATCATCCCAGCCGAAAGCAAACCTTTTTGCCAGTAAGTTCAGCAAGTTCAATGAACTCTTTCCTCTCAGATCTTTAGGTATATTCCTTGAGGCAGCTCCAAACTTCATTCACTAATTCAGTGTAATAAACACTACCCTATTTTCAGCCTAATTTTCCAAGGAAAAAAAAAATTAATCTATGTATCACACTGCCTACTGTCTCAGCAAATTATTAATCTGTTGGCCAATTCCAATCAAATTTAGCAGTGGTGTAGAATTCTCACAGTTATGAAATTGCTTCAATTTTTACGAAAAGAGGTGATGAGGGAGAAAAGATAAACTCAAACTAGTGGACTTGCTAGAAAGAGTCACAGAAAACCAGACTTCCTCCATTCTATTACACGTGGAACAGTTTGACCTCTGGTGAAATGAATCAGTTAAAAGGGCAAGAATCAGAAGCAGAGATGCTTCTGTGTATTCAGAATATTCTTTCAACGTATTTTTCCAAACTACTTGTTCCTAGCCTTTAATAACAAGACAATCACATTGCTGATTAACTAATCCTGTGAGTCATGACACCTACAAAAAACGTTCTTTGGGCAAACTCCTGTGAACACTAGCTAGGAGGCCCTCAATGAAGCACGAATGGATTTAAAAACCTGTCTGGAGCAAACCGGGTGCTCGGAGTTCGGTAGAGTGCATCAACCCAACAACTGAACAATCTCCTGAGTCAGCTGGTATTGCCTCAGCTTGATAGCTTCTAGGGTTTTCTGTAACTGACTGGATTGTCATACTCCTTTTGAGTTAATGCACCAAGTTGTGTCATGCTCCAGAGAAATCAAACACACACAACTAAGTCGCACTGTCAGATCAAAAAAAAGTTCTTTGTGTACGTATTTTCCAGAGCATTTTTTACCTAAGGAAACCTCAGAGATTAACGCTTATTTAATTGAGATTATCAAACATGCTGAAATAGAAGACGCTGTTTAATGATATAATGAACCATTCTTTAAAATTTATGGTGCATACCTGGACTTGTCTCAATTCTGTTGCTCATGTCTAAGGTTAATGCTTTCAAGACCTCCATTACTTTACATTGTCATTCCTGCCCCTATTCTACACCCTGACATGTTTTTATCTTTGTTCATATCTTCTTATCTAGTAGAGGTTACCCTTCTTCTCCGAAACGCCCTGTACCTTCATATACACAAACCAATGTACAAACCACCACAGACACAAGAATATTTACTCTGTTCCGCTCAACTCCTAGCAGTGGAAATCACGGGAATGCCATATAATTCCTCTTCTGTGACATGAGAGCTACTGTTATTACACCCTCTCACACACCTGTTTTCTTTCTTTATATGCCTTTGCTTCCTTTGTCAGCGCTAATATTTCCTTGAATAACAAAGTCTCCTGAGAGATACGTATGGCATCCAAACGTTTACAAAGCCACATTGCCTGAGAGAAGAAAAAAAATACAGGTCAAAATATTTGGAAAAGAAATTAAGCATTTTTTCAGAAAACTGCAGAAAGACAGAAGCATTTTCCTAGCATTCCATTTAAGTATACAGAACATATGTGTAACTTTAAGCAGTTTCTTATATTTTCAAGAGTCTACAGCTTTGATTAAGGTCTTTTTCATCTACAGATATTAAAGAAGAAAGCATTCTTCCTAGCACGCACACACCACCATCATCTGCAGTTTTGGTGGTCAGCTTTCTCTGTGGTTCAAACACAACTTTGATATTTTCAGTTAAGTGGTACCAGTGGACAGGACAGACAACTGGCCATGAAAATGGAACAATCCACAACACGGGACTACCACAAATCTCTCCTCCCAGGTTAATTAGTCCTGCTAAAAAGCTGGGAAAACAAGGCAGGCAGAAGTCTGTTGCCTTACAGCAGTATCACTACCACTACCTGAGCGAGTTCTCACAGAGCTCACTTGAACATTTCCATTTAACCGTACTGTAATATACAGGCATATCCCTCAGGAATGCCACCCGTCAATTCGTCTTGCACTCTCCAATCACTTAGATAATTCTGAAAATTATTTTCTCAGAATAAAATTTTCACAAGTGCTGAGCTCAGCAGAAAGTAAAAAGGGAAGCGGACAGTATTATAACACTGAAGGTAGCATACTTACAACTGTAGTTTTCCCAGAAGCAGGTGGACCAAGTACACAAATTCTTGGAGCTATGAAACCAGAATATGTAATATGTGAACACCAAGATGCAAAACAGCAAAAATCACAACCACTTTCCCACTACTGCACTGATTAATATAAATGTAATCACAATGAAGCAATCATTTCAGCTGTAAATCTGCCTCAATGGAGACTTCAGGATTGGGTTCCACTGGGAAAAAAAGGGGGGGACACTAAGTCAGTGCCAGCTGGGTCTTCCTTTAATCCTCGTGGTCAATGAGATTAATACTCTAACTAAACATGCTGCTTAGAGAGATATACAAGATGTGTATATATATATATATATATATATATATATATATATATATGTCTCAATCAGTTTAAACACATGGATAGTTTAGTGGGTGAACCAGAGCATAACATACAGCCCTTTCCTCATCCGAGTGTGACTTTTATTCCCAAAACATTGATACAGACCTAGCACGTTCTGTGATGAAAAACTATTTTAGCTTGCACATGCAGGACAGGACTATTAAAAAGTGACTACTGTCATAATCATAGAATGGTTGAGATTGGACAGAAATTCTTGAGATCATCTCTTCTCTCATTTCCCTTACACATTATGGTAATAAAAATACTGTTTACTTTGGCAAAGCTTTTGGCTCACATCACAAAAAAAATGCAATTTCACTGTTAATTTCATCTAAATACGTTGTGTCAGGGTTCAGAGAAGATTTAGACATTGCAAAATTAAGCACTTTCTCTCTACCTTTTTTGACAGCTACCTTCAATTTTTCTAGTCATCATTCAAAGTAATTTTCTTTGTCTCTGTATCTTGTGGTTCTCTACTGCTTGTCCCTCTCCTTTCCCCGAGGGGGCAAGGTGCGAAAAATACTTCCCATTCTGAGGAATTCTTAATCTAATGCATACAGACAACACAATAGGCATGACCGTTGTAAGCTTCATTGGAATTGGAGCCAAGACAAACAAGGAAAAATGGAGCAACTCTTAGGAAAGTATTTGGAACTTCTTCCATGAACACACCTTGGGCTGCAATCCCTTGAGCTGTCATTTTATGATGATTTTTTTGATGTTTTTTCTCCCTATACCTCAAAGGGGGGAAAAAACAAAGCCAAAACAGAAAGGACTGATGAGCACTTACTGGGAGTGACACAGGTCAAAACAGAGGAGGGATCTACTCACCCAAAAATCTCTTCAGCTCTTGATAACCAAGGGAGATACAGTGTCTGACGGCAGCAGACAGGAAGGATGTGAAATGTATTTTTATGAGGCCTTCCATGCACTCAACAGTTATTGGGCAGGTGCAATTTTAAAACATACATGAAACCCAAATTACAGATTCATCTTTACAAAGTTATCTGACTTGGAAGGTTTAAGAAAAACTCCCCCCTCATTGGTTCTTGCAAGTGCAACAGAACTAGTACACAATGTAGAAAAATACTTTAAAAGGATACATCAGCTGTTTTTATCACCTAATTTCTTTCAAATGTAATGTGATTAAATCCTAGGTTTTTTTTTAATCTAACACCTTGAAACTCCAGCCCGGTACTTAGGAATTATTTATAAACAGCGTCATAAAAGAGTGCTCGGGTGCCAACACTAATCAACTTCTTCAAACCACTTCAAAGAAAATCAAAAAACCTTTCCATCCACAGATCCTTTTGAGGTTTAACTAGGAGCATGATTTAAAATTCACAAGAAAACCCTTAGGTATTGAAGCTTTAATACACAGCTTTCTTGGACAAACGTTTGATAAAAAACGAAACATACCATTATATACACCATATCATGCTTTAATATTGCCCAGGGCTACTGTAAATGCTCACTTTGTACTAAATCTGGTTTTCTCTCTGCTTAGTGGCTGGCAGCAGATGGGGCAGTGTAATTCACTGATTTACTCATTTGCACACTTGTAAGGCTCCTCTACAGCATTCTCCCTAAACATACGACACAAGGGCACAACCAGAACACCACCGTATGTAACGTTTAACCCCCTCCAATCAGCAAATAGTCAGTATTTAATACTGGAGGTCTGAACTAGCAGCTAAATGAAGTCAGAAAAATCTAGAAAATGCCTTTTTCTTCAGCAACAAATCATATTTCATTCGATGTTTAGTCCTGACAAGGTGTTACAGGATTTACTCTTTCAAGTAAAGTAAGTTTTAACATTCAACAATGGTTTTAGAAATAACAAAATTAATCCTGGAATAACTCAAAAGAACAGCTGGACTCACCGAGTTTAAGTCCAAAAGATTCTATGATTAATATTAATGAGACAAAATTTGCTTAACATGTAAGAGAAATCCTTTGTCAAACAGGAAAAGCGCATAGTACACAATTAACATTCTTGCAGAACTTTTTTACATTTCTTCAGAGCCTTGGCTGTAAAGGAAGAACTCAAACAAATGCCACTTGGATCCTGAAAGCTTTTTGCATTAGCACAAACCAAGATACAATCTATAAAACTAGCACCTTTGTATATGAAAGAAGTATCAGTCTTCCTATGGTTCTTTCAGGCTTTTAGAATGATCACATGAAAGATACCAGTACAGAGCCTTAAGCACAAACACTTAGCCACACATTTGACCTATGAGATTTTCAAGACAGTTGTAAACTGTAATTATCATTAGACTTGTTTATATTTTTGAGAGTACTTTAGATCCTATTATTAATTAAAAAGGTTTTCTAACTTCACACCTGGGATAGATGCTATGCTTCTTTTCCACACATCTCTGTTTGAAATTTTCTCTAGGGCTAAAACTGTCTAGCAAGGCAAGATCATGAAAATTCATCACTTTACTGATGGCTTTAATAAGGTTTTTTTTTCTTCTAAATAGTCAGCACCTTCCACCATGATCAAAAAGTAAAATCAACTCTGCTACAGATTTCTGCTACATTATTTTCCACATAATTTATTCTTAAAACAACATTTTGGCTTTAATTTTAATTGGAGTGCCTTCCCTTTCTTAATAGGTTTTTCCAGACCAAAAGCAGACAGCATTTTTCCTTTGACAAACAACTGCTGTAGTTCTATCTTTAGCCTCTAAGTACTGAAGTCATGAAATGGAAACCTGCCTAATTCTGTTCAAATAATACTGTGGAGCTTACAGACAAATGTTAGCTCACTGTGAAAAAATTTTATCTGCATGCTATCAAACTGCATGAAATTCTTCTGCGTATTTTCCATGGGTCTATAAAACAGATTGATTACTCATGCTGCCCACATCAGAAAAGGCTGGACACAATTTTCAGGATCTGATTTTCTTTTTTTTTTTTTTTATATTTAGCAGCATTTCAATCACCATCCATCTGATCATCACCACTAAGAGCTCACAGTACCTCTAATGATAATGATTTCATTGATGCTGCAGCAGAACTTTCATAATGGTTTACTATGGTTTTAAAGAAACATCAAAGCAACATGACACCATCTATCCTTGACAGCTCATGCAGAACAAAAATTATAGTTCCGTTGTGCATATCCAAATATAATCTGCCTAAGGGTGAACGGTTTGTAAATCAAATAATTTGATTGAGGGTACACGCTTTTATTGTGCGGAATACAGACTTCCTATTCAATTTACCAGGTTTTGTTACACATGCAAGTAGGCATGCTCACTGTTCCTTCATCTGAGATGCCACTGAGCAGTGGAACTCATTAACAGCAGCTAGTAACTAACTAATCAAAATAACAGAGAATCTGCCAGCCCAGGTAGAATAGGAAACCAAATTTACACCTGACAAAAGGAGTAATTAGCGAGCTTAAAGACAACAGGAAATATCAGATGGGGCACAGAACGCATTAATAATTGATACACTAGAACTCTTTCTTATTCCCTTAGAGGGTTTCATTGTTATAACTGTTAAAGTGCATTTTTTATTAGATTACCCACTAAAAAAAGAAATTAAAAGCATCTTACCTATAACTATTCCAAAACGCTCACCTTTTTCTTTTTTTTTTTCCCCTCAAGACACCATTTGAAAAGTTTTATCCATCACTTGCCAACTGAAGCGCAGCTTTCAACAGCTGTTTACAAATACGGAATTGAACTATTTATGGTGTCTCAGTTTTCACTTACCATCATCGTTGTTTTGCTTTAAATGGTTTATCATAAACTCAATGGGATCGTCAGGCTTATGAATTAATAGTTCTTCAAGCATATTCTGAAAATAAATAGGACAAAGTCAGAGGAAAATTTAACATAGCTATGCAGTCATGTTATACTGTATTTTCACAGCAGTGTTACAGTGATGATCTTAAAGAGTTTATAAATGCTTATTCATTTCCTCAAGGCCCCTTTCACAGATAAAATTGAGACTAAGAAACCTATTTTTGAAGCTGAAAAACTGAAGTAAAGCATAGTCAGAAAATCGCTAATAAAAAAAATAACCTATTTGTTTTAATTCATTTCTGATACATGTAGACACCAGAAAGGTTTGGCTGGAGCAGTCTGGTGTAGATAACAGTTGAGTCAGCATTGACATAAAAACCACACAAGGAGTTCTGAAAACAGAGTCAGCTTAAATTAGTATCTCTGCAGTGCAAGTTCAACTTCCTTCTCAAGCACATTCCCACAAGTTTCCGCCTAGCCTAGGGGACCGCAGAACAGGAGAGACCTGCAGAAAACACAAACCCAACAACCAATCAAAGCCACAAAAGCTGCACATCTCACTATTGTACAGCACTAGCCTTCCTCCCACATGAAAAACTAAGGGGGCGGGAGGAATAAAAAAGGAAAAAAAAAAAAAAGCTTAAAGCATTTCCTTGAATGTCTGCTTTGGAGCCCATTTTCATATGCAATATTTGAGGCTACGCAGGGCCTTGCTTCTGCTCCCGCCGACAGCTGTGGGGATCTGCCACTGGTTTCAGCAAGGACTGTAGCTTTACAGGCTGAGAACGGAGTAACACCAAGAAACATCGACTCCACAGATTTTCTCACAGGACATTTCAGCACAGCCAAGAATTTTGTAATTAAAACTAAATATCAAACCGCACCTAATGTTCTAACTGTGATTACCTACTGAAATGCTCACACTGGAATAGGACATCTTTCTCTAAAAATCAGTCATAACACTTTAATATTTGCAAGTAAATCCCATAAAATCTGTATATTCCATAAAATTTTATATTCTAACCAGTCTTCTTTTATTGAAGCAATCCATTTTCCTGTTCTGCTTCATCCACTTCATTAGAATAATTAAAACACTCAGTTTTGTTTATAAACTGTTTCACATGCAAGTTCTGGTGCTTCAAGGTCTGGGTAACACACATCGTAAAGTATGAAATCTGTATTTTTATTGGAAGTTAATTTAAAAATTATTACTTTCTGGCAACATTTATTTCTACCAAGAAATCCAAATTTGGCACTAGAAGTATCAGCAGCTTTAAAATTAACAAACCTAGAAAATCTGGTCTTACCATGAAACAAACCTGTTCAGGCTGACAATGACTGATACTTTCACTCTTTCGTGCCCAAATCCTACCAGCACTTACACACACACTGCATTTTATCCAGATTAATTTTGCACGGGCAGTTCTGTCAATCACTGGGGCAGGTTCACGGTTTCACGTTTTGGGTTTCACATTTTGGGTTTTCTAAATGTTTACATTTAGAACACTAATTTCACGCTGTATTTGTTTGCACTATTATGTTGCTACAACACAGCTGAAGCGTGAAAAGAAAACAACACTTGGAGTGAACCCCATGAGCATCGCGTGCAACGTGAGGTCCTGCAGCCGCGTCCAGCGCCTCGCGGCACACAAAACACAGCATTGCCATAAAACCCCACCAATATTATGCCACGGTGGTGATATCAATGGCCTTGAAGTGAAAAAAAAAAAAAGAGGGGGAAGAAAAATGAGTATTTGTGGGCTTTCCAGGGAAATCTGAGAAAGTAACAGGCCTTACAAACACCCGAGTGGGGAGCGGCGCTGGCAGCGGTGCGCAGGGCGAGTCTCTCCCCGGGCTCCCACCGCCGAACGGCCGCGGCACGCTCAGTCCTCCCGCACAAACCTCCCCACGCCCAACAGCAAGGGCTCTTCCCCGGCTCACGCAGCAAACCGCACCCGCCTCTGCGGCCGGGAAACCGACCCCGCCCGGCACCAGCCCCGCGCCCGCCGTTCGACCCGCACCCACCCAGAGGGAAGGCGCGGAGACGCGGCTTTAAGGGGCAACGCCGACAGAGCGGCTGCAGCGCGCTCCCTCACCGGGCCCTGTCCCGGGAAGGGCAAACGCCTTCGGCTCAGCTTTTCCCGCGCTTTATTTGTCACTGCCACCCCCCCGCCCTCGGCCGTGCCAAGCCGGCCCCGCCCGTCACGGGCGGGGCACCTTTCCCCCCGAGGCGGCCACCTTCTCCTTCAGAAAACTCGCCATGGGCGACCCCCAGCAACTGCCAGGCAATTATTAAGATAAATTAATTAATTAAGAGAGCGTTCGGCCAGCGCAGCGCCCCTCAGCCAGGGACACCCGCCCGCGCGTTCCCACACGAGCCCGGTACAGCCCGCCGGGTCGGGCTCGGGCCTCCCTCGGGCAGCACCACGGGGCGCCGGGGGGAGGCCGTGAGGAAAGCGGAGTGCCCCTCACCGCCCCCCCGGGCCGCTCCGGAGGGGATGAGGGGGAGGAGCAGGCGCCGTCCGTTCACCTGCAGGAGCCGGAAGAGCTCCCGCTCCTCCGCGTAGGCGCCCACCGCCGGCGGCCACGGCTGGGCGGGGGCGTCCATGGCCGCCCCTAGCAACCAGCCCCGCCGCGGCGTTGCTAAGGAGTGCGTCACCACGCCGCGACGCCGAGAGGCCACGCCCCACCCAGCCTCGCCAACGGCAACGGGAGGAAGGGAGTGTTTACGTCATCGAACAGCGACGAGCCCCACCCCGGCGACGTCCCGCGGTTGCCAGGGAGACGGCGACGCGGTTGCCGGGGCGACGGCGGCGCAGCGGGAGGTGCCGGGGCGGCCCGGGGGAGCCCGCTCAGCCGCCGCCCGCACCCGCCCCTCTCTGCGGGGTCGCCGCGCCGCCCCTGCCCACCGCGCCGGCCGGTAGGAGCCGCGAGGCGGGCGGGGGGCGGGGGGGTGCAGGGACGGCGTCCCCGAGAGCGCGGGGTCAGCGCCGGGAGACAGCCGAGCCCGTCGGGCAGGGACGGGGCTGACCGGGGCCGCCGGCACCGCTCGGTGCCGGGGCTGCCAAGCCGCCCGGGCCGCCGTGCAGCCGTGTGGAGGGAGGGGGGGCCCTCGGTGCGTCGCCACGCCACGCCTGCCACAGACCCGCCGGGGCGGAGGGCACCCGGTTGCCAGCGGTCCCCACCGGGCCCTCGGCCTCTGGCGTTACTCCCTCGTTACTCACTGCCCGGGGCTCTGCGACTGCAGAGCTCTGACACAACACATCTTCTCTTTTTTTTTTTTCCTTCTTTTTTCTCTTTTTGTTATTTAAAGTTTTCCACCAACTTACACAATTCCAACCCAGGTGAGAGATCACGTTACACACGTAGAACTGCATCATTTCTAAAAAGCAGCTCCCTTTCTCTCCTTCTCTCCCCAAACCCAGGAGGGGGGAAACATGAATGAGGTAAAGGAGGCTCTGAGAAACATCGAGCAGAACTACAGGCTCTTCCTGCAGCAGCAGTTCACGTTCATGGGAGCACTGCAACGCACCCGAGAGAACGCGCATGACACGATCAGACCTGTGGCAAGCATCAGCCAGGTACAAAGCATCCAGCACAAAGTTCTCTGCCGCTGAGAACAGGGAGTAGCACAGCACTGTCCACACTTGGGCCTCATTCAGGGATGAATAAATGTTTTTACTAAGAGAAGATACACAAAAACTCTCTAGTAACATTTGTGCATAACTCTGCAAACCAGTGGCAAAAGATGAAGTAGGGGAGAGAAACACCTATGTTCAGTCTCCCCATTTACAGAGAAGGAATTTTATTGCTGAGCATTGCTTTATGATTTAATTTAACACTATCATTTCGCTGCAAAGGCATAGCCAGAAATACAGGGTACAAGAAAACCATCAAACCAACCCTCCTTCCCCAGCCACACATGGAATCTGTAATCCTTAACTTGTAGTAACCAGCATGCTTGCCTCTTCCCCCTGGTATTGGTGCTGCTGTATCTTTCTATAGTGCTTATTAAAAATAATGGCTGTGTTACAGAGGTAGCATGATGGATTGAGGGCTGCAAGTCCCAAGTGGGCTAAGGGGTTTTCTGGGCTGGTAAGTGAATTGTCTTGGAATTTTTATAACACAGGATGTTTTAAGTACTGCAAAGAACTTAGACCACCTGCAGACAGAGGGGAAAAAAAATCTCAATAAAATTAGAATTGTGGCTGTGAAACAGCAGAACCCAGGCACAAAACCCAGATGGATGCCAAAGCCAGAGTCAAAGCCAAGCTGTTATTAGGATTAGGACACAGAAGTGAGCTGGTTGTCTTTTCTAAGGGCTGATTCTCTCTGATATAAAGGCTTTGCTTGTAACATTAAAGAGGATCAAGACAAACATTACACTGAAGCATTTTTCCAAAAATAAGCACTGAGATTTTGTATAACATTATGCTGTTTTTTAAAGTCCCAGGTGGCATTGAGCAAGCTTGGACTCTGCTTCTTGGCAGGGGTGGAAGGCCTGCTTCTTGTGGGGGGGAAACCTCGTAGCTAATGACTTCAGCAATTCCACTGATCCACGGCATCATTTGCGACACGGTAACATGTGAACATGGTGGTGGCAAACTGTACTGCACGGATAGCCCTGAGGGTACAACCACGTTACCCCAAGGGGAGGATGGAACAGGAAGAAGAGCAAGTTACTGGGGAGAACAGGGAGCAACTGGTGCAGCACATACTGGTGATGCGTTGTACAGGAACGGAACCACTGCCAGAGAAAGTTCACAGGGGACAAAATATGACATCTATTTTATTTTGCCACTGTTCGCCTGAAGCAGCCCAACCCTATTTTTAATTTTGCATGGGAGGATGCAAGAATAAAAGCAGAAAATGTAGAAATATGTGTGCTCAGCCTACGGCTGACTTGCCTGCCACCTTTCTTTGCATGTAAACATAGACAGTACAGAAAAAAAATATATTGCACTTAGGTGGGAATACAGCTGCATTTCTAACCCCTAAAAGCTGTTTGTGGTAGCATTTTTAGTGTTGAGTGATGACATTTCTCAGAGAAAAGAGGAGAGCATAGTAAGGTGGAAGGTTCGAAGAGCACACCACAGTCAGGCAACAGCAACAGCTCCTGAAGGCTTCTGGATGGAGCTGGGTATGAAGTCCAGTCCCAAGTGGTTTTGTGAGACAAGCTCCTCAGCCAGCGATTCAGATCACCCAGCACTGCAGAGCCTGGCTGTGGTCATGGCATCGGCCCAGCGCGGGGGCTGTCTGTGGACGCCCCTGGCTGCGGCTCAGCTGCCCATCAGCAGTGGCCTGACGCAGCGCTGGGCAGCCCTGGCAAGCCCGTCGTCGTGTAGTCCTGTCCCCATCGTGGTTACGCAGGTGCGTTAACTCTCCGCTGTTGATGTGGACAAAAAGAAGTCCTGTTATCCCATCGGTGAACATCCAGGCTAAAATGCCATTCTCTTTAGGGCTACTTCTGCTCACAGCAGCGGTAAAAAATCCTGCCACTCACATGGACACAACGCTCCGCAAACAGTGTGGAAGGAGGAATCTGTAGTGGAAATGGACCCGTAGGGGCCATTTTTTATTTTTCTTACAAACCTGATGAGAATTTCCCCAAGCACATAGCACGGCTTTTCTGTATGCAGGAACTGTACCGATGTTGGAACAGCTGCTTTGTTTTTGTCTCGAAATCTCACAGAAAGCACTGAAGGTGTTAGAGTCCAGCTATGACTGCCAACCAGCCGCTCAGTATTTTATATTCTGACCACTCATGTCTGAAGTGCCTGTAATTTCTTTGGAGAAGATACTTAATCTCTTGGCATAACGTTTCGTCATGCAATGCCATTCACTCTGTGTAACAAAAATGTTGAAGGCAAATAGGGAATGTCCTTGCTATTACAGGTTAGTAAGGATAATTTAGGTTAAATGGGTTTAGTTTGCAGTCACATCTAGTGGTGCCAGACAAAGAACTATGAGGAATGCATGATGCAAAGCCATCACTCCAAACCAGTCCCAGTTTAGTGGCTGCCCTCACCTCCTACCTGGCTCTACTGAGGCAGCCGTGGCAGAGGGTGCCGTGCTCGGGGCAGGCAGAAAACTCCGCTCATGCCCAACCCGTTTCTGCGGTGCTTGCAGCAGAGCTGTGGTTTTGGCCGCAGTACTCCTACCATTCTTCAAAGAGGGAGGCAGGCTCACTGGTGTGCTGACGAGCAGATCCGTTACCCCAGCCTTCTTCAGTCATGATGAATGACAAATGAACATCTCAGGCATGCTCTAGAAATCTTACTGCCTGCCACGGTATTGCAGTTTCCATGGCAGCTCATGCCTGCAGAGTCACAAGAGAAAACAGCTTCTGGTCACTAACCTAGGCAACTTTGCAGTGCAAGTTAAATGTAATTTAACGTGCATGACTGTCTTTCTCCACGTACAGGTACAATCCTACAGGGACCATCACTGTAACAATTCCACAGACAGGCGTATCCTCAACATGTTCCTAAACATCTGCGATGATCTAAGCAAGCTCTGCCACAAGCTGGAAACTCTGCATTCTGGTAACAACAGCATTCTGGAGAGATGCAAGCTGCTCCTTAACCACAGCAATGATCTGAGCACCATCCGAGCTAAGTAGGTCTCTCCATCAGCTTAGTTTCTTTAAGGCAATTGGCAGTGCTGGGGGACAGTCACAGGGATTCATATTCCCCCTTGACTTCTCCATCATTCTGCTACAACACCTTTCTGAAGTGCGCAAGGTGCAACCCAGTTTACTATCCCAGCTTTTGGGAAAACATCACCAGCCTCCATTCACAAAAATGGAGTTTGTTTGTGTGTTCACTCCTCTGGTTTGTTTATCTGTTCTTTCATGGTGCATGGAAGGGCACATACAGGCAGGTTAGAACCCTGAAGTCCCACGCAATGCTCGGGCAGTTTACCTCCTCCTTCCTCCTATTCCTGCTCTGTATGTAGCTAATTGCTGTGGGGCAAGTGTCTGCACGCGCTCTTGGGCTCCTCAGATCGAGCCCAGCAGCCAGGATGGTGTGTTTGGCATGACTCATGCCTCAAGATGCAATTCTATCCGTGCCTTTTTGTTCTGGGGGAAGTTGCTGGCTGTGCCTTTCTGCTCCTCCCTGGGGGGGGTCTCAGGGTGGCACTGGGGGCTCACCAGGTGTGCGTTGCTGGGACTGCTCTGCCAGTTGTTTCCTTCTGTCCCACAGATACCCCCATGATGTTGTGAACCACCTGAGCTGTGATGAAGCAAAGAATTATTATGGGGGTGTGGTGAGCCTCATCCCCATTGTTCTAGACTGCATCAAGGAGTTGGTAACCCACGCGGAGAAGCTGCCACAGCATGTGCGTAATGGGAGTGGTGGAAGTGCCATCTCTGAGAAGAGGGCACCCCAGGATGCACCGGCTAGGGCAGCCATTTCCCAGAACCCACCTCCTGCACCCCTTAAGGCTCAGACTTCAGCTAGTAAAAAACATAATGTACAGGTGCAGGGGAGTAAGCATGTCCAGAAGAAACACCTAAATGACACAGAAAATCACAGTGGGAAACTTAAAAGTCCCTGGAAACCACCAGGTAGACATGCCCTTTAAAGGATCAAAGTTCATGCATCTTGTGCTTACCACCTTTAATCGGGTGGCTGATTAAAGACAGTGAAATGAATGCTAGCGATCCTTCCTATCTGAGTCCACTTTCTGAAGCGTTAGCCTTGCAAGCCAGCCTTGGACAGATCCATTCTTCTTTCTCTTGCTGATGTTCCCACTCTCCTCCTTAAAGCTGTATCCCAACAGAAGGAGCTGTAGCACTACAGCTGGTCCCTTTGAGCAGCACTTCGGTGAGAGCAGGGAGTAGCCAGGAGCAATCGGGTTCTAATCTCTCAGATACAAATCTTGGGCAAGCTCCTTGAACTGGGGCCTTACACTTTCCCAGACTTCTTTCTGAGGAACACCCACTCACTCGCCAAAGCCAGAGGTGTGAAGAACCTGCATGTCTGAAGGACACGAGGCAGAGCAGCAAAAGGCCTCTCGTTGTGGATTCAGACATGTGCTTGAGATTTAGACTTGTTCCTAGAGGTGCCTCACCCCTGCTGAAATTGCCAGGTTATTTGGACCAAAGAATCAAAGTCTACAGGACACTAACAACGTCTCCCTCACATGCCACCAGCTACAGAAAAGGTCTGCGTGCTTTAGCTGCACCAGCTGTGGTGTGCTGCGTCCTTCTTGCATGTTCTCGCACCATTGCCGGTACACACCACTCAGAACATCTTCCCTTACACCTGTTTGACTTCTTTGCTGTCAGAGCTGGAGACGTAAAGGAGAAGAAACTTCATTTTGCATTTAGTTTGGTGTACTGGCAACATCCAAACTTGAATAAAACACCCCTGTCCTCCCCAGCGCTCTGCAAAGCTAACAAAGTCATTGCCAGTCAGCATGATTCACGGGAATCTGACGGGAGCAGAGAGACTGGGAAAGCTGTGGCCATTTCCAGATCATTCCTTTTCAAACTGCAAGTTAAAGTGTCTGTGCTTTCCCTTTTTCGAGACGAGAATCTGGCTTGCTTAGCTTTCCAGGATGTTATGCAGCTTAGTTCATTAAAACTGCAAGGCATTTGAAATAGTCTCCTGCGGCTTTTATCCCAGCACTTTGCAATTCCAGCACAGTGACTTTATACCAGTGCTGAAACAGCTTTCTTTTCAGCCTGTTTAGGGAGGGTCAGCAGTGTCCAGGCTCTCCCCATTCTCTGGAGCTGACATGCATTTTTGGTGGTGCTTTTATTCAAGCGCTATTAACTACAGACTTAAGATCTCAATGATGCGGTGTCTTCCCTGTGTTTGACACTATTTTCCTCTCCCACAGGCAAATTAGCTCCTGTTCTTTGCTTCCTGCTGGAAGACACTCCTGAATAAACAGTTTCCCCTTGCATACCTGGCTCAATTTGGTAAAACTGTGAGAAAGCTTTTAGCTTAAGATGACCAGATTTTAGCAGCCAAAAAAGAAGGGAGAATTAATACAGAGCAGGAAGCACAGGGAGGAATGACAGCTCAGACGAAATGGGAAGTATTTTCAGAACCATTTGTATTCCTCACACAACCACACCTTCTTTTGCACTGCTTTCCCTTCCCCTATCCACGTGAGCTACTATACACCTGTCCACACTGGAGTGGAAGCCTATTTTTAGGAGACATCATGATCCAACTGAATTGAACCTTGGTGAACTCAAAACGGTAACGAAGCTGCCGAGGTCACACGGAGACTCCTGGGCACTGCTGGGGCCACAGCCAGAGGAATGTGACTGTCACCCCCTCAGGCTTTATTCGAGAGCCCTGTTGCAGAGGCAGCTTCAGGCAGAAAAATCCAAATTGCTCGCAGCTGCCCTGTTGTGTTCCGTGTTGGACAAGTGTCCGATGACAGCTGCTGTCTTGGAAAGTTTTTCAGAACAAGTCCACGCTATGTGGACTAAAAGATGACAGGTGGTGGGGATGCAAAGGACCCTGTTTCCAGATCCTGTTTCCAGCCATCCTCACTCTGTCGTATAGTTTAAATTTGAACGCGCAGGCTCTGATGAAACCACAATTACCCTCCAGTCTGCCGTCCACTTTCAGCTTCCACGGCACAGCACCAGTCGCTTGTCAGAACAGACCCACCAAACCCTGTCGGCAGCTCCCCAGCCCTGCTGTTCAAAACGCCAAGGCAGTTGCCCGTTCGAACTTGACAAAGGTTGCGATACACACAACGAACACAGCTTCCAAACCTTAACAACAATTTCTAGCCTAGCCCTTTCCTTTCAATCAGTCTTACGCAGCCAAAATTTTAAGACACAAGCAGAAAAATGAGCACATAAAACTTTCAGTCTGAGGTTTGGTAATGACATGACCAGAATCGGTTGGAAGACTGCAGAGTTAAGTCTCACAAAAACATCCAGACAAATTACTTAATTTCCATACAAGTTCTCCTCTTCCAGAGTGGATGGACACTTCAAAGGACAAAAAGATACAGCAAGAATTGTTTTTCTCTACTACAAATCAAGCTGTTTGAAGAATTTACATAAACAGGATGTAAATGCCAAACACAGAAGTACAATAAAGTTTTACTTTAGCCTCTGTGAGCATCAAATTCCGAGACACACACAGAGAAACCAGGCAGGGCACCAAGCTGACTTACCCAGAGATCCGACAGCTCGTCCAGCAAACACACGCTGCTGTTTCATTCGAGGGCTGAAACGGAGATGCGGGCTGGTGGGAGGCGATGGCAGCAGAACCCGGGCAGCTGCAGGCTGCGAACCCCCTCTGCGCTGCCCTGGCTTCAGCCGAGGGTCAGACCAGGCTCCGGCCAGCCGGCAGCCGGGCTGGTTGCAGCGTCCCGAGCCCCGGGAGGCTGGGGGAGCGCTGGGACCCCCGAGGAGCTACGACCGGGTGGCGGCGGGGCGGGGGGCTCTCCGGGGGAGGAGAGCGGGCGATTCGCGGGAGACGCGGAGGCCCCGGGGGCCGTTAGCGCCGGTGCGGGGCGAAGCCGCGGCCTCCTGGGGCCTCTGGCGGCGGCGGCGGGAACGGCCGGGAGCGGCGCGGACACAGCCCGGCACGGCACGGCCCGGCCCCCGACCCGGCCTGCGGGCCTGCCCCGCCCGGCCCCGGCCCTTCCCCGGCCCTTCCCCGGCCTACGGCCCTGCTCCAGCTCCGGCCCACGGTCCTGCCCCGGGCCCGCCCCGCCACCGCCCCCGCCACCGCACCCCACGTCGGCGGGCGAAAGTTGGGGGTAACGCCGGGCACAAGCGGGAACCGGGCACGGAGAGCGGCTCTGCGGAGAGGGGCCCTGGGGGCAGCGGCTCGGCGGGAGCCTGCAGCGCGGCCTGGCAGCCCGCAGGGCACCAGGCACAGCGAGGGGACTGTCCCCTGCGCGCAGCGCTGGGCCCGCCACCGCTTGAGAATCACAGGATCGGTAAGGTCGGAAAAGACCTCTCAGGTCATGAAGTCCAGCCGTCACCCCAGCACCCCCATGCCTGCTAAACCACCTCCTGAAGTGCCACATCCACACGTTTTTGAATCCCTCCAGGGATGGGGACTCCACCACTGCCCTGGGCAGCCTGGTCCAATGCCTGAGCACTCTTTCAGTAAAGAAATTTTTCTTAATATCCGATCTGAACGTCCCCTGACACAACTTGAGGCCATTGCCTCTCATCCTGTCACTAGTTATTTGGCAGAAGAGACCAACACCCACCTCACTACAACCTCCTTTCAGGGAGCTGTAGAGAGCGAGAAGGACTCCCCTCAGCCTCCTCCAGACTGAACAGCCCCAGCTCCCTCAGCCGCTCCTCATCAGACTTGTTCTCCAGAGCCCTCCCCAGCCTAGCTGCCCTTCTCTGGACACGCTCCAGCACCTCCTTCTTGTAGTGAGCAGCCCAAAGCTGAACACAGTATTCGAGCTGTGAAAGATGATGAAGGTGAGAACGATGTGAATGATGGTCCTTGAACACGTCCAGAGGAGCACAGTGAGGCTGGTGAGGGCTGGCAGGCGATGTCCTCCCAGGAGTGGCTGAGGGCTCCAGGCTCCACTCATTTGGAGAGCAGGGGGCTGAGGGGTGACCTCACAGCTCCCTGCAGCTGCCCGAGGAGGGGACACGAGGAGGGAGGTGCTGAGCTCTTCTCCTGGGGACCTAGTGATGGGACACATGCGAATAGCTCAAAGCTGCACCAGGGTAGGTTCGGACTGGACTTCAGGAAGCTTTTCTTTACCAAGAGGGTGGTCAGACCCTGGAACAGGCTTCCTAGAGAGGTGGTCAATGCCCCAAGCTGGTCAGGGCTTAAGAGGGATTTAGACAATGCCCTTACCACGCTTTAACTTTCGGTCAGCTCCATATTACTCCGGCAGTTGGACTAGGTGATCATTGTAGGTCCCCTCCAGTTGAAATATTCTATAAGCAATTTTTAAAAACTTCTGACAATCCTCGTCTCCTCCCCAGTCCCAAATCTAAATGGGCTTTTTACCACTTACTACACATAAACAAACCCAGGAGCTACAGCAGCGAAGCGTCCCCAGTTGTTTTCCCCAGGCACGCAGGGCAGCTGCAGTGCCATCCACAAGCAGCTGTAATTTCAGAAGAGCGATCGGCTGTTCCCTGTCACCATGGCCCCGCTCCGCCAACTCACTGCTTTATAAACACACCCTAGGCACCATGATAGCTTTGTTTTGCGAAGAGCTCTGAATTCTCTTGGTGGTGGCGTAGCACCAGTTTAAACCAAGGGTTTAGTCAACTGCCAGCCAAGCATTGCGCCACTGAGAGGGAGCGCACAGACCATTTCGAAGAAACCATAGATAGTGTTTGGCAGACATCAAAGATCATGCAGTGAGTCTAAAGCGAGCCGGTGCACTTGGACTAGAGAGGTCTTCAAGAGAAAGGTTTAGCCAAGCACACCTCACAGACACTGACATCCCAAAGACTGCCAGTCAAAATTATTTGGAATAAAGTTCTGTCTGAAAAGCAAAGCCTATGTGGATGCTAACTAGGCCTTGCCTGACTCGCAAAGCTCTTGTGTGTAGGAGTGTATGAAGAAAGTAACTCAACTCCTGCTGATTTTCTAAACTATTTCGTAACCGCTTACTTTTAAAACCCACCACTGCACTGGCAGCTCAGCAGTTCCAATAGATCAAGATCAATCAGCGAAAATACTTGAAAAAATTCTTTCCTTCCCTAGTATCTACTGCCTGTTTATTCCTTACAGCTGGGCTATGAACTACCAAATGTACCACTCGGCATTAGTGAGTAAGGAAGGTGCTTTGTTTTTCTTTTTGTACCCTAGTGGATGTACTTCTGTGGGTAACATCAGTTTGTTTTTTTTTACACTAGCAAATGCAGTTTTTCAATGCTAAGCTTGTTAAGCAATACGCAAAATGGATTTAAAAAGAGGTAAGAGCAAGTCAAAGTCACTTTCTGCTTTGTTTTCATTTCACTTACACCTTGGTGTAGAAGTCATCCCAGCGCAGAAGGCCCAAAGCCAGCTTTCCGTATCGCCCAAGCCCAAGATAATGTTTATGGTAACATTTATATGAAATTCTCCATGAACAGCTACTCAGCCAAAGGGTGTTTACAAACAGACTCTGTGTCACTCGCGCCATCCCCTTGCACGTGTTGTTCAAATTTAAGAACGGAATGCCGAGATTCATGTATGAATTTCTAAATTGCTTTGAGCAACCTTTCAAATAGTAATTTATTTCAGAAAAAACCCCTCAAAACAGCAAGGAAGTGCCCATCTGGAAATAAAAAAAAACAAATCAAGAAAACAACCTTAACCCACTAGGTTGAGCTTACAGTAACATGAGCCCAAAACTTCCCCTTTGTTTTAGAAACCTGTGCCCTCCCACCTGCACAGTGACTCTTGAGCAGGGTGCAGAAGAGGAAAGCACGCAGACAGGGACAAAGCGAGCCAGCCAGCTTCTGACAGCGCCCCCAGCTTTGCAAACAACAGTCTTTGACATTTTCAGCTATTAATTTGTCTAATCACTGTGTAGTCTCTAGACTACATGAACAATGCCACACAGTCAGCTAATACGCAGATTTGCAGGACTGACTTGTTTGCAGTTAATTTATGGATTATACCGGCATGTCATCGCTGAGTTCGGCTTTCACAGAGGACAAAAGGCTTTGGCTGCACGCAGAAAAATGAGCTTCTGTACAAAGAACTCCATGCAAAAAGGGGCAGATCCACTTATCTGCTTTGCACTACGCAGATCTTGGAAGATGCTTCGATACTGAACTCTTTTCTGTGTGTTTCATCTCAGCACAGCTTGGTCCCAAAGAGGTCGGCTTGCAGGGAATTTAACACAGAGTAGTGCAAAACAATACATTTTATTTGTTCACAGTTAAACACAAGCAACTGCCTTGACATTTTAGAACATTCTAATAAGGACAGCAAAACCTTTTGGTTTCAGTTCTCTTTAGCTTACGATTGTACCATTTCCTTGTATTTCATATTTATGGCATTTAATGTGGATTGTTTAACATGCTTACAAAGAGCGAGGCAGGGAACAGATTAACTTGACAAAGACAGCAATTTTAGATTTAACTAAAAGCAGTCAGTTAAAAAAAAATCTGTTTCCACTTCACTGATGGGACCCCTTCAAACAAACTGCAAGTTAACTACATACAGCAGATCCATGATTTTCAGACTTACAAAAAAAATTGCAAAATTTGTTCCTCCATAATCTTTGTGGTCCATAAACAAACCTAAAGTGGTTTCCACTACTATCCTGGTGCTAAAATCCTTTTTAAAAGAAGAAAAAAAGCCACCTTATCAATGAGCTTGCATTACCGCCAGGGCATTTTTGTAACCGACAACAAAAACTGCCTCTCCTCAGAAGAAGTGAGGTCATCACATAAGCAAGACACCTTACTGGGCTCGGCGAAGCAGGAGGACGGGCTGCTGAGCCCCTCCAACACAGCAGCATCTGACGGCTGAGCCAGCCCTGCCAGGACAATGTGCAAACCGTTCGCTCCTGGGCTGGGACCCGGTGGGGCAAGGGGCAGGAAACCTCCAAATCTCACCGAAACATACGCTACCACGTTTGCTACCGCTAAGTCTTAGAAAGCCTATAGACATGTCGACAAAACCAGTCTGTCACTTACAACCATCTCTCTATTTTCTATTCCATGCAGATTCAAGTTTGACAAAACCACTGAAGTTCACCTTTACTTTCAGAGTTAGGACTGACCAACTGAAAGGACGCTGAGAATAATTTAGACAGGCAGAAATGTATTTCGACCCTAGGTGTTACGGAAGAAGCAGAAATGGGAGGAAAAGTACTGTCAGGCGCAAGCTGGCATACTGCCAGCTGCTTTGACAGAGTCCTGTTCCTATTCAGGTTAAGAACGGATTTGAACTACAAGTGTATTTGGACTTGATTTATACGTGAGCGATTCTTAAAACAGCAGCTGCCACCCACAGAATGTTTAGGAAAAGAGGCCACGTGCGATGCAGGGTAACTGTGAAGCCCGGTATGTCTAAGTACGCCTGGATCCAGACATACCTAACATTTAAAACAAGCACACTGCCTTCCTAACAGCGGGCTCTGTTCTGTCACGAAGGAGATTGAGTCTGACCACTGACAAGCCCTGATCCCACAATCTTCCTTCACAGAAGGCTCATCGTTGTCTTAAAACATGATTAATGCAGAAAGGCTTCGCAACAGAATTCTGATTCTCAGTTTGAGCAGACTTCCTCCTCAGCCCCGTCTTCTAAGGAAATGGGACGAGGGCGAAGGGGAGATACCTAGAGCCAAATTGACATTGCTGAGCTGAAAAATGTGCTGCAGTCTGAGCAGAACAGCACTCCAAGGAAACCATATTCTGAAAGTCAAGCCTGGAAATGTGTTCCCAGAAAGAACAAAGCCAATTTCTTGGACTCAAAACACAGTGGTCTTGCTCAGACCGGGAACAAAGACCAGAACTATGAAGGGGGGTCAGGCAGCACAATTATTTCCCTGATTAGAGAAACAAATGCTCTTCTGCAAGTCTTCATAAGCTTGCAATTCTACACACGTGTTCTGCATACTCTCCTTACTTCAGTAAGGCTTCCTTTTCCCTGTTCTCCCACCCCGATTGCTTTCCCATAGGAACCAGTCCGAGATCAGTACCAGTCTGTCAGGCAAACACTTAAAATACCAAAAAGATCAGAAGCTAGTGTTTTAACAAGTCTTCAGCATATATGGTCTCTTCTGCATTACAAGCTCCAGTTCCTTATTAAGTGTCTGTTCAAACGTAACTTTCCAGGAAATGTTAAGGACAATATAAACAATGATCATGAATTCGGGTGAATGAATCGTTTTGCAGAGGTTCACCGTTCTTTAAACACTTAGGTATTCAATCAGAGTCCAACTTAATGAAGACTGGGCTCTGAGGGATGTGGGACAGTGGACAGGCAAAACAGAGACCTTTAGATGAATGCACCAGGAATTTTAGTGCTGCTTCTTTCCAGGATGAAAGCAACCGAAGTCACCCGGACAGGCAGCACAATTAACTGCTCTAAATTGGAAGCTTGCAAGGAAATACAAAGCATTCATAGTAAACTCACAAATGTTAATTTGGCCTCCTATTGCACTCAAGTTCATAAATGCAGCCACTCAACTGGGGACAGGGAGAAAGGGAAAAAATACTTGCAAATGCTAATAGTTGTCCCTTCAAATTAGTACACGCTGCTAAGGACTGAATTTGAGCAAGAAGAGTTAGGCTGGGCGTTTCAATTCCAGACCCCAAAATCCACTTTGCATTCATTCAGCAGCCTTTTTCCGTTTCTGGACATCAATCCTATTCCGCTGCATGAGCTAGCTGCTCAGACCAAAGAAACATAAAAGCTTTTAGTTAAACTTGCATTCACGCCTCCTGTTCTATGCCAAGAATATGAAAATAACACTGATTGACTATCTTCCTTTTTAACTGTGGTCATGATGAGTTTCATTGTAGTCCATGATATGAAGCTGTCCAACACTGCTTTCCTGGATCTTAGGTGAGAGACTAAGGTTATCGGGGCTTGGAGGGGCCTTTGTCTCCATGTTTGCATCTTTACATAGTTCAGTCTTTAGAGCATCAGAAAGCCTGTTGATGGTTACACCCTCCTCATCACACTGGCTCTCACTCTTGTTGCGAAATAATTCTCGTGCCTTCATTCCAAGGAAGCTCTTGGAGCTGGGGAGTGAACCTACAGTCAGTGGGACAGTAGTCGAGGGCTCCAGCAACATGGATGTCTCCCAGCGACTGCCGAATCTCTGGTTCTGGGGTTTTTCTGGGGTGGAGAGCTCACTGCTGCTACCACCCTTACTACTGTTGCTACCTCGAGTGCTGGGAGGTTTGGTCTCTCCATTTCTACCAATTGTTTCTTCACCACATCCTGCCACAGTACCTTCACTACCACAATCCAGCCTGTTTTGGAAAGAGAGAGGATACAGTGTCATGGAAATCGTAGCAACTGTTTACAATAGAAAGGGAAATGCTGGGGAACGCAGGTTACTTTGATTACTTCGCAGCTCTGCTACTGCATATGTACTTTAACAGTTTTCCTTTCACAGTTTTGTAGCAAAGCAGCAGTGACAGAGGGTAACCAGAAAAGTGTCACACTCAGTTTTGCAACATGCAGTGTTTGAAGTCCAAAACTGACAATAATCCCAAAGCAGAATGGAACTGAATCCTGATCAGTTAAGGTAAGGGAAGAGATCTGTACAGCTTCCTTGGATTGTAGATCTTTCCTTTACTTCACCCAAGCACAGGTGATTCCCACAAATCTGCTGGCAGTACAAGAAATTATCCTGATGCTGTAGCAGATCTTGGTGTAGAAAAAAAAGGTATGATCTGAGGGGAAGTACAGCACTACCTAGACACTTTAGGTAGACTATGTAAAATAACTACTTAACAACAGTGTAACAATTTGTAGATTAAAGAGACCAGGCTATGAGACAGTGCAGAGGTTTCTCTCAAACTTTTGAATAACGGCTCAGCTATCTGGAAAGTACTTCATGAGCACTTCCAGTTCTGTCAATGACTCTCAGTAACCTGGGCAGAGTCCTGAAATAGATTCAGTCTGTAAAAGGGGGAGTAACAGAAATATTTTGAGATGGTGCATCCAAGCATATTTTGCACCATCACCCTTACCTTTCTTCTGCTGCTTCAGCTGCTTCTGTTTTTTCATCTTCAAGTTTTTTCAGTAGGCTGCTCTTCTCCAGTCGGCCAAACAGATCCAAGATCTCCAGCTCAAATGCCTGTGTGATTCTTTTCTGGGCCTTGTACCTACTTTCTACTGCTTGCAGCTGACCTCTTAACAGAAAAAGAAACCAGAAACCATCAGGTTCAGTGTCTCCGGATTCTGCCACAACTATGATAGTGCATCTGTCAATGCATGGTTAAAGTTTTACATAGGAAGCTCCTACCTTGCTTGGATTTTGACATCTTCCAGGTACTTCTTTTGCTCCAGGAAGAGGTGGTCTTTTTTAGCAAGCTGAGATTCCAGTTCAGCTATCCGTTTCTGGGAAGCATCAAGCCTTTGGCTTTGCTGTTGAACACACAATTTTGCTTTCTCCAGTTCTTTCCGAAAAGCAGCGTGCAACATTTCAACCTCCTTGAGGGAAAGAACACAATGTTAAAGTAGAATTTGATTGTGTGTTATTTTTATTAATATTTAAGCATGTTTCTCGTGCTATAAACAGGCACGTTTTTAAACTAGATGGAATAAAAGAATCATTTCTAAAAACAGATACAGAAAACTGGATACTGTGAGGATGTACACTATTTAGTTACTGTGAAAATAATGATGCATCACTGAAATTTATTAACACATTAATGTTCCTTATGAGAAGCTCTTTTCAGCAAAGTAAACTTGCCAGTTCTGCACCAGATTAGAACCGACACACTCCATTTAACATCTGTTTTCACAACATGACCTTCATTAAATACCAGTAAGAGACTTCTTTTTTCCTTTTGGCTTATTATTCACCTTCTTTAATTACTTGCTCTCACGCAGAAACAGTTACATTGTTGTGTAATTTACTTGCTTCTAATTAAAAAAGGTTTCTTTGAAGTCAGGAAGTAAAACCATATGAACCGCAGAAGTTTTAAAGTTAGTACTAACTCTTAATAGGAAAATGACTGTGTGAGAACAGTAAGACTGCTTGTTTTAAAACAGCACGTCACAAACCCCAGTAAAATCCTGGCTCAATCTTTCTACAAATTCTAGCAATACTAGCCTACCTTAAACACTTTCACAAACATAAGAGCCCAATGTTACTTTACCAGCAGCAGTCTGCTGCCAATTACATTAAGATCACAGTAAAGTCTCAGCCTTTGGCAAGAAAAAATGGCAAAGAATTTACATCAAGTGCCTAAAAGTGACTTCAACAGTGTACCCTAACATCCTTGTCTTAGCTTTTATGCCCAAGGAGCATGAGGAGATGCCATAACGACACAGTACATGAAAACATCTGAATGGAAGATTAAATATGAAATCCAATCCCCGAAAACCAATTTCAAAACAAAGTATCTGTTAAGTTATGAAGCATTTCCTTCATTCTGAACACAAGGCTGAACAGCTTGATGATGACCTCAAGTTCCGTCTTCCCAAAAGGCCTTGTCTGCAACTCCACAATCGTACCTTTGTAGTGTCCGTGTGCTTGTGCTGCAGCTGCTCCAGGTACAACTCATTCACCTCTCCAAGAACCAGAAGTTGCCTGTTCAAGAACTCCATCTGCTGTTGCACTGATTCACTGTTGGAAAGCTTTACAGAGAAATTGAACAGAATCAAACATTGGAATGAATAGTTCAGCAGAAGAGTCACAGCTGATAGGCACTGTGTTCACAGGGTATTTTTATAAAGGCAGACAAAAACAAGAATCCAATGCATCATAGGTAGTGTTAAATAAATTAGCTGTGATAGAGCTGGTGACAGTCCATACAAAGCTGCACCATATAGGCACTGCTTCCCTTAACATAACCATGTTTCCACTTACACGAGAAGTCCATTCAACTTCTGATACAAACAAGATCTCTAAGAAGCCAAGATTTAGCAAAGCTTTAATACAAATTCATATTGCTCAATCCACAAATTCCTACTGTGGAAAATGCAGCCAAATGAGAAGTTTCAGAAGCCTCTGAACTGAGTTTAAAGTTTCTTCACCAAAATATGTTTCTCTCTTTTTTTTTTTTTTTTCAATTTATATCAGATTCTATGGAACTAAGCACAGGCTTCTTCCAGAACAAGAAAGAGAAAGCATCTGACAACAATTATCAGAAAAAATTAAACAGTAAGACACAAAGTGACCCTGGGAACAGCAACTCTTCTTACCTTTTGAGAAACTTGGCTAAGAAGCAATTCAGTGTGACACACCTTGTTGTTAGCCTTCTTTAATTCTAACCTCAGATCTGCAATCATATTCCGGCAGTCTTCCAGCTTGGTCTGTTCAAATAAAAAAAAAATCTCACTCTGGGTTCTGAAACCTTAATAAGGGCTACCAACGGCATATGGCTGGAGGGCCGTAACGCCTGGCACTGTGAACCAAGTTATACCGAGCACTTGTGAAAGCCCCAAAACTAGCTACAAAACTGCATTTTCCTATTTCCAGACTGAAGACGGGACAAAACAGAACTATAAAAGGATGATGACTAAGCTAGGCATTTCCAATTATGCATTGTCTTATTCTGAGTTAGGACAATATCTCTAATAGAGATCTGTAACTTTCTCTTAGGTATTTCATGCCATGTTATTAGGAAGGTTATTTTTAAAGCCACACTAAGTAGATAACGTAATTTTGTTCAGTGTTGTGCTTCATACCTGCAATTCCTGGCTCTGGTTGTAGAATTCCTCCCGGTCGTGTTGCAGCTGTCTGATCTGGCTGTGAAGCTGAGCCACTATATTTTCATGTTCCTCCTGAAACTGGTAGTACCTTGCCTGTTCTTTCTGCAGACTCAATTTCAAGGCCTGGATTTCTTTTTCCTGTAGTTTCAGCTGATCTTTCTGTTAAGAACCCCATATGAAGCATCAGACAAGACACCTGCTTTACCAGTTAGAACATCTGTCCTAAGCTGCTAGCTAAGTAAAGCACTAGTTGTCAATTAATAGCATGCAGGTGTA
Organism: Opisthocomus hoazin; assembly: GCF_030867145.1. Classification (NCBI taxonomy): domain Eukaryota; kingdom Metazoa; phylum Chordata; class Aves; order Opisthocomiformes; family Opisthocomidae; genus Opisthocomus; species Opisthocomus hoazin. The sequence continues at coordinate 13,495,591 of NC_134432.1, forward strand.
ACACTTTTGCACACACAGAAGTTTTTATATAGACCATGCTCTTAATGCTTTGGGCTTTTTTTTTTGGCTGAGAAAGAGATTAAATGGTGCTAGAGTGGACAGCCCGAAAACTCCAAGTCACATCCAGAGGCACAATGAGCAATAGCAGGTTCTTCCACTGCACCTCACACTTTCGACAGGTACTTGGGCTTCACAGCTGAAGCTACACTTCATTTTCTAAAACCTATCTGGAAACCTATTTTTGTCTTTTCTACTGAATTATCAAAAGGTGAAACTGTAGATGGAAGTAGCTGTAATATGGAAGTACAGAATGAAACATGCCTATATCTGTTACAAGACATCCTTCCACATACGTGTAACTTCAAATTCTATCATAGTAAATACCTCTGGAAAAGAATACTTGAGTCTTCAAAGTTTTGGCTATTGCTCCTCAGTTGAGGAGTGGAAGGACAGTACTTCTCCAAATAATGCAATAAAGTGTCTAGCCACGCATTAAGTAACCACTCCACTAACTGTGAAGCCTTTAACATTATCCAAAGGTAAGCGCTGGCAGGGATCAAGCATGCCGACATCCACCAAACCAGTTGCCTACAGTCAAATAGAAACTACTGGTTTTAATAATCACGGTGCACGTAACTCACCCACAAGTACCCACAAGTCATTCCACAAACATTGACTCTTAATAAGGTGAGAAACAAGGCTTCTTTTCAACTGAGTGGTACTGGAAGACGCCGGCCAAGCCTATTCATATCTGTTCTAGCACCAGTGTGTTTAAATTACTGCTAGATTTGTATCCCTGCTCACCATGGCAGCATTATGTTCCTCTAGCGCTGTTGCTTTAATCACTTTTCGCAAGAGTCGACGGTTCCGAAGGGCATGTTGCTGTCTTTTGAAGCGTTCATACAATAACTGGTTGTGCAGCAAAAGCAATTGGTTACGCAGGGTATGAATCTCATCCGACGGGGGAGAACCTGGATTGGAGTTAGAAGATACAAGAGGTTACTGAACCGTACTGTCCCTGTTCCTCATATGGGAAATATTTTCTAAAATAAGCAAAGAAGATTTCTTTGAAATTACATCTTAAAAATCTGTCTGTTCCATTTGATCTCCAACACAAACTTAATTTTAAACATTTTTCCCAGAGCAACAGGTATATGCTTCATATGGATTGCTCCTTATATTAAGAAAAAAAAGCCAAGCTCACCATCACCACAGAAGCCTAAGAGCACAAAACTGTGACACACACATGCAGCAACAAGAAAAACAATTATCAGTTTTATATTCAAGTAGTATTTCAAAGGTGGCAGGATCTGTCAGATGATCAGCATCACTCTGAAGGCTAGCAGATCTTAAATGGTCAAAAGCAGAAACGTCTAGAGTTGTGGGGAATGCAGTTTTCACTTTTCAAAGATAGAAAAAACCAGCTTATTTCACTGGAAAACAGATGTCTATCTGCTAAGCAGATAAACCATGACTTAATGGAGGGCACCATCTTTTTTTTTTTTAATAATGTGGCAGAAAAAGTATGCAGGTCATTGTTTAAGCAAGTCTAATAACAGAGGAGCAGAATGCCAAAACACAGGAGAAACCTCCTCACCTCCAAAGTGAGTCCAGTCAGCAGATTTGCTTGGCAGAGACAATCTGAAAAAAGAAAATGCAGTATTAAATAGTAAGTTTAAATATACAGACACTCTGCAATTCACTTTAAAATGGAATGCCCACCTCAAAAGAGCTTACAGCCTAATAAAAGTACAATTATGGTCAGTTGGTATGAAGGTAATAAGGAGGAACCGTGCAAGCAGCAGGCTGCAAGGGCAGATGATGGAGGGCATAGTTTCTTGGAAGCGAGAGAAAAATTCTCTGAAGCACAGAAAACAGCATAAGGACAAAGCAGAAGACAGGGCAATAAGATGAAAAGAAGGAATACCACAGACACACCTAAACCTTAAATCGGGTTCTCCAGTTTTTAGCTTCATGTATATTAGAAAGTGTCGATCTTCCCATGGTGTCTACACTTGCTCTTGACTACCTAGTGTGGGACTTAAACCTGGTTTGGTAAACACATCTCACTAACAGTGGCACCAAAACCACACCTGCAGCACAGCCAACAGCCCTGCTGCTTCATCCCAAGCTCTGTCAGCGAAGGCAGCAAGTCGTACGGTCACAGCCCCCATTTTTACACCAAAGCAAACTAGTTACCACTGCAAATACAAAAATCCTCCACCCAGAACCCCCTAGCTCAGTTAACAGCCATGTTTCACAGAACACAGTTTCACTGTAGATTTCCAGACACACCTGCTTTTCAGGCACAGCTATTAAAATAAAGCCAGCACAAAAAGCATTACCTAGAAAGTTTACAAAGTAAGATCTTCAGTCACCTACTTGTTCAGCTCCTTAGTGTGTGCATCCGCTCCTTGCTGTATCAGTCTGTCCAGTACTTCCACAGGAGAAGTAGAGGACATGTAGTCATCATCCTGGGTTCCCCTGGCTTTCTTTAGCAGCTCCTCAGTCTTCTTCCCAACAAAGAGGTAGGCAGTCTTTGGTAATGCAACTTCAAAAAGGTGCTCATACAGGGGAGGCTGCCCACTCCCAAACACCGCTCTTCTTTGTGCGGGTACTTTGCAAGGGCTGGGAGTGACAATACTCATCTCCCCAGAGGTTCCTTCCCTGTTACCAGCAGGGCTTTCACCAGAGCCTCCACAGGGCTTATCTATGGGAGTAAACGTTTGTTTGGGTGTTTCCCGCGCGCTCTCAGGCCCAGGCTTGTCCAGAGAAGATGTTAAAGGCTCAGAGGTCTGACTGTGTCCCTGAACACTAGATACTACTGAATGGGTCTTCTTTTGAGAGCCTGACAGACTTTCATTTGTGTGGTAAAATGGAGAATCAAATCCTCCTCGAGGCACCATGTGTTCAGCATCGGTTGTGATCTCAGAGATCTCTTTAGATATTGCATCTGAAAATGATGGGAAGGGGGAGTATAATTATGTATCTTGTATTTCGACATTACATACATTTCCTTAGCTAAGATGTATGTAAGGATGACAGAAATTACCTTCCTCTCTGTCCTTTTCAGCACTATCTTCAAAAGACAAACCACCTAAAAACTCTGGAAGATCACTTAAGGTTACTGAACTTTTACTACTAGGTGTGTCTGTAGAAAAGAAAAGAAAAAAGAAAAGTTAGTTACACAGAAGCTGTTTTCCCCAGCCTTATCACAGCACAAACCAGAAGCCTTAGAATAAGCTTCTCTCCCTTTCAGATGCTTCTTCAAAGGAGGAAGCTATCTGATTCCTGTTCCATTCCATGTGGAAACCAGTTCAGAGATCAGTCACTGGTCAGTCCTGATCCCAAAATGTAATTTTGTAAATTTAGTATTTGCTATTGCAAAACAAGTGTAGGCAACCACCTCTATGAATAAGGATGTGCTGTTTGCAACTGAACCCATTAAATACATTTAAGAAGTGGCTTAAGTGTACAGTGACTACCATACTTCCACATTAGCATTAAACTCCCCTTTAGCTTCTGATCAAGCTACACAAGGCCACAGTACTTACCCGAGAAAAATGAAGTTTAGCCAATTGATGTAATAAAAACTTGACAGTATGTGACTACTGATCAAAACTCAGCTGCCAGGGAGATATACACTAAAGCATGCAGGATAGAAACCTCATGCTCACAGCTCAGTCACAGATGAGGAATCCAGTGAAAAACCTAGCCTGTTCTTAACTTGTAATTCAGGAAGTTCAACTACACCAAGGAATACCAAATTCAAATTTCACTATCATCTCCACTTTGAGGATGGTAAAGATTTGTAGTCTCAAATACAGTGCCAAAATCCCTTTCTACAGCTGTCACAGCTATAGATGACAGAGAATGGAAAATGGAATCTAGATTTACCTATTAGAAGCTGAGTTCCTCAACCATCCACTGTTGATTTCAATATTCCACAGGACTTCAAAAAAAAGGTTCAAGTACAGCAATATAATTTGCAGACAAAAAACAATTTTTTCCCCAAGACCACTGAAAAGCGAGCATCGTATCTATCCTTAAGTGCAGCCTTACAGTTTGATCCAGACACGTGACATAAAACTTGAAGTAAGACTTCACACACAACTTGTTGCTTCTAATAAAAAAAAAAATCACCCTCAAAGAATCAGATTTAAAAAAAAAAATAAATCCCTTTTCAGCTTTCAGTGTAGATCTGCATATTTAATCATGCATAAGAATGCATCAGGGCCAGTTCAGAAAAATTCTGCAAGATATTTCTGAAGGTGAATATTAAAATGAAATCAAAAGCATCACAAGAAGATTTTATGTTGAATCACAGGTTAAGGCAGCATCCCAGAACTACAAAGAACTCGGGGGGGGGGGGGGGGGGGCGGGGTTGGGGAAGAGAAAAACCTGTGGAAACCATTTGGCAATTGGAACCTGTCTCAATAAAAACAGGATTTGTTTACAATATGTTATTGTAGTGGGGAGAGGAAAACGGAGTTTACCCAATGATTTATCACTGTTTATGACATTTTGCTGTCGGGACAGTAAAGGCCTCCCAGGATCTGGTTTGTCCTCCTGAAAAAAACAACAAAACAAAAACGAAAATAGATTCTTTGCACTAGACATCTGTTGGAAACAAGCCTCTTGGACAGTTTCATAGAAAGGAAGTTCCTGCAAATAGATGGCTTAAACAGCAAACCAGTATCAGAAGTCTTAAAACTGTGCAACTGGAAGTGGCAATAGTTGTCTAAACTTCGAGGAAAATTAAGTTTTTACAAAAAATGTTGCATTTCATTGCAAATCAGTTACTCTGATTTTTCTTTCTCAGTTATGATCATTGCATGTATGGCAATTCAATGAAAAAAAAAATTAGATTTGTTTGGCAGAAGAATTTTGCTATACCTTTTTAGGAGGCATGGCAGCAGCTGGAGGGAGTGAAACATGCACAAAATCATCTGAAGTGCAGGGTGGAGGAGGAGATGTGGCGGGCGTTCCCAAAGGTGTTCCTTTCCCCCCTGCTGAAAAGGAGGAGCAAAAGTTTTCTCAACAGGCTCCCACTTCCTCCTTCAGCAGAATATTGTACTTGAAGAACTGCACATTTAAAGACCATCTCAACCATTTCCTTCCGAAATCTCTTTCAACTATTTATCAAGATAAAAGCACAGTTTTTAAAAGATCTGCTTCAGACTTTGGCACTTAATTCACTGTAACTATTTCCTACCTCAGTGTTTGCATTAGTACTGCTCTAGATAACCAGGTACTCAGTTCACAGAAATAAAGACTTAAGCCTACTAAATGGCATGGTGTGGCACTCCCATTTAATAAGCTGAGAGCAAAATCTACAGCCAAAATTTCTATTACAACAAACCCTGCAGGCCTAATTCCCAAATTCAGCACCTACCAGATGTGCTAAAAGCTTTGCTGTAATGTTGTGATGCAGACTGGGATGAATCCGACGGGACAATTCCAGGGGACGTTGGTGGAGTGGTCATACCACAAACTGCAGAAGGACTCCAGATGGTAACCTATGTAAAAGCAATACACAATAAACACAAATCAGTGAAGCTCAGAAAAGGAACATGTGAAGCACCTGCATCTAGGTTCCAACACAGGAAATCAGACGGGGATTAAATCCAAAACATACACTGAGTTCTGAAGAATTCACAGTACTTCTCAGAAACATGGATTTTTAAGACTGTCACAAGAAACTGTGAATAAAGTGCAAAGCATTAAAATCATGCTGCGCTTTATCTTCTGCTTTACCTGCTGTGGCTCAGTTGACAGCTGTATTGACTGCGGGCTCAAAATCTGAGGTAGCTGCCCTGGCATTTGTGATAGTGTTAGCCGAGGAGTGGAATATGGGGTAGAAGTCCCTGAAAGTTGAAGAAGGAAAAAAAAAAAAAAAGTAGAAGTATCCTACACATCACATACAAATCAATGATTCTTCTGGCTAGTACTTAAAGGCTTTTAACCAAAACATTTCAAATCCATTCGACATAAACAGTCACAGCTAGCAAACAAGCGACTTTTATTCCAGCCAAAGAAAATACCTATTCAATATATTACATACTTCAGCTTTTTTTTTAGTTGTTTTGGGGCAGGGGGGACATGGGCAGACCCTTGGAAAGGCATTGGAAAGGCACCTTTGCAAACATGCTGTATGACTGCATGATCAAAGGATGTATTTCTTTTTTATTTTTAAATGATGGTTTATTTTCCAGTGCCTAAGAATCGGACTTTAAGTGGGATAAATTACTAAGATGTCTTGTTGCTACAGGGCCAGTTTTCTCCCAAAAAATGGGTATTCATTAGCCATCAGGCAGGTCTTACCATAGCTGCTCAGTGTGTCAATGTAATAGCTGGCACTGGGGTCAGTATGATGATGTCTGAGGCTTGTGCAGAGTTTCCGAGACACAGAGTAGTAGCCATCTTCATATGAGGCTTCTGCAGGGTCCAGGGAGATTTTGGCACATTCTATCACAACATCATGAGTTTCTAGTCTTTTCCACCTGCAGACAGTTTTTGGATCCAAAAGAGTAAGTTAGTCAATTATTGTCACAAACAAGAGTTCCTGGAGATACGAGGAACTGGCTTGCAGGATGGCTCGTTTGTTCCAGACAGCTTTGTATGCTCCCAGCCAAAACTGGAACAAGGCACCATACAGAAATTGCAACCAGATGACTTGTAAGAGAGGGTCTCAAAGAGGAGACAAACGGCTTTGACACAGAGATCCATAAAGGTCTGCCATGGAGCACTCTGGAAAGGAGGAACAGCATACGAAGACGTGGTTGATCCTGAGCTTCAGCAGCTGTAGAAATCAGCTCAACTAGACTCATGTCGGTAGTCAAAATTTAGACATGACAGCAGTAAGGGAACCTTATATTATTTAAGCAAACACCATGTGCAACGCCAGTTTCAGGTCTGTGTTTTTCCTCCCAGATTTTGGGAATGTTTTTTACTATTACTACCTCCTTCATTCTGGAAACTTTTTCTCACTAAATTAAGCAGCCAGCTTAGATCTGCCCAATATTTCAGGGGATGGAAGTTCACTCAAGAGAAAGCACAGCAGGCTCTCTATTAAAGGCTGAGTTGCTTTTGAATGTAAGATACTATGTGCAAGGTGCCAAATCAGAAGGCTTCAACTGGCAGTTTCACGCCAATTGTCCTCTTCAGTGGTGCCACCCTCCCCCCTGCCTGGGAGAAGCCTGCAAAATTGAGCACTGTGATATTCAACAGGTTCCCAGTTAGCAGTGTTTTCCTAGTGGCTCTGAAAAGCAGCGCAAGAGCACTACTGTGCAGCAACAAGAGTCAATTTCTCCTCTTCAGTGGCTGGGCCTGTGGAGACAAGAGAAAAGCAGCAAGTGGTGCTGCTGCAGGCAAATGAGCCTATTGCTAAAGAAAACTAATATAGCTGATAATGTTAAGACATACCTGTTAAAAGAACTGATCTGTTAACTGAACCAACATCTAGGTACCAAAACAAGACACACTGAAGCCATTTTAAACACTTAAATCCCACCAAGTACTTCAACAAACCAAAATAACCATGACCGAAACCTTAAGCCAATGAAGCAGGTCAGTGGTAGTTTATTTGTTATAAGCAAATTCTTTAAGAACTTTATGAGGATGTTTGATTGTTAAGTCACAAAATTAAGACAAAGTCAACTATTAAGTAGAAGACAGATTCCAACACAAACACAAAAGGAATTTAGAACCCCAACATGGTTGTTAATGGCCTTTCACAACAATTTTTGCTTGTTCATCCAGCTGTAAGCTTGGATGAAAAAAGTCTTCATGTTGACCTGATATACCTATGAATACTGGTGGCAAAACACCACTGGCACACACTGTTGCTGACAGAAAAGGTTTTGCTGGAAGCCTTCTGAAATACCCAGCTAAAAGTTGCTTATTAATAGCTTTTTCTAATAGCAGAGTTAACATATATACCTTCGTGGGTCCAGTTCATGGTCCTTGGATCCAGTCACTAATTCTGGATGAATTCGCACATGTTCCATCATTGGCTGGATGAACAAGAAGCAGTGTTACCTGTACAGCATCTTTTAATTGTACTAAACTACACAAAGTTGATGAGCAATCTACTGATCCCAATAGTTCAGCAGGTTACATTTAACACATAAAGCTAACACACATCATCACAGCTTCAAGAAATGATCTTGTTCCCAACTGAGATCTCAGTTCTCCAATAGCCTGCTTTTATTCTGCTTGCTTGAGCAGCACTCAGTCAAATCTACATCGTGTATTAAATTGGCAAACATCTGCCTTTACACAGCAATGAATTCCTTGTCTCAGATAATATAGAGACGAGCAGTGTTTTACCTTGACAACCTCTTCAAAGGTCCCCAAGTTTTCCTTCATACTGTAGTGGGAGCGCAGAAAGGAGACAAAATTGCAAGGATACATTCCATAAAGGCGATGAAAGAGAGCATAGACGCTGGCATGAAGATGGACAAGATAAGTCTCTGCCACGTGACCTGGAAAAAGTAGTTAGAATATTTTCATTACATTGGAGAAAAGAACACAACTTCTAAGCATGCAAGCAAAGTACTTTTAAATTTGAAATATTATCTGGAACAAGTCTTCTGAGATATGAAGAGTCCCCAGTGAAACTGCGAAGTCTTCTGACAGAATAGGCAGCTCACAGCAAAACCAAAAATTAAGATAAGGCCCATTAATTCCAACCAGTATCCTGTCATTCTCAAAGCACAGCATTTTTTATTCCAGTTAAAACCTAAAACCCCTCTACATAGCGAGCCAGAGTTTTCAAGACTGAGTGATTCAAAAAGAAAACTAATGTTCACTTCAAAGGTAAAAACTAAAAGCTTGTACCCACAAAAAGCAACAGCAACAGACTTGAGTCTTACTGGCCACCTTATAAGTTCCAATCCTACTTGCAATGCCAATGGCCCTCCAAATCGCATCTGTGTGCTTAACATTTGTTCGTACAGCCATGGGACGCATACACAGATAAGGCTAGTGTTAGATATCAGACACCTTACAGCAAATTCACCAAAACCAATTAGACAGAACCAATGCTGTAACTGAGAAGACTAGTTTTACCAACACTTTCATGACTATCGATAGATGCGCATGAAAAGAAACTCTTACATGCTGCTTCTTCCCCCTCCCCATCCACACCTGGGAATTTCAAATTGCCAAATATCTGCCTCAAATGTTGGCACTTTCCCTTCTCTATCCATTAAGCTCAATCTCTGCTATTCGTGGTCATCAGGGTAGCATTTCAGTCCAGTGAAACTTCATGTAGTAGCAGCACCATATGGAAGAATATAAGAGACTTCTAAATTTTGAACAAAGAAGCACTCCCTGATGCTAACTATAAAAGAACAGAATAGCTTGAGGGCTTAATGCATGACTTTCTGCATTTAAATAATCTCAGACCATTACAAGTTTCACAAAAGAATGTGCTCACCAACTGCTTGAGTCACATGGGTACTACTAAACCGTAACTGCATGCAACAAAGTTGAAATCTCACCTGGATTCTGCAAGCACCACGCTGAGAGACGCCCAAAGATACCAAAGAAATCATGAAGGTACTGTTTGCCAGACTGAGGAATCATTGGCAACATGGTTATTAGCACTAGGACACCTGTGGTGAGTACTACTACATCTGTGTCAGTCTGCAAAAAGGGAAAAAACCTGCATTAATCAGTTTAAAAAGTTGAACTTCATTTTTTTCCAAGGATGAAGCGAACACTGGATCATCATCATGGAAAAAGTTGAATATTTTGAAAGAGTCCCTCTGAAACCTACCATAAGCAAACCAAAAAAAGATTACTGTCTCATCCAGAACAACTCTAGAGAGAAAAGATTTGGGATTCCTGCTCCTATTCTGCTGCTGCTTTTCTGAACAAAGACTTGACTTAGTTAAAAAGGGAACATCACCACAGTTCCACAACTGAGCAGAAAAAAACACACATTGGTATGTGAAGCATCTTGCATACTGCCTTCCTCCTTTCCCAGAGCTAAGCACATACAGCATTCAGAGCCTAAGAAACTGCAAATCTGATCAGGGTATTCAAGAATGTTGGCCAATTACTAATGCAAGGGTCAAAAGCTTTCCTGTTAAACCTGGTTGATGACTCTGGCTGCTAAATACTTCATGCAGCAGTAATTCAAACAATAACTAGGACCCTATGGCTTACACTGAGAGAAAGGCATGTGGCAGTAAAAATCTTTAGCTAGATGAAACAGTAATAGAGAACTCGATTTTATTTTCCAGTGGGGTCCCTACTTGCTTCCCCAGTTTAATGTGCACTTTCCTTGGTAGTTCCTCTGCTTTGTCAGCACAGAGGTGTAAACAGCACAGGTAAGCCTGTGGCCAGATGCCACTGAGCTGGTCTTGGTCTCTCCCAAGAGCCACTCCAGCTGATCAGACATACTTAGCATTGCAGATTTTTCTTTCTCTGTGTAATCAACAGCGCCTATTCTCCCCTAGTCAGACAGAACCTTCCACAGCACATTTCATGTCCACCCCTATCCCTCTGTACACATCCCCAGCACTTCCACATCTCTGTTCTACTCCCACCAGCTTCCTGACATACTTCACTCCTCTCACAATCACACAGAACTCACACTGAAAAGGGTAACAGAACCCTTGTCAGACATGTCAGGAGTTCCAGCAGCAGCACTTGTAGCTTCTTTGGCAGTTACAAATTTGCTGTGTTTTTGTTTTGAAGAGGACTGGCACTTGACTGCATCATGCATTTTAATGTGATTTAAATGACTAATCTGAATTCTCCACTATCATATTAAATGGTATGACTGACAACACTTGTAGGTCTCAAAACACTTTTCACTCTTTATTCCTTGTTACAATACTGTACAGTATGATAACCGATAACTTTGCAGATGGATAAAAAAAACAAAGCACAGGTGGACAGCTACTTGCTTGTAACCCAGCACATCTGTAGCTAAGAAGGCAAAGTCTGCTAATTCCAAGGTAATTAAAATTCTAGTAAACTCTCCTAACTCAAAGTTATATAGTGATGGTGGCTTTTAGAAACAAGATTGTCAGTAATACCAGGATCAGCATAGCATATTTAGTTGACAGAATTCCACTGTGGCTCAGTATTTTAATCAACATTTTATCTCTTCTCACAGCTTAACTAAATGACATCAAAACAGAAAACAAATGTCTTGCATTAGACGTATGCATGTTCACATCAGGTGTACAAGTGTTTTATGGACAACACTGACAGTTCTTACCTTGAGACATTTAAGCAACGAAAGTAGGAGAGGTGCTTGAGAAAGCTTATGTTTCCAAGATGGTTGTCGTCTTATCACATGTCCCAGCAGAGAGAGAGTGGGTAAACGGGTAGCAGCTTTGCCCATGTATTCATTAATTTTGTCCAGTAGATGCTGATAGAGGATTTTTGCAGAGAGTGGTGGAAAAAGGAAAGGTATTTATATTTAACTAGTGTATATTCTTTTTCACCAATCTATATGCAGCAGTTTGCCATTGCCAATTATGGAAACTACGGGCATTTTACAAATATACAGGATCCAAGAGCACATAAAACCCAGCAATAAACTTAAATCTGCTGGCAGTAAAATGCAAACTGTTCAGTCCAGAAGCAGTCACTGCACTTCAAAACATTTATCATAAATAATTAAAAAATTCCAGTCAGCAGAAGCAAAACAATTTGTAGCGCTATTCACTCAATCTATTTAAAAAGCCTTACTTGCTCTCAAAATACCCAATCTGTTTTAGGCTAAGACATCCAGCACTGAACACACAGCAGCAGCATTGCAAAGACAATGTTAGTCCTCAGAAACCTTTCATTTATAGAGGTTATTTGCTTAATTGGGTCAGTTTAAGCAACCCAAGAAATGGAGACCTTTGAAGTTTTTTAAAACTTAACTACTCTTACTACAGAGGTACTACACCTCCACAACAAGGTAATTCTATACCAGAACGGAAAAACAGAGTTCTTACAGATGCTATTTAAAGGCTGCTTCAATAACAGGTTATATCTGCCATACTTAATAACAAGACTTTTTCACCTTGTCATGAGGCTCTTGCAGTGTGGACAGTATATGCAGTGCCTGCTGAGAACTAGTTTCCAAGTAATAGTCCACCAGGTTGTTCACAAGCATAGGTCCACGGTCTACCAGTTTGTTTACAGCAAGAAACAAAAAAAAAGTGAAATGAAGCATTGTTACAGGGACGTCACACAACTTTTTAACATCTATTGCACAATTTGTAGCATAAATCAGTACTTAGTGCTACCAGACCTTTAGGAAAATGAGACCTCTCGAGCACACTTTCTAGTTACTACCCATTCACGCCATTGCATTTGTCTCAGGGAAAGTAGCTAAGTTTTTTTAATAACTAACAATTACTGTGGCACTGTCTAACCTTAAAAACCTAGAGGCAGCTGAACTGCAGCAGTATTTTACCCAGCGCAGGTAAAGAGTTCACGAGTAACTTCACATTCTCTCCCTTCAGCAGATAAAGTAGAACAAGTTTGGGGATAAGGACATTGACAGTGCTCTCCCGCTCCGAAAAGGCTCTATCAACATCAGGGATGCCCCAACAGCAGCAACCATTTTTTCAAGAAAGTCTGGGTCTGCTGTTTTGTTTGGGGTTGTTTTTCTGTTGTTTGTTATTTGAATGAACAAAATCCCACTAGCTCCCATAATGTGGATGACACGTAATTCTTTCTAGACATACTTGACAAAGAAAGTTTCATCAGCTCACAACTTGAGGTTATGCCCCAGGAAAAGCTATTCATTTTTGAACAGCATTTTAACAATTATATAACAGACCTTCCAAGAGGCACAACATTAAGCAAAACAGACTGAAGAGAAGCCTCAATCTTTAAAGCAATTTCAAATATCAGACGTTTCTTTCAGGATGTATTTGCAAAGACTCTGTCTGATAGAAAAAGACCATTATTCTACCTTTACTGGCGTAAAAGCAAAACCCTTTCTCCAATTACATATAAGGATACATACCACAACTGAGATTATCTTTGAACGCAGCTGTTATATCTTCCAGGACACCCAGAATTGGAGAATCCAGCATTGAGAGGAGCTCACCAACATTTCCTTGCTGTGCCATGATGCATGTACTAACATGAATGTGGAGGTTAAAATTTCAGGAAGTTCCTCATTGATGCCTCTCTACCAGACTAGGAGAGAAGAGAGCAGATGAATGAGCTTTCCTTTTTCCCTTTCCATCTTAAATCTCTCATCACTTCCCTGATTCTTTTCTGTAGTATTGCCATTTAACAGTTTTACACTGAAAGCTAGAGTCTACACATCTGCAATAAAAGCTGTAAGAGAAAAGTTTACAAAGAAGCCAATGAGTCACGAGCAGGGCTTTCTTCATCTTTTTTTAAAGAGACATTAATCTGTTTTCTGGAAGACCTTAGCCAGCATATATAGACTGCCAGAGCACTCTCTTACCATATTTTTTTAATTTACTCTCCAGGTCAGTCAGCCAACACTACAGTTTTGAATAAAATGCAAATAGCTCCCTGGAGTCACTCCATTCTCGCTTTCTTACAGCAATTCTTCCTCCATCAACCTTTCAAGTCCTTTGCATAGTGGTCTACACTCTGGAGAAAATATGCATCTCAAGACCCTTCTCCACTCCTGTGACTAGATTAGAAATTCACTGCCCTCAGCTTTGCATTATTGCATACTAACGGATTCCTGCTTTAATACTTGCAATGTGGTCAAGCTGCAGCTGTTAGGAAACTCAGAGTTACTACAGCTGCTGTTCCTCGGCCACCCTGTGCATACTAAATCACAAGCTTAGCAGCGCAACATACCTTGTTTTCACATGTATAACTTTTGCATTATATATTAAACATGCTACAGTGCAAAAACTGTATAGATTATTAAATGCAACAGTGTGCCGATAACACGACTGGTCAGCTTTACCGTACCAAGCGGGAGTAAATTTAACACATTTCAGGCTTTTAAGATGGCTTCCTACCATGTACCAGCAAGGGAGGGATTCAGGTATCCCATTTATCTATCTATCACAAAACGAACCAAGTTCTTCATTCATAAGACTCTTACGCTGAACTCTACCCAGTGGCAGAAGTAATCTGGCTTCACATCACACCTAATTTTATTAGCAAAGGTTTCTTGTTTCCTCCTACTTCCAGCTAGCATACATTTTTCACTCCCTCCATGGAAGGCAAGACCGACACATACCAAGCTTATACACAAGATTTTTTGTACTGCAATTGTATATACAGCACCTGTTCTGTGGATGAGTCGAGCTTCTGTCTGCAATGCTGTCAGCCACACACCTTTCATGATCACTAATAAAGAAAAAGCATGAAGAGATTAACAAAAGGCACAATCTATTTCTTCCTTATCAAACCTTGTATATTCAGAATAGCATTAAGTTCTTTACCAAGCAAAGCAGAACTATGTACCTCCTGCGTGAGAAAAGTCTGCCCTTCGTTTGAAAAACACCAAAAGATGTTGCACACTTCCCCTTTCCAGAACTGTCCACAGGTTCAGCTGTGCAATTGCCTCCAACTAGATGGCTTTCTTAATACTAGGTTTGTACTACGAACCTTCAAAAGCTGCTAAGGAGTTTTATTTATGGCAGGTAAAATCTTATACACAAAGAGGTCTTTTCTCATCCTACCAAATTCTGAAACTGGAATAATTACTATCATTGTCTAAGTCTTTAGATTCTAGTGAAAACATTGTTAGATATCAGCCAAGGACCATATAGTAGTGCTCTACTTTAAATGATAATGCTGTAATTACTTATACACATATTACTTTCTGACAACTTATGTTGAACAATGTTACTGGACAGCAGGAGTTAACCTGCCTACCAGTAAACTTTGTCATTTGCAATGTATCACCCTGTAGTTGCAGAACTGCCCAAGGTCACTTTCATTAGGGCCACAAGACATCAGCTTACTTAATCTGGCACTGATTGCAAATTCAAAGGTGATAATAAGGCACCACACTCACAACAGGCATTTCATTAGCAACAAACTTTCCTGAAGTGTTCCAGTAATCACCATTCCAGAACACTCCCCCTCCCCTCAGTTTTCAATGCTCATAGCTGCATAGCTGAACAGTCCAAATAACATTTCAGTTCATCTACAGGCAGCTAGCAGTCTGCTAATTGAAGCGTTTCAGATTTAAATGCTACTTCTTTTCACGTCCCATGCTGGCAAGACCTTAAAAAATGCAGACTTAAAACTGGCTAGTACCGTAAGCAAGACTTTCAACTAAACATAGTAAAACAGAAACTTGGGCTGGGGGAAAAAAGAGTCACTTTTTACTCGGAGTGCACCTCAGACTGCTCTCCAAGAAGACTGGGGATTTGTTGTGGTTTGGGGTTCTGTTACATTTTGCAGACTTCCACTCTTCAACTTCTTCCTCAAAGAGCTTTGCTGTTCAGAAGGCAAGCAATGTTCAAAGAGTGACATCATCCTTTCAAAAAGTTTAAAGCCACTCATCCATGCAACCTAAGGAGTCAACCTTCCACTTTGTTGCTCATTTTCAGTAGTCAACTGCTTTTAGTTTCTAGTAACCATTGCAATATTTAATTTACTAAATTATGGTTATACTGAGATACCCAGAATGCATGCAGAACTACACATGGGGAAGTAGTTTGCTGTAAGTAATCTACCCCTTTATTTCTAAGAACACTATCTTCGAGACCGTAAAGGGCTTGCTCACATAGGTGCCTCAGTTTCTATCAGGATAGTCTCAGCAATGGTTAAGCAATAGATTCACCAGCTTCCCAAGCAACATGAATTAGTTATTTAAAGCCCTGTTAACAAAAGAGATGCATAACCACACCCCCAAACCAGCTGCAAGCAAAACCTGTTTTAAGAATTATAGCAGCATAAACACTAATCTTTGCTTTTTTTACCCCATACAGACCTTACCAACTCTCTTTTCTTTGACTCCCCGCCTCCCATCAGAGTGAAAAGAATGCTTTCATTTTTTATTTTCCTCTAGTAATACTATTATACATGGACCAGATCTTCATCACACCAGTAAAAACCTCAAGAGAAGGTTTCGCTAACTCTGATATTGCCAGAGGAAAAACTACAGCATGGTGAAGTCAAGAAACGTGCCTTTGCAGATACTCTAGATGGGTTCTTGAAGTCAGGTTCAACAATACACTTGCAGACAAATGAGAAAGACACTGGTTTAAGTCTTCAGTAGGTCAAAGGATTTCAAACTTTCCACTATTGGCCTGATGGCACGCAGAAACACTACAATCAGATAAAAGCAAGGTTGATAGTGCAAGCTTATTTTCTGATAACTATACATGTAGGTAACTAATAATTTCCCGAGCCCCCTAAACTAATTAAAACAGATGGCTCAAGTGACCTTGTGCCAATAAATCCAGCACAGCTAACTAAACTTGTCAATCGGTTGATGGTGTACTGAAGTACTTTACATTAAAGTGGAGCAATTTCCACTCCAAAAGCCTGTATTCAAAATACTAATAAAAGTATTTCAAACCACATCTAAAATTGGGACAATATTACAAATAGGTACTTAACTAGGTGGAAAGTCTATCTGCTGAAGTTATAGAAACACCAGTATAATGTTGTCACCTTGCTGTACACAAATAGCCACATTTTTAAAAAAGCAAACCACAGCTTTCTCAACGCAGGATCTCTTGTAAAGTCATTTGCAAGGAACAGATTTGAAATCCTAAGTAAGACTAACACTGAGATCCTCTAATCACATTGGGTCCATGATGCCCAACACAATGAACAAACCAGGATATTCCAGCGTCAGTCTTAAACTGCGTCACTTTTTTTAAGCAAAGACAGCTGAATAACCAGTTCACAGGCAACAGGCTTTTAACTTCAAGCAGAAAACGCAGTGTTCTGGCAGATGAAGTACCATTCCCAGGGCCCATAGTGTCAGTGTGATTTATGACCAGTCCCACTAGTAATTTGTGATACGATTTTCAATTCTTGCAGGTAAGGAACCCTGAACAGGCCAGGTTAAGGGCCTTCCACTGCCTTGTAAAACAGCAAGATCAGCCACTGAATGCCACAGTATCTTGTATCTGGGATTGATACACCTGTGGTGAACAGGATCTCCCTTAAGCCTTTACAGTATCGTATCATGAACACCTCTTTCTTCTGAAATACATAGTATACAAGATGAGTCTCTAACACTTCCACCCCTAGCGATTGCAATCATTCCCCTATTGGAATAATTTCTGCATCCCTGCAGCCATACTTGGAACTGACAGGATTAAAACAAAGTCAGTAATTTCTCCATATGGTTTGAGTCACTGGTTCTTCACTAACTTTAAAAATTAATTTTACAAGATAGTAAAGAGTGGAAAAAAAACCTGTTAAAATAACTTTCAAAATGCAACATTTTAATCTCACTGGAAGATATAACACCAATAGCAAACTTCTTATTCTTACATTCAAGAGCTTTCATAAAGACAAATTTTAGTAAAAAGTATTAATTTTAAGTACTGATACAACCCTGGAGCCAGCTTACAGGAGAAAAAGGGGAAGCCAATAACTCAAGAACAAATTTGGTTTTAAAAAAATTTTCAGTAGCTAATTTAACCACAACACAATACAGTTAAGCTACAAACTCAAGACAAAGGAAAAGACTGTAAAAATATTCATGGGAAAAGGCTAAATAGAGAAAGAGCTAGCAGCGTATTTCAAAAGATTATGACTTCTGTAAGTATTTCTGTCAAGAGAAGATGTTCTTCTGTTCAGTGTATTTTTATCTCAAGCCAAATGAAAAAGCAGCTGGTAGTGCCAGTTATGCTTCCAAGGGGTGGGGAGGAGGGGGACACACTCAACATACACGCACACTCCTCCCAGAACGTCCTCGGCATTTGCTCTAAAAACACAGAAATTCAGACACCAGAAGCACTTATTCTGGGGGGTGGGGGATCAACATCAGGATTTCATCCCTTTTCATTAACCATATGTTAAATATGGGGCATGCCAGTAAATGGTCATTCCCCTCCCTCCCACCGCCCTGAAAGGGGGATTTCAACAACATAAGACCACTGCTGACAGCAATGACGTGAAGCCAGACCCCAAGACTTACACTTTTCCATTTGATTTCTACTGCAGGTGAAGTAAGGTCCTCAGGTACTGCTCTGGCAGAGACCATGAATGAGGACAGAAGGCGTTTACAGCAATCATTTTTTTCGAAGAAAAATTCAGACTGACTACAAAGCAGCCCTTCTCACTCAAATCTTCGAAATGTTTGTCATGAAAGGGTAAGCCTCACTCCCTCCCACCCGATATACAAAAATCCAAGCCTACTTTATATTTCCTAGTAATACTCGATTTTATATTTCCTTTACAGGTAAACTAAGCACTATCATTCTAGAAGTGACATAAGCAATGAATGAAAAGTAACAGGAGGGAGGAAAACCACTGGTGGCAACAGGAAAGTAAGCAGCTGATCATTCCCTTTTCCACCACCCAGAAATCATAACAACTCTAAACACTTTAAACCTCAGTTCAAACTGGCATTTCATTTACCTAATTACAATTGGCAGTACAATTAATTTAATTTACTTATTAATTTTTAAAGAATTAAGGTGTCTGGCTTCTTCTAGTAGTCCATATTTTTCAAGTTATTTTAAGATCTGATACAAGACCCCATTCCTAAACTCGACAATTATTTATAACTCAGTATCACATACATTGTCATGTACTTTGTCACAGATGCTTAACTGATGCAAGAATCGAAAGATCACAAAAGCCCAATAACCCCAAAGACAATCACATTCAGCAATTTTTAAGATTCTTATGAAACTATGCTGTGCTAATACACTATGCTAATTACTACCATTCAAATTTTTGTCAGAGGGAAAATTGTTTAGAAGCAATGCATGTTGAAAAAAGCACAAACATGGTAGAGGTGACACTTAACCCTTCAAGAGAAGCCATGCTAACAGGCCAGTTATTACCCTGAAAGGGAATTATTTCAATTCCTTACACACAACCACATATATTAATAGCAAATAAATAATTCAGAACAAGCACTGTTTTTCTACGCCAATTTAATTCACAGTACACAAGGAAAATAATATCAACTAAGGAGTCTTTTTAAAACTATGAACAGGTAAAGAGAGCTCTAGACTTCACAGCAACACAAGGAGCGAGACTCCTAAATCTCTGAAGCAGTTTTTTTTGCCACGAAGAGAAACCTTTAAACTTATTTAGAGTTAGGCTGCAATTCAGCAAAAAAAAAAAAAAAACCAAACAACTGCAAACTACCTAGTGTACTCAGTCGAGGCATTTTAACTACTCGAGAATTAAAGTAGGCATTACACAGAACAATACCAAATGATGTGTAACTTTTTAATTAAAACCAAAAAAGAATACTACTCAGGAAAGTGATAGCAGTTCACCACTGCAAGAAGTTTGCTCTGTATCTGAATGTGCTACCCCAAGAAATGCTTATGCTAACACAGGAATTATTATTACTTGTCCTCATTATGTTTATTAAACTACATGAAAATATAGCAGCTACATAACAGACCAAGATCCTAAGCTGTAACATTCTTTCAAAAAAATACACACCTGTCTGCAACATGCCGTAAAATCTGGTACCTCTCCCCTGCCTCCACCATTAAAAAGTGCTTTGATTATTTGACCTGCTTATTACAGAAGGTATCTCTTCCAAAGAGAGAGACAGATATGTTTGTGCATGCGTGTGCGCACGCATGTGTGTTGCAGGCTATGCAGTGCTTACAGGGACTGACTTTGGTACTCACATCACCAGCCCACAGAAGGTGTTTGGCAGTTGCAAGAATTTCAGGGATCGGTACAAGTCAACATGCCAGCAGTTCAGCTCTAAATAAGACCAGCACTTATTGTAAACTACAAATACTCACTAAAGTCAAATGTTTGTTCAAACACCAAAACATCTGCAATTGCACAGTATATCTCACCCGAGAATCCTTTAACAATGCTACTTTTTATTAGTCACCACAAAAGTAAATTCTCAAGTAACACAAAGAGTTAAGGGGCCAGGATTAAACACAGCCAAAGATAAAAATCATTTTAATTAACACTTATCTCATGACACATTAGATATTCTGACTATATTTTCATCTGAATAAGTCTGAGCAACTCCCCATGCAGGCAATTCAGTCCTGGGCTGATTAGACTGTTAAAAAAATAAAAAAACCCAAACAAATGAACTAACAAACCAAAGCAGTGTTTTATTGAGTACAGGATTTTAAGCTCATGATTTTAAGCTTAAACATGGCATAGCTGTTTCTGATAAGCAGAGCACCTGATTACTGCTTAGCACAGTAAAGTCAACTGCAGACAGAAGTATGTATTCCCAGTGCTTGCGCTAATATTAAAACTTCCTGAGTTTTCAAAGATTCAGCTTCTAGTTGCTCATATGTGTAAACTGAAGAGGAGTTTTTCCACCTACTGGGATCACTTCAGTAGTGCTTTGATTATTACAGATTCCTAACAACTTGCCACAGAAGTTAATGTCAGGAAACTACAGGATCAGATCGGACAAAGGATGAAAAACTTCTGTACTGGCATCCACTGGAAGGTTCTCTGGAAACTGCGGTTCTGGAAACAGTTCTCCACACAAAATCCGATCCCGGTTTCTGTGTCATTTCTATGGGTTTTGAATCGCATGCTCCTCTAAGGCATGTTCTTTCTTTCACTCAATGCCTTGTAAAAAACTCATTAAAAAAAAAAAAGCGAGGAGAAAAGCACTGACCGGAGAGATAAAACAATGACAGAGGCTGCATCCACAGCAAACAAAGGGTGAAGACTTCAGAACTGCAGCCTTCCAAGTTCTTTGTGATAACAGGAAGCAAAATGTTTTCTTGTAGAAGTAAACAACATCCTGACTTCACATTACCTACCCACGAGCAAGGGAACCACAAAAGCCTTCCTCACCAAGGGGACAGGCTCCTAACACCCGGGACGAGGGCACCTCCTCCTCAGCAAGGGACTGAGGCGGGAGCAGCCCGCAAGCCGCCACTCACCGCTTCCAACGGAGGTGCTGAACCTTCTTCCCTAAAGGGGGGGGGGGGGGGGCAGCCCCTCCAGCCCCCCCCAGGCAGCTCCGCCGCGGGATGGGCAGCGGCCACGGGCAAGCCTAGCTGGGGGGCAGGAAAGGGGGAAGGGAGGGGGGGGAAGGGAGGGGGGGAAGGGAGGGGGGGAACGTGACTCCCCCCCCCCCCCCCCCCCCCCCCCCCGCCCCGGCTTTCCCCTCGCCTCCCCCAACCCCCAGGCCCCTTCCCTTTCTCCTGCCGCCTCCCGCCTCTCTCTGCTCCTTCTCTCCGTGCCCCCCGTCTGCCTCCGCTCTCGCCCCGCTGGGGGAGGGAGGGGGAGGCCCAGCGCACTCACCTCTCCTTCTCCTCCCCTCAGCTGTTTACCACTCAAGGCTCCTCTAGCCCACAGGGCGCCGCCATCTTGGCCCTGCCTCCCCCTCCCCCCTCCCATTCACAGTCGCTTCTCCCCTCGAATCCCTCCGCCGCACAAACTAGTCCCAGTCCTCCGCCTCCCTCCGCCCTCGCCCGACGCCGCTCCGGTCCCTCACCGCCCCGCTCGGCTCTTCCCCCTCAAGGGCCCATCTCTCCGTAAGGGAACAGCGGCGGGGAGGGACGGCCGCGTCGCCCACCCGCTCTCTCGCGGCGGACGTATCTCGGCCGGGGAGCGATGCGGCCCCGAGGAGGTCGCGTGATTCGGGGGGCGGTGCCGCGCGGAGCCCCGGGCGGAGGGTACGTCACGCGGGGCGGGGCCGGGCGGCGGCCGGTAAACAAGGCCCGGCCCGGGGCAAGATGGCGGTGGCCGCGCTCCCGGTGACCCGGTGCTGTGACCCCGGGCTTTCCGCGGTACCCGCGGGCCTCGGCTCGCCCGCCCGCCCGTCGTGGGCACCGGCTGGCTGGGACAGGCGTGCGGCGGCTGCGGGGGCAGCGCCGGCAGCCAAGTTCTGCGCTGCCGCCTGAGCGCGGGTGTTTTTTGAGTGAGTGAACGTGCTGAAAGGGAATAAAAACGCTACCGGGACAGCCGGGCCCAGCGTCCCGCAGAAGTCCCGGAGGGAAACTCCAGGGCAGGCACCCGGGATTTGATCGTTTTCCACTTCACGGATGTGCAAAGCTGGTTCCGTTCTACTGGTTTGGACCCCGTCACCCTTCATGGAAACCGGGGACAAGGACTGTTTTATTTTTTTGCTGAAATGCAGCAACTGTATGACATAGAATCATAGGTTGGAAAAGACCTCTAAGATCATCGAGTCCAGCCGTCACCCCAACACCAGCACGCCTACATACAACGTTTCACCCTTCCTTCTAGAGAAGGTTCATTTTTCATTGTGGAAAACCCAGAGCTTAGGAAAGCAGAATGGAACGGAAGTTACCTCAGGGCTGGCTCTCCAGCCTGCAGTCCCGTGTGCCGCGCCAGCAGGTTTCCAACTCCACATTCCAATCCCCGGACCCACGGGGTCTCGGCGTTTCTCCGAGTAGGGGGAGCTCGGTGGGAATGCGCCGAGGATGCTTGGCAAGCTGCTGACCTGACCCCTCGGTCCCAATGAATTGTCCTCAGATGCCAGTAGGAATCATGGATATTAAATTTGCAAGGCAGAAACTAGGTATAAGAAAATAAAAGCAGATTAGAACGCCATCTGAGACGTATCAGCTGGTTTTTGGCTGCTGTGGCCCTAGCTGCAGTGTTTCACAGCTCTCGTCGCCGCAGGGCCGAGATCGTTCCTTCGCGCTGCACCTGCAACAGGTCATCCCTCTTCTGGATGAGGTGGAGTTGCTCGGAGCCAGCATCTTTTTAATCAAGTCCTGCCTTGTGCGTGGCAATATTTATTACAGTCTGGACAGAATGATGGTATTTTTTTCCTGCTGTGCAGAAGATGTGTTTATTTAATCTGCCACAGAAAAGGGTGGAAATTAGGATGAGCTTCAGAAACGAGCTGGAAGCAATTAGTCGTATTATTTTACTGTGACTTAATTACTGTAACGTTCAAATTGCCAAAGAAAACATGGATGCCACAGGAGGGGTTTGCTGCTAGATTTGAAAGGGAAAATGACTGCATTAGAGTGGACATGATGTGCTATAATTAACCTGCTTATTATTACTGAGTTATACATTTAATAAACTATTTACTTAGGATGTACTGGAGCATATGCCCTACTAAGAACTTGCGGCAATACACAAAATTAAGCTGTGCTGGGATGCAAGCAGAACTCGCCATACATCCCCCATGGCTGCGTGGGTCAGGGACAGCACAAGCCAATGTGAGCCCAGATAAACCCTCTGCGGCTCTCCGTTCTCTGCTGACCCTGAGACAAGAAGAGAAAACAGGGCAAACTATATCAACAGGAAGAACATAACATAAGAATGACCACACGGGGTCAGCTCAAAGGTCCTTCTAGCCCAAAATGCATCTATGGCACTCTGTTTTTTTTTAATTCAGCTTGTATAAAACACCTATTGCTGGCAATTTCAATGGCGAGGAGAGGTGATAAGTTTAGCAGAAGCCATAAAC
The DNA here is from genome assembly GCF_030867145.1 of Opisthocomus hoazin. NCBI lineage: Eukaryota > Metazoa > Chordata > Aves > Opisthocomiformes > Opisthocomidae > Opisthocomus > Opisthocomus hoazin. The sequence goes on from NC_134432.1 coordinate 13,519,112, forward strand.
AGAAAGCTAGGGAAGGGCAAGAACACAGCAAGCCAAGGCGATAGCTGGCTGCGCTCCCGTCCTATTTGCTCCATAGGAACTCCTGAAGTAAAATACAGGGAGGAGGGGTGGGTGACACCTGAACCAGACACAGCAGGGTCCCCATCTCTTTTCAGGCATTCTAGTGTAGTGCAGTAGTCAATAGTCATAAAAGAGAGTGTGTGTGCCCACCATCTCAGGGGTCAGTGTGTATGCCATTGTATCTGGGCTTTGCGAGACCGTGGCTACTGGGGGCAGCAGAACAGCTGCTCTACACGTAGGTTACTGACACTGGGGGACATAGTCATCCTCCTGCTCCCAGGGCTCTTCGGAGCACCTCTCAAATCAGCTAGCTGATGAGATTTTAATGAACATGCTATTAGATTTTTTTGCATAACTAGTTTTCTGGAGGTTTTTTTTTTTGTGTGGCAGAGTTGCTTCTACTATCTCCAGTTTAAAAGCCACGTTCTGCAGCCATTTGCACTTTATGTCAACAGGAGGTCTGTGCTCAGGGGTGCTGGCAGAAGCCAGCTCCAATGTTTCATAAAATAACATCTCAGTCCTTTCAGCAGCTTGTCATTTTCCTGTTTTGTTTAATTCCTGTAACTGTCTTCATATGAAACCCTGAAGCTGCAATGTACATTTTGGTTTTCTGTTACAATGCTTGTTTTTGTAGCGGGAAACATAATCCTTCAAATGCCTGTGTTTAAGAGGATGCAAATCAGCTTGCTAGCACAATGCCTTGGGAGTGTTTCTTTCATGCAAAACCCAGCTAGATAAATAAGGAGGGGAGGAGGGAAAGGGAAAACGGATTGTTTGCTTCTATAAACAACAAGAACTAATTATGTTCGGTAAATGACAGATGGGTTAAGATCAAAATCTGAATCTTTCTCAATGTGGGTGAATCTACACTCCTATCTCCGAGTTGCATCAAAACCCATTGCACAGCCTGTCCGGTGCCGTGGGGCAACGTCAGGGCGCAGTGACAAGAGCCGTGACTTGTGGCAGTCCCGGCAGAGGGCCCGAGGGCCAGCACGCCTGGCACTGCTGCCGGGCATGGTGGGGTGCAGGATATCTCCGCTGGCAGTCTGAAGCGTCTCTGGACCACATCCACTCCATCAGGGAGACACCAGCTTATCGCCAACCCTGGTGCAGGGCATGAAAATGGCTGTTGCTTCCCGGTGCTCTCACCACCTTGAGCGGCAGTAGGAAAAGGGACCAAACCGAGTCCTGGTTTAATGCAACTGACTGTAGAAAAGAGCGATGTGCATTTGAAAGCTCACAGGGAGCAAAAAACTTCCATGATATAAAAGCATATCTCTGTCGGAGGTGTCCCAGTGCTTGGCACTCAACAGCTACATATATGCTTATGTACGCCTTGAATTATAAACTTCTTGGTGGGCATCTTTGCCACCCCAGTTCCAGCCATGCACAGAGTGTGCTGTCAGTGCAGGAGGGGACGTCCGAGGGCACACAGCTCATGCCGCTGTGCGCTTGCGAGTCAGGAAGATTATGAAAATCAGAGAATGGGTGAAATCAAGGAATTACTCTCCCTGCAGCTTTTGAGGAGATCAGCTCTCCTTGTTTGTCCCCAAATAAAGAGTCACGTCCAAGGATTCTCAAAAGAAAATCACTGCTCTCCAGCTCCTGTTCCCACCTCTGCTGGAGAGCAACCAGGTGAGCTGAGAAAAGTGGCTCTGCTTCCTTCTCCCTCCTTCCACCCTGCCGTTACAGGGTGGTTTGGCAGTCAATTATTTCACATTTGCAAACCTATTTTCAAAGTTTTTTTGAAAGCAAGTTATAGAAGTGCAAATTCTTATTATTGCTCTTGAAGAGCTTTTTGCAAAGATGCTTGTTAATGAGCTTGCTTAATGAGCTTTCTTAAATCTATATTTATATCCTATATACAGCTGTATATAGATAGAGCAATGCCTAAAATATATGTGGATTGCACACACATATGCCTAGGAAAATGAAGGCTGATTAACACGCATCTTTTTCAGTTACTACTGTGCAAGTATTTATTCCTTTTTCCTTGGAAACTGGAGAGATAAAAGACTCATTCTGGAATAAAATAATTTTGTGCATATGTGCTAGATGGTTTTGTTTATGAGACTGAAGCATGTGAGTGTGTGTATGTGAGACAGATGGTGTGTCTGTTTGTGAAAGATATGATGCGTGGATGAATGTGTGTAAAAATACAGGTTTCTTAAGAGCTATTCTTTTTCTTTTTTTTTTTTTTTTTAAAGAAAAGACAAAATACCAAATGCCTGTTCGGTACATTATTTCACCGTGTCACGCTCTTTGTCAATATGACAGAGGAGTATTCCTGCAGAAGGCGAAGCTGCCCCGGAGAGGGGAGGGTGCTGCCCCCAGGGTTTCGAGCTGGGCATCGTGAATTCTCTTGAAGTTTTCAAAGTCCTGGAAAGTTTTGATAAGCAAATACTTTCTGAGCTCTGCTTCTCTATTGGCTGTTTCTTCACCGCCAGATTTTGACACAAATAATCTGATTGAAAAATCAGGGAGGGGAACAGGGGCAAAAAAAACAGAGAGAGAAAAAAGGAGAAGTATCTATTTCAGCAGACTGCGACTAAGTGAAAAAGTGGAAGAGGAGTCCAGAGAGAAGACGACGTCTCTCTTGTCTGGGGAGATTTCAAGGTGAATCCAGTAAAGCAAAGTCCCCCAAACAGGTGATTTATTTATTCTTTTAATCACTTTTAATTTCATTGTTTTTCTAATTTCTCTGATATGTTTTTCTAAGCTTTTTCTTCTTTTTTGCTTGTGTTTGCAAATATGTAACATATTCCACTGCTTAAGACACTTGTCCTCAGGATTCCTTTATGATAATGGTTCACTTAATTCAAATGAGTCAAACTTTTAAAATTATATACCATATACTTACTTCACTCTCACATGTGAAAATGATAATAGTAAGACAAAATATAAAGTATGTGACAATGCTCTCAGATACCTGCGTCCCAGCAAGCTCCATGCAGCAGGACCAATTTCCAGGTGCAGACTTCTATGCTTCAGCATTGAGGAGAGGGCATACTGTATTTTCCCTTTTAATTGCTCTTTTACAGGGCCAGACCTTTAAATTCACAAAACAGCACACCTCTGCTGACATCAATTAATCTGTGCCAGTTTTGCTAGATGAGAATTCAGTCTCTCCTGTGTAGGATTTTTTGCTTCAAACCTATCTTTTATTTTACTATTTTCCATCCTTTCTAAGTATATGCTGATTAGTGTAACAATTGTTAGCATATGGAATTAGCTATTTATAGACGCTCCTCATATACCACCAGATTGATTCAATACATTAAGCAGGAAAGCAAATGATTTGCAAGTTCACGCAGTAAGTGCATCTATATGTTAAGGGGATATAGAGTTTGTTAGATTGCACTACGTAAGTTTATTTATCCATGGAAGCCTGAGGCAAAGTTTGCTGAAGCCAGAGGCATTCCCAACATCACTAGGAGCTAAATGAGGTTTCTGGAGAACAAATGCTGCAATTATATTCTAAATACTATTTCTAGATACTACTAATGTACAAGCATTTCCATTCCACTTCTTGGACAAGATTGTCTCCATAATTTGCTAGCCCTGCCATAGTGTCCATTTGCCCAGACTTACACAGGAATTAAAAATACTCTGCTCATTTTTCCACTAAAAAAAAGCTGCATTCAGATTATTCACCCCAAGTACATTTGATTTTGCAATGGTGGGCTAGTAAAGACATGATTAATTTTGTTGTAAAGAACTGAAATTCTTTTTTTGAATATGACTTCATATTTAAAGACTCAGGAATCCATAAAACCTCTTATTTTATTTGGAGTCTTACAAATTTCAGACACAGATTGTGTTCTGTTTTGTGCTTTTTTCTTAAAAAAAAAGGTAGTCTTCCAAAAGACAAACTATTCTTTATTTTTGGTAGCTTCACTTCTGCCAGAAAGAACAGAAAAAAGCAATATTAATATTTAAAGATAAATTAAGCAATGGTAAGTAAATAATCCTCTTCTAACACTTTGCACACTTATCAACTTATATGAAGATATATATCAATTGTAAGTTAAAATTAAGTATTTCTGCTGAGTCTAGTGGGAAAAAGTATTTCATCTCTACAATTAACCTTGTAAATTTGAAAACAGCATTACCTGAATTTAGGGGAGAATGAAAGTCAGCTTTAGAATAGAACTTAGGCTGCAAATTGGGTTCCTGATTCAGCCTGGCGCAACATCCTGCGAACACCTGTCCCCCAGGACGGTGTCCTGTGCTATGAATCGTCCGCTGGAGGAACCAGAGAGAGCAGCTCCGTAATCTAATTCAGTGAGAATATGAATTTCTTCTAAATTATATCAAAGGGCCTGATCCTGTCTTTTTGGGTACTGCGAGCTGCCATGCAGTGCAGTGGGAGTTAGGGCTTCACGAGGACTGTGGGATCAAGTAAAATTAGGATCCTGAAGTCAGAAACCACCCCCTAAAAAAACCCTTTTAGTTTGCTTCTTGCACAATCTCCAGTGTTTCGGTATTACATTACAGTTTTACGTGTGATACTCTGCAGAATCACCAGAGAGCATCACTGAGGCTCAAAGTAACTGAGTTTGAACATAGGAGGGGAATCTGCAAATGCTGGGTCTGCTTTCAGGTCTGACTGGGGAATTTTAACTGGTTAAAGAAGCCCTTCCAAGGTGCTTCAGGGTAGGTACCCAAAATAGCAAAGCAGGTTTTTTTCCCTTGGGTCCTTTTGGCTGTCGTCTCCTCGGGGTAGATTACTACAACATTATTGTACAGCTGCATGCATGGTGAAAAAATAAGAATGTCAGTTCTAGCCAGCTACTGATTTTATATTCTGTATTGAATCCAAAAAATGCCGCAACACTTGCATTTTGGGTAGGCACTCCTGCCCGAGCAAAGAAAACCCTTTTGCACTTGCCAGCCAAGGTAGAAACTGCTACCACAGGGGCCGGCAAGGACAGACTCCATAAAAATAAAGTTTACTTTTTAGCAAAAGGTTGGAGCTAAATTCTGTCGGAAGCTTTAATGGCTTTAAGACATAGCAGGGTCTGTTGTCCATGGCACTACTCTCTCTGTGAAGTGTAGTTAGCCATTAGTAGCAGCTGATCACTTGCTGCTGGTAATCTTAAGTTTCAAGGAGAGATAGTATTTTTTCTCTCACAATCTGTGCTTCTAGCTTTCCTCTAACTGGGTTGTGTGAATCACAAAGACAGTTCAATGCAGTTGTTAATTAACTATGCTTTGGGCTCCCAGTTCCTGTTTTCTCTGTAAAATGGGGTGGGGGAAGGTAACTTCCTTTTGTAACGTTCAGCAGTGCATTAAAGATCGTTGTGCTCAGTAGAGGCCCTTATCAGCAGCCAAGATACTGGACCAAATTTGTCTTTTACATATGCTGGGGCAGACACATCCAGAAAAATCCTGTTGATTCATGTGCATCTACTTGCAACTGCCATCAGAAAAGAGGGGCTGTACTTCGTGCCTTCGTGTACTTAGCGTATGGGTGCTACCATAAGACACCACAAGATTGCTTATGCCACCCATCTAAAATCCTCTAACTTACCTGGCTAAGCTGTCCGGCTAATGCCTTGGGGTTCCCTAGCCGGTGGGCAGGGAAGGTGACTCTTGCAGCAGGCACTGCTGGGTGCAGGCTTTCACCCTGCGTTCAGAGTTACCCGCTGCTGGAGCCTCTTCCTCCCTTCCAGGGAAATTAACTGGCTAATTCAGGCAGAGAAATCAGATGTCTAAAGCTTGCTGGTATGAATATCCTCCATTGTGGACACAGTCCTGCCCCACCACATGGGAAAATCCCTTTGAGATGAGTGGAAATTCCATGTCTAAAGGGTTTGTGGCAGGACTTTAATTTGGGGCACATCTATATTTCAGCAGAGTGTGGCTCCAGCCACAGGTACCCCATCTGGGACTGACCAAGAGCAGTGAGCCTCTCTGAGCTAAGCCCTTCTGCTAGGATGCGGGTGCACAGGCTGAGCAGGGCAAGCTGCTGAAGGGTTATGCCCATTGCAGAACACGCCTGTGTTTGTACCGAGATGGAGGCATTTCTGTGCACGCGGCCCTTCGCCAGGCAGAGATAACGCTTTACGGTACTTGGAAAGAACCTCATGAGAGAGTTACAGAAGAGTAAGTACAGCAATGTACTTCAGCATCCCTTCCCTCAAGGGCATACTTATGGTTCATTCTCAGTACTGTTTTGTCCTCTTTCTAAAATTAAATTAACAAATCTACTCTTGGCCTCTGTTTTCTCTTATTCATCTCAAGTTACATGCAAATTTATTGGAAAAAGATGAAGAAAAACAGGTGAGTCATTCAGAAGAAAAAATGGCTGGAGACACCAAGAGTTATCCCTGAAGTCATAGAAGAAACACTGGGAATGCTGGATCAGATTTTAAAAGGCAGCTATAACTGCATTTCCAAAGGCAGCTGCACTGGTGAGCATCTGACTCACCAACAACAGCGGGCTTGGCAACCCACCCGTCCACAGCAGACCTCCTCGCTGTCTGAAATCCACAGTACGCATACCTGCAGGCATAGGCACTACGGTAAATGTGGCCCTCGGAGCTTTAAACAAAACACCACTGGGCTATGTAATTATATTCAGCATGTAGGGGTAGCACGGGCACTTCCGAACCCTAAGGAGCAGACCTTTCCAATCCCTGGCTGTTTGGGATTCCAGGAGCCCACACTGCTCTGTCCTGACTTTCACAGATGTTTCAGGTCATTCCTACTTAACAGGAGCAAACTTTGTTCTTTTTTAGTAAGTAAGTAGGATACATGTAACTGCTCTCAGGAAAAACATCAACTTAATAATGCACTTTCCCATGAACAGAGAGCCAGGACTTACTGCTGACTTTTCATATGAAATACAGCAAGATTTGCTTTTAGTGCTGTCCTGAACAATTATAGGGGAAAATGCAAATACGCATGCAAATAAGGCTCCAGCTGATATTGCTGTACACAACATTGAGCCTGTTGTCATACTGCCTGCATGAGAGCAGTTACTAGCCATGGGGAGCAGGCACAGGGCGGGCTGGGTTCTGGGTAGTAAAGATAACAGATGCTTTGCAAGACAATTTTGTATGATTAAATTTCAGCATTTTATGTTTGTTCCTATCCCATCATTTCAACGGTCTGTGATATTTGAGTCAGATCCAAAAGGTAACCTCTCTCACCCAGCACTTCTGCTCTGCCTCTGCTTGACTGTTGTTTGTCAGCCAGAATAGAAAATACCCAAGCTACAGCCAACAAGAAGGAAGCCCACCATACATCATGGCTGCAGGGATTTTCCACTGCATCTCTCTTATTATTGATGTTGTTTCTATAATTATTAGTCATGTAGCAGTTTCACAGAGGAGCCAATGTCGTGGCTTGGGACTGCGCTCTTCTAGGTGCAGAAAAACACTAAGACAGACCCTTTCTCGAAGGGATGGTCTCCAACCCATGGTCCCCACTGTGTCCTCAGAGATGCACCATGTCCTGTAGCCAGAGCAGAGAGCTACAAGAGATTCTGAGTTCTGATGTATCTTTGCCACAGAAACAGTTTTGGTCTGTAACACAGCACTCAGTGTTTCTCCACCTACAATATAAAGACAGCAGTAATCCTTTGCCTCAACCTAGGGGGTAGATTGTGAAGTGTAATTTTTATGGGGTATGCTGTAATCTGCAATCCCATCTTTGAGCTGCAGTCACAGCTCCACATTCAGTGACAGAGCCTATCTGGCAATGCTTAGCCCCCTCCACAGCTATATATTTTCCCCAGAGTTGAGATCCATTAAGCACCTAAACCCAAGCAAGCACTCCTTGCTCTTCAACTGGGTGGAGGGACCTTTGAGATGAACTCTCTGTCTCCCCAGTAGAAGGGGTTTAATTCTCATCACTGCTGCATACAGAGCTGATGTGCTGGGGGAACAAATGAGAAATTACCCCCCAAAGCACAGAGATTTACCTACTGTTATTCTGTGTTTCTGCCCAGGCAGTGAATGGAAAATGCCACGTTCCTTTCTGGTGAAGAGCAAAAAAGCTCATACCTATCATCAACACCGCTTTGTGGAAGATGACCTGCCTATACCCACGTGGAATCCAATAGCCTCTCCCTTGAGTGGTGAGTCAATCCATCTGCTGGGCTTGTAAGAATACACCAAGGCAAATCAATAATTGAGTAGGCAAGCTAAGGGAGTAGGATGAGTGAGCTAAAGAGCAACTGAGGGCTTCCACACGGGGACGTCAGTCTAAGGACAAACCAATCCCCTATTGTGTGCCCTCTTTCTTCAGGCCAAACCCACACTGTCCCACCAAAACCAAATTTAGATCCTCCTTTTGTTTCCTGCTGAGTTGCTGGTGAGATCTGAAAGATAAGATTGCTGTATGGAGTTGGTCATGTTTGGGAAAGATGGCCAACTGCAGGCAATTAACAGTTGCGAAAAGAGCTTGGACTTGGTTATCAGTCTTCCACAAACTCACAACTCTGGCACCTCAATCTCCAGCTTGCTATGTTCACTGCCCACATTCTCTCTGGACCTACATCTTCTCTACCCCAATGTTTTACCACCTCCTCCTGATGATCTGCAAGGAGGGTTAAAGCTAGAATGAGAAAACACTGGAGATACCCTGCCATGGACTGTGAAACGAGTCCTGCATGCTCACAGGTGAAGGGTCAGCTGCTATGTACTGTATTAACACCAGCCAGCACTGCTTCTGCCTATGCCTGCTGTCCTCCCTCTGCTCCTGTTTGTGCTGTCTCTCCCACAGCAATCCACGCAGTGGCAGGGCCGGGGCAATTATGTTCTTCCTTCAGACACCATTCAAATTTTCTTTATTCAAATCTAGGATCAACTTACCCTTTGCTCTAGCCCTGGCTATCAAATTAGAGTCCAGCCCTATGACAAGTTTGATAAAAAAGAAAGGAGGTGACATTTTAATTTCAATTGTTGCCATCATCTTTTGGCCATTTGTTGTGTCTCTGGTGCACAGAAGGGTTTGGACGATAGATGAATATTGGCCTTTAGCAGCCCAGTCCCATCTCCAGCAGAAGGGAAGTGCATGTATTGAACCTCTGCCCATTTTAGATTCTTACTATAAAGCCTACTTCTAACAAGTGCTGTTTGGTCCCTTGAAAGGCTGGGACAATGAAGAAATGGGAGTGTGGGCAGGAGGAGACGAGGCTCTGTGGTCACCTTTGCAACTGCATAAGCAGCTATCTTGCCTCTCTGCTTCCCTACTTGGCTGTCCATAAATTCAGGTTAACAATACCAAACTCTCTTAGGAGAGGGGTGGGGAGGTTAATAAGTTAGTGATTGTTAGTTACTCACACAAATGGAAATGGTTTTAAATAGGGAAATAATTCTTACGGACATGTGGCCTTCTAGGGTTAATTTTCTCTAACTATACAGGGTACCAAGTTTCCTATCATTTCTTCCTGCCTCTCTCTACCTTGTGTATCTTATCCTGCTTGGAATGTCCCTTTGTCAGTAATGGACAGACCTTGATTGCCGTGCTGACTGGAACACTGCATTTATTCAGGAATTGAGCACGGGCTCGTGTGTCCAAGTATGAGTTCATCCATAAGTACAAACCCCACCTTAACAGACTCTTCTCTTAACAGCTAGAATAAACTGTGACTCTACTGTGTGATTACAGCCATAGAAGACAAGACACCAGAGGACATCAAGAAGCAGGACCTAGAATGTGTGGTTCCAAAACAAGAAAAGGACCCATCTGAACTGAAGGAAGAAGGCGTTCCTGTCCAGTACCTGAGCAGGATGCTGCCAGGCCCTTCAGCTCAAGGTCTGCTACCCAAGACCACAACTGCAAAAGAGGTCAGGGCTGGGCTGGCTTATGGAACCCTTTATGACTGGGTCCAGATTTTCAGTAAATGGCAGCTCTTATTTTGATATCAATGGTCAAGCTTGGCCCAGGCAGAGCTCTTCAAGAGCATTCTTTATTTCCCTTTATGCTTCCGGTCTAGATCAGCATCTGCCTGAAGGATGATGCTATGATTCCCAATGAGCGAGCCTCCAGATCCTGATGACTAATGCAATTCCATGCTGTATGGGTCAAGGCGGGTGGCCACATGATACTTGTTCAAACACCACATGAAGCAGGGCTAGTAGGGAAGTTAATATTCCCATAGCATCCCCTCTCCCATAAAATTCCCTCAGATTGAAATCAGTCATAATAGGAACTTTGTATGGGAATCAGGATTTGAATCAAAGAAAGAGAAGTTACCAACTGCAATTCCCAAGGTCAGGCAGGATGTTAAATGGGAGAATGGTACCCAAGGAACTTTTTTACTGGTGCCCAGCTGCAAGCAATGGCATGACACTTCTCCCTCTCGCTCTCCAGAGATGGCCATCCCAGGGCTGCAGATCAAAGACTGCACTAACACAACAAGCACGTCTACCTTCTACAAAACTGGCTTTTCTTGGGATGCTTTCCATTTGCCATACAACTACCGACAGATGTCTTCCACCATGCAGTCAGCCCTCTTGGAGCACCCAGTTAGCCTGTACGGAAGCCACCTCCTGCCAAGCGCTGAGCCCCCTCTTGATTACAGCATGCATTACTCCTCGGACATGGAGACCTACCACTGCGTGAAGTGCAACAAGGTGTGTGTCAGATGAGAACCTCAGGGATAGGGAGGGCCTGGAGTGATTTTCATTGCATACGTCAGTGTTTGACTGGGTAACACCAGAGTGCAATGCATGCGGCTCAGAACAGGTACCTACTTGTTCTGCTGACTAGGAGACAAGGGCGCTAGGAATGATGAAGTTCACATGGCCCACAAGAGGGAAGAGTCAAAGAAGGAAAAAGAATTAAAAACAAAGATGGAGACACAGCTGACTCATGTCAAAAAATCACTGGTTGTTTTGCAGGTATTCTCCACGCCCCATGGACTGGAGGTCCATGTCCGCAGGTCTCACAGTGGGACCCGGCCCTTTGCTTGTGAAGTATGTGGAAAAACCTTTGGACACGCTGTAAGCCTGGAGCAGCACACCAATATTCACTCCCAGGTGGGTAGCATGCTTCCAGAGATCCAGCTGTCCAGAGCTCATGAATGCTTGGACCTTAGCTATTGCTTACTCCATTGTAAAAGAAGTGACATTTCCAAGCTTACAAACGTGATGGTTTTCCTGTAGCACCCAGTGACAATGATAGGAGCTCTGAAGACCGCCGATCAGAGATCTTGGTCTCACAAATCTCAGACTGCCATTGAGAATTCCTTGGATGGGCAGGAAGGATTTTTGCTACTGGTTCTTCTGTGTCTCACCTCCTCCTAAAGGGCGCAGGAGTTTGGATCTCAAGATGTAATCCATTTCCATAAGTAACCCTCTCTGCATTCTCTTTGTACTGCACCTAGCACATCAGTCCATGAGCTGAGGAGATTCACTTATCAAATCTATTATTCAAAAAGATTTAACACTCTTCAAGCTCTGTCACGTGTCTTGCAGCCACAGGCATCCTGTGATTATTTTTCCCCTAACAGGAAAGAAGTTTTGAGTGCAAGATGTGTGGGAAGACATTCAAGCGTTCCTCCACCCTCTCCACTCATCTACTGATCCATTCGGACACAAGGCCCTATCCCTGCCAATACTGTGGCAAGCGCTTCCACCAGAAGTCGGATATGAAGAAACACACTTACATCCACACCGGTGAGAAACAAAATATTCCCAATAAGCAAATGTAAATTAGAATCCATCATGTTGATACACATACATAGTCCCCAGATACATAGATATTGGACCGAGGATAAGTGTCCAGAGGCACTGGGAAGTCATTCTTCCCTGTGTGGTAAGGCAGCAGAAGGTCTAAGCATCACGGAGTGCATGTCCTCCTCTGTGTGACAGGGAGGTGGTTGTTGACCAGCCTCCAGTGCATGTCATGGTTGTACCCAGCCCTGGATGCAGACAGGGCAATGGCCACACAGCTGGGGAGGGCTGCCTCTGGTTCTCCTCACCCTCTGCTGCTGGATCAGAGCACAAGCGCCTTAGCAGGATGGCTGGGCTGGCAGCACCCTGATGCCCAAGCATAGCCAGTCAGGTCTGAGTCTGCTAAAGGGCATGTCTACCTCCCTTCTCTCATCCATCAAAGTGTTTCTTACTATTTTCTCTGCCCTGCAGGGGAGAAGCCCCACAAATGCCAGGTATGCGGCAAAGCCTTCAGCCAGAGCTCCAACCTCATCACTCACAGCCGCAAGCACACCGGCTTCAAGCCCTTCAGCTGTGAGCTCTGTGCCAAGGGCTTCCAGCGCAAGGTGGACCTACGAAGGCACCGAGAGACCCAACACAGTCTTAAGTGAGGGATGGCTCCAGGTCTTTGCTGGAGCTCCCACTGTCAGTGCATGCTCCAGGGAAGAAGACTCTCCCCAACATCTCCATCCAGCATGGGGATGCCCAACTCATAAAGCTCATACAGCTTCCCGTGTTCCCCTGGGGACTGGCAAAGTCATGCCATTGGCTTTGGTGTTCTGGCACCCCAGGGCCTTGCACATCCCAATAGGTGACAAAGAAACCTGTGGGAGCTGTCGCTTTTCAATTACAACAGGTACCAGTGCAGATCTGACATCACCTGCTCAAGTGCAAATCCAGAGGAGTTCCTCCAAGGTCACTATTACCCTGGATTTACACCACATGCAGAATCCGGTTCATCAGACTGACCAGTAGTGAGGTGGGAAGCCCTGGACTAGTGGCAGCAACAATCTGTGCCAAGCTAGTGCCATAACCACGTTCTGCTTTGATGGTTAGGAAGATAAGGCTAGGGCATGCAAATAGATTGCATTCAGTGAGCTGTGTTCAACCTGGACAGGGCTTCTGCAGAGACTTGCCTGGGTTATAAATTCTGGCAACAGGCACTTAAAGACATTTTCTTTCAGCGGAGCATTTACTGTGATCAAATGACAAGTTAACTGTGTTGTATTTTTAGCTTGGAGTGGGAGGAAAATACTGAAAAAACAGCTCCTATCCCTAGCTGATAATAGGGGTCTCTAAATGCATTCCTCGTACGCACCACACTGCAAAGCTCCCTGGGTTAGTGGCGACCAAGCGAGCTCCAGGAAGAGCCATGCCACAGCACTGGACCTAAGCTGATAAGCCCCATGCCCCAGTACCACGCAAGGGAGACTGGCTGCTCTTGGAATCCAGGCTGGTATGTCCCACAATATTTCACTGCATGCTGGACATTCCGGCTTCGAGCTGTCCTGGGCAATCCTGGGTCACTGCACGGTCAGGAACGGCCCTTGGATATCAATGTCAAGGGCCAGAGAGTTCTGCTTTCCAGCCAGTCTCTGAAGGGAGGAAGTGACCTAGCCCTTACACACTGGCATCATACACAAGGACCTTACAAATATTATACAAACAGAGCAGGGGTATTTCCTTCTGCTTCCAGGTCTATAGGTCACAGCAAAGCACTGGCACAAATAAAGAGCCAGTTCCCCTCCAAGCTCTGCTACGTTCTCACTATATAATCTTTGACAAGTCACTGCACTGGACTTTTCTTTCTCCACCCTTCCTGGTGATGGGAGTTATTCACTCAGGTTTGTAGAGTCCCTTGAATTCTTAACAGGAAGGACAAAGTATTTGTTATAGCCTTAAAAAGACAAGTGCTTTCAGTTAAGCAGGGCATTGCAGCAGCACACAGCCTACTCCTTAACTACGTCCCTGAGCGCATGGCCTTGGACAACACCACCAGTGGGAAGTAGCCTGGACCCCAGGCTGTGGCACTAGCCATTCCACTCCAAGTGCTTGTGAAGGAAGGCTGCCATCATGGGCAAAGAAGAAACGGTCCAAGCGGAAAATTCATTTATTGCCAGGAGAGGTCTGTCCTGCCCCCAGTTACACGGCTGTAAATCCAAAGTTATTCTCTTAAGACCTAAAATGTACTTGCCCTGTTTTACGCTGTGCCTAAGCTGTTAGTCATTAATATGCATTCTGGAAGCTCAAAACAGAGTCTGTACCCCTGGCTTTACTCATACACTGTAAATATGTATTTATACTTATTTTAATGTATATTTTTATTGCACTGTACCAGACAGTGACAACATGTACAGGCCTGCTGGGATTTATCTCATAAATCTGTTCCCTCTCAGTAACTGGGCTAACACACTGTATTTCAGGTTAAAAATGTCCATTTCGGGGAAGTGTCATACTTGGCTTTGGAGATGCAGGCAGTGGGGATGGAGGGCAAAAGGAGAAGGGAAAGGGTACAGCATTGCCCCATACGGTTCAAGTGGAAGTAAGGATGGAAATGCACATGCGAAACAGGGCTCTTGTTAGGAACGGGGATCCCAAGCTTAGACATGACAGAAGACAAATTCAGGGAGTAGGGGCCTATCGGCTACAGAACAGCCATGAACATCGCTCAAAGCCTGGGGTCAGGGGCATTCATCTTCAGAGACAGGGCCCAGACAGGCAGCAAGTCAGCTCTCCAGAGCAAGAGGACTGTGCGGCTACAATGGCATCCGATGACACAGGATCGTGTGCCCAGCAGCCAGCGTTATCGAAGTCCCCGTTAAAACTCTGCTGTCCTTTCCCAGGTCATGCCAGAACCCGGGCAGGGCAGGGACTCCAGGGAGGTGTATAACCTGTGACAGAACTGGGCTTAGAGAACCCAGGTCCCCAGGTCCTGACCATGACACCAGGCACACACACACACGTGTGAACCCTCACACACATGACAAGCTTTACTGAAGGTAAAGTCATTTTAGCTTATTAAAACTGCTGCCAAAAATGCAAGCTGTGTTTGTTATTCCCCTTGCCCTCCACAAATCTGCAAATAGAAATATTTAAAGAGCATGCCAGCATCTGCACTGCTCAGGAGGTAATACCGTCCAGCCCCAGAACACAGGGGCCCACAGGCGCAGCCTGCCCCGTCTGCGTTCCGGGGACAGCAGGCGTCTGACAGCAGAGGAGTCGGGGCTGGCTCAGTTGAGCTCCTCCAATCGGGCCATTCTCGAGGAAGTGCTGGCACACATTGATCGGCACCGTGGCAAGAGTGCCTGTAAAACCACTCATAGAAACAAATCAGACAGCTGCTTCTTCTGAGCCTGCTGAACAAGGGCTGCTGTATCCATTAGATTTCCATTCCTATCTTTGATTTCCACGGTATGGAGGAGGTATAACCTTCAAGGGGCGGCTGGGATCTTCTCTCCTAAGGCTGCACTTCCCCAGCCTGCTTCTCCCTCCTAACAAAGCACAGATCACCCCAGTCCTGTCTTTTATTTCCCCAGGACTCTAGGGCAGGCAGCTTCTTTCACCATTATAGTGGTTCCTGAGCCCAGAGGCTACTGAAGGGTAGTTACACCGGACCAGGCACTGTCAGCCTTACCCTTCTGTTTGTGGGGAGCCTGGTGGGCACATCCCCAGGAGATGCAAGGACTGTTTTGGATGGATGGGCAGCGAGTAGAGGAACACACTGGGATGGCCTCGAGCAGCGTGCTGCTGCCGAGCAGTGCTTAGGAGCACACCTCTGCAGCCAAAGCAGCCTGGGGCAGCCAGGCTGACCCACTCCCACAGGCACTGGGAGCATATCTCCAGAAACACAGGCTGTGGATGGGGGCCAGCTGGCAAGGGCACTGGTGAGACAGTACAGCTGGAGTCAGAAAGTGACCCAAGAAGGAAGGAAGAGGAGACGGAATTAACTTGCAAAGTTTTCCACGAAGGCACTACAGTTTCTTCCCCTACAGTAACAAGGTGCCACTTTCAGACAGCCCGGTAACACCACCTACCTCCTTTCTCCCTGAGCCCCATCCTTCCTTTAGGTGTATGGGTGTCAGCAGCCCAGAGAAAAATTAGGCAGAGCCCCCCAGCCCCTTGTTTGCTACAATGCCTGATCAGGGAGAGCTGTCTCCTGAGGAGGAAGATGGAGGGACTGGAGCCTCAGGAGGTGACAGTGGCATTCTGCATGGTTCCCTGGGCTTCCTCTGCACTGCCTGAAGCTCTGGAAATGCAGGTGAAGGAGCAGGGAGGAAGCAGATCTGCCATTGCCTGAACCTCACCGCTCCAGGCTGGGGGAGAGCCTTCCCCTCCAACACAGCACCAGCCATGGGCAGGCCTGCTGCATGGGCGAAGGGCTTCCTGGGTCCTTGGAGCTACTGAATCCACACAACAGGTACCCAAGGATGCTCAGCACCTGTCAGGATCAGGCCATGGCTGTCACCAACTCCAAACACACCTAGCCTTGCTCTCCAAACATGCAAATCCTCCCCAGTTCTGACCGCCCTGAAAACAACCCCTTTCCCACCATCTCCTCTTGCATCAAAAAAACATTCTGGCTGGTTAATCAAGGAAACAGATAACAAAAAGCAAAATCTCAACTCATCTTTGTGGCTGAAGAAAGAGCTGATTGTTTTTGCCTCTCTCTGAGCCCGCCCTGTATCCTGCACTTCCCCAGTCCTCTGCAGACCTTCTTCCCTTTATTGCCAGGGAAAGAAAACCCTGGTCTTTGGGCTGGTTTGTTTAGCAAATAAGGGACATGCAAAGCAATAACCCCAGGCATCTGTCAGAAGGAGAGAGGTGCCTGTGTGTGTCTTCCAGACAGCCTTCAGGCGCTGAGAGTAGCAGCCCAGAAATACTATGATCAAGTGTGGATTTAAGCTTGGACACGGGCTGTGTCTTTCTCTTCCCAGTGAAGACAGAACCACAGGACACCTGCAGGAAGCAGAGCTGTGTTTCCAGCTAGCATGGCATTACGCTAGAGCTGATCTTCAGGTTGCATTAACCTCCATGGAGTGGAAGCTTAGAGAAGGCAAAACCCTGAAGTTTTCATGTTGTGTTGGCGATGCTTATGGAGGGCCTACAAGGAACTGAAAGGAAGGACAGGGAAGAGTTATGCTCCAGTTGGGTACAGTTTGTGTTGGAAAAGAAGTTATTTGCTGAGTCCAGTTGCTTCCTGTGCTAGACTTCACCAGAGAGCCTTTTCAGTGAAAAAAAAATAAGAGCAGAGTCCCTTGTCCTCGCGGCAGGTCGTTCCCCCAGGGCTGTGCAGCCATAGGCAATGGGGACACAGCAGCAGGTTAGTTCTAGCGTCAGTGCCGCACATGGGGAAACCTGCAGGCATCAGACGATCTCCCAGAGACAGCTGCAGGCACACGCTTCCTCGCGAACATTCCTGCCTACCCTTAAGGGTCTAACCTGGGAACAGACAGGGAGCTTGACCTGCAAAGCTGCTTACAGAGTAAAAAAAGTACACCACAAACAATTTTTTAATCACTTATTCTGCTCACAAAGCAGAGATGTTTTTCCACTTATGCCCTGGAATAGCACGTCCACACAGAGGAGACAACCCAGAACAGCCACACCAAAATTATTCAAGGATAGTTAAATCAGTCTGTTTCCTCTGGGCTGGATGAGACCTAAGAAAACGGAGGTCCCTGCAGATGTCCTGACGCACTGCCTTTCGATTAACAGTCACCGTGGACACACCGATCTTAAGGCCGCAGCCCCAAACTGAGACTAGAGATCTGCTGCGTGTTTCCTGCAGGACCTCAGGCAAGACATCAGCTCTGGATTTCTGCAGTTGTTCAGCACACTATGAAGCTCGCAGAATGCTTCACCCCATCTGCGAGAGGAGGATAGCAATTGCCCCTCTCCCCTTCATTTCACTTGTTTATTTCAACGGTAAGATAGTCAGGGACGCGACTGCCCTCCTTATCTTCCACACACAGCGCCTCGCACAATGGAGCCTTGGTCTCGGCTGGAATGCCCAAGCACTACTGCGATACCCATAACGAATGATAGGAACCTAATTCAGCAAAGCAGCCTAATTCTGTAACTGGCTTAGCAAGAAATCCTCCAAGCATGCACCATGAGAGCCCTACATTAAAACCACTCAACTGCCAAATGAGTGGGGAAACGGGGTGAGCAGAAACACAGAGAGGATCAACCAGACATTAGCAGCATTTCCACCAGTGAATGATATTCCAGGGAGAGAGACAGCGCTGGATATGGATGACATGAACATCGCACTTGACGCCCTCATTTTAAAGGCGCTGCTCCAATACGAGCATTTCTCAATCTGGTCCCTGGGCTGATTTTGACCTGTTGGCCCAGGGGTGATCTGTGCTCACCGTACCAGACGACAAGGCAGGCAGAGAGCAGAGAGTCCCCAGGAATGGGGAAATCTGAGGCTGGGGAGGAGCTGGGCGTGCGCTGGGCTCAGCTTTGGTCTGATAAGTTTATCAAGCACTGCCGGCTGCTAACTGTCAGCCGGCGAAGCGAGCCTGTTAGGGAGGAGGAACAGCTCCCAGGGCGAGATAGGACAGCCCATGCCTTATCGGGGTGCCTGAGCCAAAGAGGGAACTGGAGAGCAAGCGCTTTCCAACCACTTCATCTGAACAACAGACAGATTGGCAGGAAAGCCCTGTCAGCCCTCCGCTGCTGCCACCCAGGCATCGGCAGGGAGCCCCATCCATGCAAATAACGCTGGTAAGTGCAGCGTGAGAGTTGCAAATGTGAACACAGGGGCCTGAGGGAATGCAGGGGGTAAGTTTTCTTAGGAACATTGCCCAGTGGGGAGAGTCAGATTTACAGCAAACAATTCAGGTGCTTACTGAGCACGCTGCTCCTGTTCAGTGCCCGGAGCAGCAGCTCTTCCCCATGCTGCCTTCTCTAGGTTTGGGAAGGGAATCTAGCATTTCAAAACAACACTAGTCACGAAGTTTTGGTGTACAGATAATTGCTTTGTTTTCCCTTTCCTGTTTCTGAAAAATAGTAAAAAAACTCCTAAGTGAATAGAAGAGGAAAAGCCTGACCCTTCGCATCTGAGCTGCAAAAGTATGGGCCAGCAAGTACCCCTCCAGACTTACTCCTAAGGCAGTGATAACTAAATCAATACCACTGAAAATCATAGCAGAGAGACTCCCCTACGTGTGGATGAGCTCCCTTGGGCAAGCACAGCCTGTGCGAGCTCCCTGTCTGTACACCTCAGCCATGACAGGGAGATTCCCACATGGCATATCCTCTGCTCGGTTTCCCTGCTGAGGATGTGCCGTGCAGGACAGAACCAATGTCAGATCAGCGGCTTCAGCATGCTTCATGTGGTACCAGACTGTACAGACAGCTGTCATTCTGCACCCGGCGCACCGTTGGGTCTCTGGCTGGGTTCAAGCTGGTGACCTGGGTCCTGCCTATGTCAGGGGATTTTACTGTGAGCTGGCCGCGGCACATGCCCCAGCACTGTGCTGGGAGGATGCGTTCCCACTTGGCTGCCTGGATGCAAGTGCTGTCCCAAGCCCTCCACTGGATGCGAGGCAGGAAACCTTCTACAGCAGCAATGTAAGCCGGGGTGTCTCCAGTGCCAGCTAGTCATGCTAAGGCTCCCTTTCCAGCAAGTAACATATCTGGGGAGAGGTCTACCTCCTCCTAAAGCACACACCTAAAACAGGGCAGAAGTCATGCCTTCAACGCACACCTACTTCTCTCACTGAAGAGAAAGGAAGCCTAGTATCTTTAGACATCTAAAGCTGCATGAGATGAGTCACACCCCTGTGGTTCCTGCACCACTCTCAGGCCAAATTTCTCACAGCTGTTTCTGCTCCAACCCAGAATCTATGCTTCTCCAGGCCATGAGCAACCTCCAAGCCGTCTAATTTCTCTCAAGGGCTCCTAAGCAAGCTCGAAGTACAACAGCCACATTCAGCACTGGCCAACACAATTCTGAGGTTCAAGGCTTCCTCATGAAGAATGAGTAGTTAAAAAACCCTATCCCATTGATTCTGCCTTCCTTTTGAATAATTTTAAAGCAATGGGACTTTATCTTACATCCCAGATCCTTCTATATTAGGAGCTTTGGTGGGATTTTTGGCAGTGGTCAAGTCTGCTGGTTTCTTCTCTCTATAAAATAGAAGTTATCGCTTGTCTCAGTCGGGGAAAAGGAAGTCAGAGATGATGGAGTATTCCTGTTCTTGAAAAGGCCCCATCCTGAGAGCGTGGACATGGTGAACCAGTGTGTCAGTCAGACATCCCTGCCCCAGCTCCTTATTTAGATCCAGCCTGCAGCATCTTGACTGTAAATCAGTCAGGCTCAGTGGACACCCAGGTGTGACAGCATGTAAAAAGAGAGTCCAGGAACTGCAGCTGCATTTTCCATTATCATAGCATCACAGATAATGCTAAATATGAGACTCAAAGAAGAAGGATTGCCTTTGTCAGCTCATCTCAGCCAGTCGCTATCCCTCTCTCTGTCTCAGGTTTCCCATCTGGAAAGTGGGAATAACATGGACATGCCCCGAGATCTACAGATCAGAGCAAGGTAGAATTGCTGCACATGCACAGTAACCTTGCACTGGAGCAGCACACAGCATTGTGAAAAATCCCACCGAAAATGCATAAAGCATCGAAGTTGTGAGCTGCCAACCTGACATGCATTTTTCACTTTATTTGCCCAGATTTGAGTAGGACAACTAGAAAGGGAACTCGGGTCACCAGGACTTCCAGTCTTGTTTCTTAACTAACTTCCTATCTCACCTTCCTGAAGTATAACTTAAGTAGAATATCCCAAGTTAAAACTCTGTTCTTAGGAAAAATATCACGTACTATTGGTGAGAATTTATTTCTACTGTTTAGTCATTTTTTAAACGTGATTTTTAAAAATATACAATATTAGCAAGGACATTTATAGGGAAGAAAAGCTGAAGCAGGCTAAAGACTCTGGCTGTAAGGAATGAGATGATTTGCAGTCGTAAAACCCTCACATACATCTATCTAGCTAGCTGGGTACTTATAAAAATATGCACAAACCTCTTTTCCTAGTGGCTTACATTGAGGGCAGAGCTGACAGCAGGAGAAGGTCTTTGGTTTCAGAGTGAATGCATGTGGGACAGCTTAGGTTTGCCATATGAACTGGAATTTAAGGAAATTATTAACTAGAAAGTCAGAGAGCCATGTCTATGTGCCTACTGCATAGTGTCACAACAGTGGTGTTGGAGGACTTGGAAATACTGATGATACTTTGCATTTAAATAGTACCTTCTGTGTAAAGGTTTCAAAGTGCTCCACAAAGATGGAGACATCGTGTTCCTGTTTTACTGCAAGGAAACAAAGAGCCAGGGAGCTACAAAGTAACTCAAGGTCATACAGAGAGCGAGTGGAAGACCTAAGAAATGAACCAAAGGATTTTAGCTCCCAGGTTTCATTTAGATCATTTGGCAGTGGGCAAAATTCAGATCCGTTGTGATTAAGAAAAGTGGAATTTGGTGTATCCTCTCCAAGTGAACAGCCACATGAATGCCTTGGAGCCTTGGCATGTCTTTGCTTACCCTACACCTTGCTACAGCACGTCTGGAAGCAGCAGTACATATCATGACCTATTTCAAACCAAATCCCTATTTTCTAAACTATGTGTTGCCACTGAATTGGGAACAATATACAGCAGTCGGCAGGATTTAGCCCCCAGTCTGCAAGTTCTCTCACAGCATTACTATAAATTTTGCAGGAGGCACAACACACTGTGGTTGTCAGGATCGATAATTTATATTTTTGGGGCACCATCTCCTTGGCCCCACTTCCTCAATCCCAGAGTCCCCAGCAATCTTAGCTCGGAAGGGAATGTGACTCAGGCCTGCAACTGAAGGGCTGTCATCTGCAAACCCTGAAGCCTGGATGTGGCCGTGGTTTTATCACTGGCCACCAGCTGCCTCTAGAACTCTTGCCTTCTCCCCAATGATTCAGCAAATCTTCTTCGAGGAGAAAAACAAGCATGCAAGCGAACAAATCACAATGTCAGATTACAAAAATGAGCGGGGAGAAAGTGCGGCTCAAAGGAGGGAGATGAAAGCTGGTAAAGTCGCATGGTCTAAGGACTGAAAGGCCTGGCAAAGACTTTTTTTCTTTGGAGGAAGGCAATAATATTGTGAAAAATAGGGTTGTAATATGGATTCTTTACACTGTGAAACATTGCTAACAAAACATGAGGAAGAACTTCTTCCCTCTGAGGGTGACGGAGCCCTGGCCCAGGCTGCCCAGGGAGGTTGTGGAGTCTCCTTCTCTGGAGATATTCAAGACCCGCCTGGACAAGGTCCTGTGCAGCTTGCTGTAGGTGACCCTGCTTCGGCAGGAGGGCTGGACTAGATGACCCACAGAGGTCCCTTCCAACCCCTACTATTCTGTGATTCTGTGAAAAGAGAACACCATGTGGAAGGAAACAAAGCCTATTCTGCCCTCCACTCTCTGGGCATTGCACAGGGCTGATAGGGAGTTTTACAGGTGTAGCCGAGAGCCGAACAGTCTACTCTGGTTTACACTGGAACAGAGTTCCACCAAGCAAACTAGTTCCAGAAGGAGCTTCTGCTCCCCATAACTGAGATTTTCAATAGTTTGGAAGCCCAATATCAGTCATTTTGAACACCACTGATCCCGAAAAAGGTTCTGTGTCATTTAGTATCTAATGCGTGCCAGAGGGCAGTTAGAAATAACATTTTAACTTCTGACAGTTTGGGCTACTGTATCATATTTATACATTATAGCCCTTTTCCATCAACATTTTGTTTCCTGCTGTAACTACTCCAGAGGTGGAACACAGCGTCAGCTGAACAGCTCATGGTACACAGTCTATAGAATAGAAAGTAATGCAGAAACTTCAGCCAGACCTTAGCTAGGAGATGTAGTAGTTGCCCTAATGGCATTCAGCCCAGACACTCCAGTCAGAGCCCAGTCTTCTAAGAATACCTTAAAATCCTAATGAAAATAATAGTATTTGCAATTAATGGAGAGCTCATGTCAGGTTTGGGGAATCTCTCAGCCCAATGGATCCTCCAATATCTGTGAGACACGGGCACAGCCTTCCACTAGATTAAATGCAACACAAGAAGTAAGCACAAAGGAAGATGAGCTCCAGAACTGTGTGTTCCAGCCATGTTGTGGATGACTAAACTGAACCTGACTTTGGTCTCATACTGCTTTTACACACATCCCAATTTAGATCACTAACCAGCACAGAGATCAATGTTTTGACATTAAAGCACAACTGACTTACCTTGCTATGGGTTTGTATATTCTCTGTGAATATTTATGTGTTCACCCCACCAACAACTTCCAGCTCACCAAACCTCCTTGCCCCCTCTCCGAGGGCTCCCAGAGGAAGCAGGGTTTTGGTGTAGGTCCTTGCAGCGCTGACTGCTCTTCCCTAGGAAACACAAAGGAAGCAACCGCCCTGTTCCCAAACTCACCCGGGGAATTAACATCACCTAAACCAGGCACAGATGATGCCAGGGCCCCTTTGACAGCGTGTCCCTGTGCGGTGTTACCACCTGCTCTCACAGGTTTGGGGTTTCTTCTCAAGCCTAACAATAACCAGGTGCGTTCCTAGAGAGGCAGAGCCCAGCGAATTACAGGTTTTCAGCTGAAAATGCGGTGCTACTGCACCCTGCAGGCTGAAACCAGCGAATATGGGAAATAGAGAATTCTTTTTTCTTTTTTTTTTCTTTTAAAATCACAAATTCTAAGCCAGGCTCATGGCTTTGGGGAAGGAGGCTGGCTCATGGCTCCTGGGTGTTTGGAGCTGGTGGTTCTGCTTCTGCCCCGTCCCAGAGCTCTCACAGCATGGACACAGCCATTCCCGCCCTGCTGGGATGAGCAGGAGGAGCAGCAGCGGCTGTAACACTGGCACAAGAACACACACAACCCCAGACACACTGCCAGCCCTGACTGAAGGACTCCATGGAGGTGGGGGAGCGGGGCTCAGCTCTGCTGGAGCCGTCCCGCAGACCCCGGGGAAAGGGGGAGCGCAGGGACGGTGGGGAGGTTGGTTGCATGGGGTGGAGATGGTAAGCTGCTGCCCCGTGCTGTTTTATCCCTCTTGATTTGGCACAACAGACGCAGGCACACTTGGGAAACTGCCTGGCAGCAGAAACCTCAGCAAAAGTCCACTTGAGACTCGTCCGGTGCGGGGACGTGGGGATCTGGCGAAGGTGACTGCCTCCCCCAGCACGCTGCACGCAGCGTGGGATGCAGTGAACCCGGCTTTCTGCTGCTTCCAGTGGGCTGGAGCCGAGGGGAGGGCGCGCAGGAATCGGTGCCAGATGTTCCTGTGACCGCACTCACCGGACCTGTTCCCTCCTGGCCCCTGGCTGGGTTTGCCAGAAGAACAATCTGTGAGATCTCCCACAAGAAACATCTTTCCTTTTCTCACTGTAGTCCTTCATCGGCCCTTTTTTTGGTCTTAATTCTAGCTTGAATTAATAACTGTGTTTCCATCTTGCTTTGTCCCTGTACCCTGCCGAGCTGCAGTAATTACAGCAGAGCAAACCCAGAGAAGGTGAAGCCTTTTCTGCTGCAGAAACATTTCATACTGATCAGTAGCCAACTGCCCGAGGGTTCTGTCAGACGGTACAGGGACCTCTGTCATTGTGCAATTGCATGGAGCTTTGCAAAGTTTTTGAATTTAAATTTTGTTTCCTCGGTGGTGTCTCAGGAGTCATTTATGGTACCAGTGTGTGATTCCAAAATCCATAGGGAGATGGGGCCAAAGATAAACCAACCCTTTGCTCACACGGCTGAGTCCCTTCTCTTCCGAAATCTGGAGCACAAAGTTCCATTCTCGCATGTTCCCGTGAAGGCTCCACGTCCGTGCGTGCCACAGGCAGGAAGCAAACCCGACCCTTTCCCTCTTCCTCAGGGAGGGCTACAACAATCCCCAGGTGTCAGGGGAGAACCTGATTGGGCTCTGCAGGGCCTGTCGCCCACACAACGCCATCTTTGTGAACTTTGATGATGAAGAAATCCCAGCTAAACCCCTGGATGCCGCTGAACAGACCTGGAAGAAAGTGTGCACCAATCCTGTGGATAAAAAGGTGGAGGAAGAGCTGAGAAAGGTACGTGCCTGATTCCTGAGCTGGTCTGAGCACTTTCCTGAGGCATGCAGACCTTGTTGTAAATTGTTGTGGTTGTAACTACTGCTGGCTTCTCGGAAGGTTTTGTGATTGTGTTACCTGTTTAACCTTGTTAAGAGTGAGATATGGGCCTGTGTATTTAGGCCAGGAACCCAAATCCAGGCCTTTGGGTTCCACCCCAGTTCAATATCAGCTGTCCTTTGTGCCCTTAGCAAAACACACGTTTGCTTTTTCTCTTCTCTATCAAATGAGAAGGTCTGCACAAGCACATTCTGCCAAGGATACAGGAATATTTGGTGTCCTGAACAGCTGCAGCTCCCCTTGAAATGATGGATGGGATAAAAATTTGTCAAGGCATGACAGCATCACGTCAGGAAAGTGAGTGATCGGCACATATCTGAACTGCCTCCTGGGGCTCTGAAATTGTCTTCCTTAGAGTTGCCTGTGTTCTGAAAATGTATTTTGCAATTTGCCTTCTGCAGAGCTCTCCAGCATATTTGGAGACCAGTCTGGCTGCTGGATGGACGTTGTCTCTTTTTCTGAGGATGATGGGCAAATCTGAAGTCTGACTGATACAACAAGTCTCAGCAGATGCCACTGAGACTGCTGTTTTCAGTTCCATGGTTGTTTCTGTATTATTTTAGCTCTTTGAAGTCCATCATGTCTGGTCTCAGAATGCAGTAAAAGCCAACATCAGTGTCCACCTGGACAAGCTGAAACTTCTGCTGCCATATTTGGCCTATTACATGGTGAGTCTACCTGAGTCTACACAGTGTGGCTGCCCTTGCGCCTGTTTGAAGCTGCAAGTACCCAGAGCAAGGGAGCATCAACTGGGTGTTCCTGCTTGTCTACATCTTATGCAGGACGCTAGGTCTCCAAACTTGGGACGTAGGGTTCTCCTGCTCTGATTTTGCAGAGGGCAAGTTGAAGGAAAGGGCTTTCCGAGGCCATCTACTAAGTCCATGACAGAGCTGGCATCCAGTCGTTACCATCAGGTCACATCTCCCCCTCTTCCCAGGTTAAAGGGGTTTGCTGAGCTGACAGCTCTCCTCTCCCCACCTTGCTGGAGTCCCTGTACCCCAAGGATCAGCCAGCCTTTCGCACACCAGTCCAGCACTTCTGTTACTGAGCTAGGGATATTCTGCAGAGTGCTTGCCCTCGGTTTATTAAGGTTTTCTCTTTAATGACATGCCCGTGAAAGCAAAATGCAGCATGTATAACTACAGTCTGCCCATCACTGTCAAGAAGCCAGATATGCTGTGCCAGCAGAAGGGCTTGCTTTGGTTAAACAAGCAGTGAAGATGGCAAAAAGCAGCTGGCATGTGAGTCTGGACAGCGTGAGGATGATGAAGAGGAGGAATAAGACTTTAAGCCTTCTGAGAGGAGTGAAAAGGCAGAAATTCTTGATTATGTGTGAACTCGGTGAGCAGTCTGGTTGCTGTTGGACAGAATCGTCTCTGCTCTTGTTCCTCGAGCGCTGAGGGTTCAGCCACCATGCCCAGGATGTGGGAAAGCAGAGCTTGCACTGAAATGCCAGTGACCTGTCTGTGCTGCTGATGGGCATCATTTGGGATGGTAGGGAGCCATTGCCTACATTTTCATAATTGTTGGCTAATAAGCCCTCAAACCACCTCAACAAACTCCCAAGAAAGAGCCCAGAATCCAAACCAGATGATAATACACCAGAAAAGAGAAGCTGCATTCCCAAATCTCTCCATGTGTGGGAAGTGCAGCTTGTCCAAGCTGGGACCATGTGGAAAACAGAAGAGGTGCCTGGGGAGGTGCTGGGGGAGCACTCTGGTGCTGCCGGAGTCCCTAAGGCAGGTGATGCCCTTCTGCTCCTCTAAGGTGGCTGAGCTGCAGCAGGCAGTGAGAAGACTGCGTAACATCAGGGAGGCTGAGAAGGAGTGAGATAGCTGGTTCCAGGTGCAGTCTGCAGT
The DNA here is from genome assembly GCF_030867145.1 of Opisthocomus hoazin. Taxonomy (NCBI): domain Eukaryota; kingdom Metazoa; phylum Chordata; class Aves; order Opisthocomiformes; family Opisthocomidae; genus Opisthocomus; species Opisthocomus hoazin. Next base: position 13,545,914 of record NC_134432.1, read on the forward strand.
GGACCCACAGCCCATGGCCAAACAGCCAAAAACTCTCCCACCGGCACACACAGAAGGGAGGGGGGCCAATAATGCAGAAGAATGGAAGCTTGCAAGGGCAAGGCCCAGCAGGAGGAAGAGGCTTCCCTCAAAGCCTGAGGTGCCCTTGCAGAACTGCTTCACTGCGCTGCAGACTGAGAAGGAAAGACCTATCAAATCAGGAGAGATGTTGGAGCCAAGTAAGGCAGCATGACCCGCTCCCTTGCAACTGAAAAACGGGACAGGGGATAGCAGTGGGCGACTCTCTTCTGAGAGGTATGGAGGCACCCATTTGCTGACCTAACGCACTCTTATTGGCATCACGGAGATGTGGTGGGATGGCTCCTATGACTGTAGTGCTGGAATGGAAGGATACAAGCTCTTTAGGAAGGACAGGCGGGGGAGACGAGGAGGGGGTATCACCCTCTATGCCAATGGCCAGCTAGAGTGCATGGAGCTCCTCCTGGGCGTGGATGAGGAGTCGACCTAGAGCTTATGGGCCAGGATTAAAGGTAGGGGACGGAAGGATGACATTATAGTGGGGGTCTGCTACAGGCCACCCCACTAGGAAGACCGAGCAGATGAGGCACTCTATAGACAGACAGGAGCAGGAAAGACAGAAAGATGGGGCTGTTCAGCCTGGAGAAGAGGAGGCTCCAGGGAGAACTTACAGTGGCCTTTCAGTACCTGAAGAGGCCTACAAGAAAGCCGGAGAGGGACTTTTTAAAAGTGCATGAAGTGACAGGACAATGGGTAGTGGCTTTAAAGTGAAAGAGGGCAGAATTAGATTCAGTGTAAGAAAGAAGTTCTTTACTATGAGGGTAGGGAGGCAATGGCCCAGGCTGTCCAGAGAAGCTGTGGCTGCCCCCTCCCTGGAAGCGTGCAAGGCCAGGCTGGACGGGGCTTTGAGCACCCTGGTCTGGGGGAAGGTGTGCCTGCCCATTGCAGGGGGGTTGGAATGAGATGGTCTGTTAGGTCCCTTCCAACCCAAGCTTTTTTATGAGTCTATAATTCTATGAAACCCTGAGCCAAATGCCGGGCAGAACAGGCTGAGCCGCAACTCAATGTGCCAGCAGCAGCCCCACGAGACTGCTGTGCCACAGGCCAGGGAACACGCCTTGCTTGGGGACCGGGAGTCGCTTGGTGCCTGACCTGAAGCTGAGGGAGAAAATCCCGTCACGGCAAAGACACGGAGAAGCAACAATCACTCAGTTGCAAGCAAGCCTTTAATGGATGTGCCTGTCTGTGAAAGGTGTTTGTTCTCAGCTTCACCGCTTGCGCCCGGAGATGTCAGCAACCTGCGGCAGATTCCGATAGACCGAGTTCCAGAAGTTCACGTACCGCGTTTTCAGATTCTGCTTCACGGAGTCCTCACTCATCTTGTTGTTGATTTCCAGGTAGTGACCGCCCTCGCTGGTGTAGGGCGGCCAGTTAACGGGCACCTCGGAATTCCCTGTGTTGGGATCGCTGGGGAAAAACGACACACGGAAGTTCAGTTTGATCAGGGCAGCTTGTGGAGGCAGCAAGGTTGGAGCTGTCTGGCAGGGACCCCGTCTGCTCCAGTGAGGCTTGATGGGAGTGCAGAGAGAGAGTCTGGCATTGGGACAAGCAGCAGCACCTCTGCCTGCGAGGAGCGACTTGCCGACCTGCAGTCCTCCCCCCTGGTCACCGCTAGCGTGGTCCCTGGCTGCACGCAGGGGCTGAACTGCTGTCTGAAGAGCAGGATTCGGAACCAAACCTCAGCAGTAAGTTCAAGCAGAGTTCACCAGCTCTGAAACTGCTTCTCCTGTCCCCAGGTGTTTCTGGGATGAGGAGGACCCAGAGCAAGCTCCACCAGCGGGAGACACAGAGCCAGGCTCACAACAGAAGTCCAGACAGAGGACAGCCCGCTTTCCAGAATTACTCCCAAGAAGTTACTAGGCAGAAGCAGCAGGCTGAAGGGCTACAGCAAACCCCAAATGTAGAAGCAGAATCACTCACCCTGTCCTGGCAAAATTGGTCCAGTAAGCAATCATGGCACGTGAGACGGTCCTGTGCTTGGGCAGGTAGCCCAGCGGGGTGGCGAAGGGTTTCCCAAACACGTACTGCAGGTCATCAGCATGGTCTGCCCCTACCCAGCTTGGGTAGATGGGCATGCGGGACGGCTGGGAGAACAGGTAGCTGTATGTCTTGGCACTCCTGGGGAAATAAAGTAGACTTGCTAAGCAGATGCGAGTCGGGAGCAGAGGAAGGTACGTGGATTCATAACCACGCTCCAGATACCGGCAGAGCCAGAGATTCAGCCCTGGAGGATGCTCACACGCACCTACGAGGTGCTCTCAGGAGAAAACATCTTGCTATCTAGTAATTTTTAACTTCCATTTCTGATTCTCACCCTAAGCCTCATATCATCCAACTGCCAAGTGTTGTGGCACCAAAAATTGCTAGGATGAAGTCTGAAGACTTTAGGAAGCAAAAACTTGTTTTAACGGGAGCTTAAAACAAATTCCTAGCACGACTCCCGTGCAGCGTTAGAGAAATAGTGTTTGTATGAGCCTCGTGGGAGTGAGCACTCGATACCACAAAGCCTGGCTCCTCCAAGTTCTCCTCTTAGTCCACTCCTCAGCCCGCTGTGCGGGAAACGCAGCGTTTTGGCCCTCGGGTGGGCTTTTGGCTCCTGTCAGGCCTGAGCTGCTCACCGGGCATTCTGCAGGTGCAGATTCAGTGCCCACTGCGTGGGAACCAGGAAGATGTAGTCAGTGATCAGGTCCACCACTGTCTTCTTCATGTCCTTCTGGTCCGGATTGTCACCCCACGCTTGTGTGTAGACACTGTATGTCGCGTTGGCTCCACTCTCACCCCTGTCCACAGTAAGTCCTTTGACCAAATTGTAGAACTGGTCCCTGAAAAGACAAACAGTATCAAATCATTACAGACCGGCAGCTTCAAGTGGTGCAGGGCTCATGGAAATGGACCCCAGCTCCTGTTGATGTTCACCTCCATCCCTGTGGTTAGCAACGGTTTGGTGAAGTAAAAGCCAGTGATTTCATTCCAGGCCTCAGATGGAGGGCATGTGCTTCCCAGCTTTCTCAGTAGAACACTTGGTGCCAAATGGGCCATGAGCTCCTTTTGTCTGCAGAGAGGAGTCTTATGGGGCAGGCGCCCAGCATGTCTGCATGTGCCTGCTCTGGACAGAGAGCACCAGGGCTGCCAAGCCTATTGCTGGTGCTGAGTTCAAGACCACCTGAACTCGGGGTGCTGAATACGAGGGGGCTTCCCCACTGGCTGGTCCTTTCTCTTGAAGGCTCTGGACTTGCCAACATATGCCCTAGGCACACTGGCTTGGAGTGACATCCTGTTTTGAAGGTTGTGCCCTGTCCACTCAGGTCTAAGTCCTTGCAGTTTGGGGACTATGTTAAAGACAAGGTTCCTCCTGTTCTAAGAGCATCCTTCACTTACGCTGTGATTTTGACAAGTGGGCGGTTGATAGCAGGTAAATCAATGCCAGCAAACATGTGTCCATCCATGTCATTGACCCCAGCAATGTAGTCAATGTCAGCAGCATTGGCAAACAGGTTCTGTGGCATGTCTGGGAGGAAATCTCCATCAACGACCGGAGTGATGGCGAGTGTGTGAACCACGGCAGCTGCAGCAGGAGACAAAACCGGAGTCTGTTAGGAGCTGAGAAAAGACAGACGTGTGGCCTGGCATATCCCATGGCTCAAAGAACAGTGTAAGGAATAGGCTGAGGTGAACGAGAGCTTGGGCGGTGACTTCAGCATGGGCAGGATGTCACCCAGGAGCAGGGTGACCACAGGATCACATTCAATAAACCTCATGCCTGTACGTGGGGAAGAAGAGCAGGAGATCTGCCAGGCAAGTACCAGCAGGTAACATAAAAAATTCCTCTCCTCCACCCAGTCCCTTCCCAAAAAGCCCAGCCAAAGGTAGGGAAGAGCAGAACTTCTCCTCCCCATCCCATCTGTCTCTGCTCACTCATTGCCAGCACAGCCTGCTCCGGCCAAAGCAGAATCTTCCCTGCTTGGTGTGGGAGTCCTACGCTCCACCCAGCGACTCAAATGAAAATAGCAGGGCTGTGGTCAATTATTTTTTTGTTTGTAAACTGTGTTCTGGAATTACTCTTGCTGCTTTCATGCAGCAAAAAGCCCAAACAGTTGCTTTCGAGCCATGGCATGGCCCTTGGATAATTCCTTTGCCACCACTGCAAATGCCTGAAGAACATCGTTCATTCAACACAATGTGCACCTGCCTGCCATAGGGCAACTCCGAGATCTGTCATTATTGTCCCCTTTCTGAAGGACACAAGCACAGCTTCAACATCCCTGGAAACCACCCCAACGTCCCGTCAAAGGCCTGGTGAGCTCTGGCTGGGTAGGGCACCACAGCATGGCCTGGGGGGCTTACTGGGCAGGTTGGTCAGCTCCAGGTGGTAGCCCAGTGTCAGAGCTTTGGGGTCAGAGACACGCAGGCAGTTGGCCAAGACAGTTGTGTTGTCTGTGGGGCAGCCCACATTTTCTCCGACCTGTGGAGGAGAGATAGAGAAACCCTTTAGCACTTCCTTCCGAAGCCAGGCTTCATTAACGGCTTCTACAGAGGCAGAGGTTGGTTTTAATCCCAAAGCAGCGAGTTTCCAAAGCTCTGTGCTTGGCAGCATGGCTTCTGCTGAATCTCTTGCTAGTTATGCTCTTCTCTAGAGAATCACTTCCTTGGTGTTTCCATTCCCTCAAGCAAGACTTGCACGTTACCTTTTTAGCCCAGGTGAGCGGGTCCTTCTGGATGGCCCAGCTGCAGAGACCGACGCCGCTCTGGCTGATGGCTCTCTTGAACAGGCCGTTGTTCTTTGGGGACAACGTCTGCGGTGCAAAATAGAAACAAGAGGGTTTCAGGTACAAAATCCTGAAGAGCCCATCGCCTGCCAGACCTGTCCCATCGCCTCATGGCTTGCGCACCAGGCCCGGCGAAGCTGCCAGCTCTCCTGCTATTTAACAGTCTCAGCAGTTAAACTTAAAAGAAGAGATGGCGACAAGGGGAGCAGAGTAGGGGGACATGGCAAGTAAACAATATTTCACCAGAGGTCCCAAAAGCAAGGAAACGTGCCTGCAGCAGTGGGGCTGATTATACTGAAGAAGGACGGGCAGCTACAAAGCAAAGAGGCTGAGCATTGCTGTCCCGGGGCAGGAGAGGACATTAATCAGGTGGGGTGTGTGAAGGAAAGTGGCGGAATGCCAAGGGGACCATCTGTCCTCTTGACGGAGAAGAGAATTGACTCTGGTGGGGTCTGGCAAGGAGAACACACCTGCAGGGAGACACTGGTGGCACCGGCGGATTCCCCAAAGATGGTGATGTTTTCTGGGTCACCCCCAAAGGCTTTGATATTCCTCTTCACCCAGGCAATAGCCATGTGCTGGTCCTTCAGCCCGTAGTTCCCTGAGCAACAGAGAGTACCCACCATTGAGCAAGAGCACAGCAGAGCTGATAAGCTGTGGACCCACGACAGGGTCCCCCGAAGAGGGAGCAGCTACAGTACCTGGCAAGTTTGCGTCTCCAGTGCTCAGGAAGCCCAAGGGCCCCAGGCGATAGTTGATGGTCACCACGATCACGTTGCCCCGCACAGCGATCTCCTCGCCGTCATAGAGGTAGTTATTGAGGAAGTTGGCTCCCTGGCTCCCCCCAATAAGGAAGGCACCGCCGTAGATCCAGATCATCACTGGCAAGTTGGTAGAGACTGGGAGATGAGGAAGAAAAGCAGCATGAGCCACAACATTGCTAGAAGGTGCTGCCCATCCATCCCCATCCCCACTCGCTGAGAATCGCTCCACCTAGGCGTGAACAGACATGATGCTTTGCAATAGCCCATGGCAAAGAATGTCCACGCTCTGTACAAGAGGCTGAAACTCCCAACAGGCTGCAGCTGAGGGACAACGGTTGACATGGCTCCCACCTTTCCCTCTGAAAGTCAGTGCTCCTGCAGTTGCCCACTATGGGAATGTGGATGCTGAAAGATGCTCCAGAGCAATTTGTCCACCAAAAGCAACAGAGAATCTCTCCCCAGGACTCTGCCAAGCACATACCCTCTTTCTTCCCTTGAGGGATCCAGATATTCAGATAGAGACAGTCCTCGCTCCCACGGACATCTGTTTGTGTAAGTGTCATCTGCATGCAGCGATTTTTGAATTTTTTTGCCTCCAATGTTCCTGAGAGGAGAGAGGGAAGGCAGCAGGACCTAGTTAGAGGCATCAACTCCATCCTTTGGTTGCAAGCTGCTTGCCCATCCATCCTCTCCTCTGTAAGTCCAGTGGAGAGGCACCAAAGCCTCTCCAGCCACTGTGACTGGTCTGAGGGAGTGACAAAGTGCGACCCTTTCCCATGTGAATGAGCTCTGGATAGCTGAGGCATGGGGAGGGGAGATGCAGGTGCCATGCTTCGGACTTGTTACTTCATGGGGTTACTTGAGTTGTTTGGGAATACTTAGACACAGGCTCTTATACCCACCACAAGACTAAGAGCCTTCTCTTGTTGCTGCTTAGTAGATGAAAGCAAGCAACATCATCTTTGCCTTGTCAAGAATGGATTAAAGAGAGAGACATGAAAATAAAACCCCAAACCCAAGGCATTCAAAAGCTGGATCTTACCGTCCCAGCCAGGATGAGGCTGGGGGTCTTCCAGAGTCTTTGTAGGCGCAGCAAAGGGGATCCCTTTGAAGACGTCAACGTAGTCCCCAAAGAGTCCCAGTCTTTTACTCTCGCCTTCCACAAAACCGCCCTCAGTGTGCACCACACCCAGCTACATGTGACACCATTTAGAAGAGAAAAATCCATTATGCCGTGCTTCATGCCTTTGGCTTCCCATGCCAACATCCACACCCTGCCCTGCCTGGTCCCCCCATAGACCCACTCACAGCCCCCTTTCCCCAGCCGCCCTTTTGGACCCTTGTGGGAAGGCCACAGGTAGCTGCCGCTGGAGATGTGCCCGCGTAGATGTCCTGTAGGCTGCCCTTTGGAGCAGACAGGCAGCAGCAACTCCCCTGCACTCCCAAACATGAACGGCAGAAGATGAGGACCTTCAGCCTTCAGAGGTAAACCAGGCCAGACCTGACACAGAACAGTACAGGAACTTTTGGAATAATGTTGGTGAGGGCCTTTGCCACGTTTAGGGCAGGAAAACACCCTGCCTTGGCTGTCATGGTCTGCATGCCCTCCTTCATGGGCTCCAGACCAGACATAGCAGGAGTTTGCTCATTCAGGCAGGAACAGGCAAAATGTCTCACGAAGCCACGAGAAGTGCTTTTGTACTTACGGTTGCAGCCCATGCTGTGCCAAGGCAGGAGCACAAGGCAAAGCACACGATCCCCCAGCGAGCCATGGTGAGTGCCTCCCTGAGGAGCCACTCCCCACACGGAGCCTGACATATATATAGCTCGGCGTGCAGCTTTGTGTCGATGCCATGACCCTGTCCTAGCACTAAGGTAAACCAAGGGAGCCTCTACACACCTGTCCTTCAGGAGGCTGAGGCCAAACCATGGCTGAGGCAGACTGGCGTCACTGTGTGAGAGCCCTGCAGATGTTGCTTCTGTGGGCTGGAGGCCAAACTGAAAAAAATATCTCAGTCTAACAAAACTCTAGGAGAACAAAAAAAAAAATGCTGAAGCCTTCACAAGCCTCACACAAGTGCGGGAGGCTGAAATCACATTAAACCATGCATTAGAGCGTCTTAGCGGCCACTAATGAGAAACCTTGCACTCGTAACACACTGGGGAACGCACAAGACTCAGAAAATGCCAGCAGATCCTTCATTTCTGTGACTGGGTGGTAACAATCCAGCCAGCAATGGCAGCCTGATGGCCAGAGTGGCCGAGTTCTGTGGACTTGAAGCTCTGCCCCATTGCCTGCTTCCTTCTGTCCTTGCCAGCTACTGGGAAAGTCAGAACAGGACTGAGACGTGCATCAGGTAGCGAGGACAACATACACTACATCCTGCAGAAGGGAATCACTCACTGCCAGATAGTGTGTTTGCCTGCTGGCTTTATTTCCAAGGTCACCAGCGAGGCTCCATGATGAAGTCATGGCACAGTATTTTCATAGACTCATCGAATAGTTTGGATTAGAAGGGACCTTATAGACCACCTCATTCCACTTCCCCTGCCATGGGCAAGGACACCTTCCACCAGACGAGCCTGCTCAGAGCCCTGTCCAACCCGGCCTTGAACACTGCCAGGGAGGGGGCAGCCACAGACAACCTTTGCCAGGGCCTCACCACCCTCAAAGTAAAGAATTTCTTTCTTATACCTCATCTAATTCTGCCCTCTTTCACTTTAAAGCCACTACCCCTTGTCCTATCACTGTACGCCCTTGGGTTTGCCAGAAGAACAGTCTGTGAGATCTCCCACAAAAAACATCTTTCATTTTCTCACTGTAGTCCTTTATCTGCCCTTATTTAAACAAAATTAAAATCTCTTAGCTGCATTTCCATGTTGCTTTGTCCCTGTACCCTGCCGAGCTGCAGTAATTACAGCAGAGCAAACCCAGAGAAGGTGAAGCCTTTTGTGCTGCAGAAACATTTCATACTGATCAGTAGCCAACTGCCCAAGGGTTCTGTCAGACGGCACAGGGACCTCTGTCATCGTGCATGGAGCTTTGCAAGGTTTTTTAATCTAAATTTTCTTTCCTCAGTAGTGTCAAAAGAGTCTTTTATGGTACCAGTATGTAATTCCAAAATCCATAGGGAGGTGGGGCCAAAGGTAAACCAACCATTTGCTCACACGGTCCCTTCTCTTCCGAAATCTGGAGCACAAACTTCCATTTCAGCCTGGAGAAGAGAAGGCTCTGGGGAGACCTTACTGTGGCCTTCCAGTACCTAAAGGGGACCTACAAGAAAGCGGGAGAGGGACTTTTTACAAAGGCATGTAGTGATAGGACAAGGGGCAATGGCTTTAAAGAAAGGTATTGGAGCTGAAAGGTATTGGAGCTGAACGTCAACAGGAGTTGGGATCCATTTCATAGAATCATAGAATCATAGGTCGGAAAAGACCTCTAAGGTCATCAAGTCCAACCATCAATCCAACACCACCGTGCCTACTAAACCATATCCCAAAGTGCCACATCTACATGTTTTTTAAACACCTCCAGGGATGGGGATTGAACCACCTCCCTGGACAGCCTATTCCAATGGCTGACCACTGGCAGGCATTTCCATGAGCCCTGCACCACTTGAAGCTGCCGGTCTGTAATGATTTGATACTATTTGTCTTTTCAGGGACCAGTCTAAAATTTGGTCAAAGGACTTACTGTGGACAAGGGCGAGAGTGGAGCCAATGTGACGTACAATGTCTACACACAAGCATGGGGCGACAATCCAGACCAGGAGGTCATGAAGAAGACAGTAGTGGACCTGATCACCTGATCATCCTCCTCATCCTGGGCCAGCAGAAGCAGTTTCAGAGCTGGTGAACCCTGCTTGAGCTTACTGCTGAGGTTTCTTTCCGAATCCTGCTCTTCAGACAGCAGTTCAGCCCCTGCGTGCAGCCAGGGACCACGCTAGCGGTGACCAGGGGGGAGAACTGCAGGTCGGCAAGTCGCTCCTCGCAGGCAGAGGTGCTGCTGCTTGTCCCAATGCCAGACTCTCTCTCTGCACTCCCATCAAGCCTCACTGGAGCAGACGGGGTCCCTGCCAGACAGCTCCAACCTTGCTGCCTCCACAAGCTGCCCTGATCAAACTGAACTTCTGTGTGTCGTTTTTCCCCAGCGATCCCAACACAGGGAATTCCAAGGTGCCCGTTAACTGGCCGCCCTACACCAGCGAGGGCGGTTACTACCTGGAAATCAACAACAAGATGAGTGAGGACTCCGTGAAGCAGAATCTGAAAACGCGGTACGTGAACTTCTGGAACTCGGTCTATCGGAATCTGCTGCAGGTTGCTGACATCTCCGGGCGCAAGCGGTGAAGCTGACCTTTCACAGACAGGCCCATCCATTAAAGGCTTGCTTGCAACTGAGTGATTGTAGCTTCTCCGTGTCTTTGCCGTGACGGGATTTTCTCCCTCAGCTTCAGGTCAGGCATCAAGCGACTCCCAGTCCCCGAGCAAGGCGTGACGGCCACGACCCGCGGCTTGGCAGAGGCCCGGCCGGGCCGGGGAGCTGCGGCCCCGAGCCCGGGCTGGAAGGGGAGCACGACCGCCCGCCACCTCCGCACCCACCCCGCTCCCACGCCTGGCCCGGCCCCGCGCCGCCGCGTAGGAACGATCGTGCGGCGGAACCTTTGCGGCGGAACCTTTGTTACGGGGGGCGGGTTGGCGGGAGGGAGCGGGGCGCGGGAGGGAGCGATGGCGGCGGCGAAGCGCGGAGGGGAGCGGGGCTCGGCCGTGCTGGAGCTGCCCCGCACGGCGCGGCTGGTGTGCGTGGAGTACCCGGGGCTGGTGCGGGACGTCGGGGCCATGCTGCGGACGCTGGGAGGAGAGCAGGGCGTGTCGCGGGTGAGGCGGCGGTGGTGCGGGCAGAAGGGAGCCCCGCCGGGCCCCGGCGCCCCCCCTGAGGGACCCCCCCCCCCCCCGTCCGATCCGCAGGTCCCCACGCAGCCTCCACGCGTGGGTTCGTGGCGGTGCCGCTGCCCTGGGCTGCTGCTGTCCACGGGAGAGGAGGCAGGAGGTGCCGGGCGGGGTGGAGGGGGGGCTGCGCGTCTCCCGGTGTCGGTGGAGCTGGGATCCCTCTCCCTGAGGGGCCCCGGGGGGGAGACCCCACGGCGGGAGGGTGGGGGGCCCCGGGGGGACGGGCCGTGCGGGTGCGGTGCTCACCGGGGCTGTGCCTGCCCTCGCTGACAGATCTACGCCGACCCCGCCAAAAGGCTGGAGCTGTATTTCCGCCCCAAGGACCCGTACTGCCATCCCGTGTGTGCCAATCGCTTCCCCACCTCCACCATGCTGCTCAGGGTGAAGAGGAGGACCAAGAAGAAGAAGCCGTCAGACACCGAAGAAGAAATCCAGCCAGAAGTCCAGTTTGAAATGGAAATTCTTGGGACTGTCACCACCGTTTACAAATTTCAAGGTAATACTTGGATTTCTGTCTACGTGGCTTAAAGGTGAGTGTGCCTGATGGGAAAGGGAAGTGTTTTCCTTTAAATAATTCGGAACTGGAAGAACAAATCAGGTCTCCTTTGTTTCAGCCCCCTTGCTGCATAAACCTTTGCATGAACTTAGCAGACACCTGCTCCTTAAAGTTGAGTGTTTTGAGAAATGTTGTGATACTCACAATGAACTTCACAATGTTTGAACTTTCCTTTCTCACAGGAATGTCTGATTTCCAGTACCTGGCGATGCACTCTGGTCCTGATGGCAAACCAACCTCCATGTATGACAAAGTCCTAATGCTCAAACCAGAGAAGGAAGAATTTTTCAATCAAGAATTACCGCTCTACATCCCGCCACCGATTTTCTCACGTCTGGACACTCCCATTGACTATTTTTATCGGCCAGATATACAGCACCGGTTAGTGCCTTTTGTCATACTGTAGTAAATAGCTGTGTTGATTCTGGAATGGACAGGCAGTGAAACATTTTCCTGGTTCGAGATAACTTGAAGATTTGTGTGTTAGAAGCATAAGATTTCCTTTTTTATCACTTGGAGATGCCTCCAGTCCATGGTGACTTCAGTGGTGTTACAGGATCTGTGCTCTTGAAGCATCAGAGCAGCACTAAATACATCGTTCCTTTATTTCACCTCTTTAAGCTGCTGCCCTGTGCTGTTTTATCCCTCTTGATTTGGCACAACAGAGGCAGGCACACTTGGGAAACTGCCTGGCAGCAGAAACCTCAGCAAAAGTCGGCTTGAGACCTGCCCAGTGCGGGGACATGGTGATCTGGCGAAGGTGACTGCCTCCCCCAGCACGCTGCACGCAGCGTGGGATGCAGTGAGCCCAGCTTTCTGCTGCTTCCAGTGGGCTGGAGCCGAGGGGAGGGCGCGCAGGAGTCGGTGCCAGGTGTTCCTGTGACCGCACTCACCGGACCTGTTCCCTCCTGGCCCCCGGCTGGGTTTGCCAGAAGAACAATCTGTGAGATCTCCCACAAGAAACATCTTTCCTTTTCTCACTGTAGTCCTTCATCGGCCCTTTTTTTGGTCTTAATTCTAGGTTGAATTAATAACTGCGTTTCCATCTTGCTTTGTCCCTCTACCCTGCCGAGCTGCAGTAGTTACAGCAGAGCAAACCCAGAGAAGGTGAAGCCTTTTCTGCTGCAGAAACATTTCATACTGCCCGAGGGTTCTGTCAGACGGTACAGGGACCTCTGTCATTGTGCAATTGCATGGAGCTTTGCAAAGTTTTTGAATTTAAATTTTTTTTCCTTGGTGGTATCCCAGGAGTCTTTTATGGTACCAGTGTGTGATTCCAAAATCCATAGGGAGATGGGGCCAAAGATAAACCAACCCTTTGCTCACACGGCTGAGTCCCTTCTCTTCTGAAATCTGGAGCACAAAGTTCCATTCTCGCATGTTCCCGTGAAGGCTCCACGTCCGTGCGTGCCGCAGGCAGGAAGCAAACCCGACCCTTTCCCTCTTCCTCAGGGAGGGCTACAACAATCCCCAGGTGTCAGGGGAGAACCTGATTGGGCTCTGCAGGGCCCGTCGCCCACACAACGCCATCTTTGTGAACTTTGATGATGAAGAAATCCCAGCTAAACCCCTGGATGCCGCTGAACAGACCTGGAAGAAAGTGTGCACCAATACTGTGGATAAAAAGGTGGAGGAAGAGCTGAGAAAGGTACGTGCCTGATTCTTGACTTGAGCACTATACTGCAGCATACTGCGTGGGGAAAAAAATGCATGCAGCCATTTTCTCTGACTTCCCCCAAAATTCCTGGTGATTGTAAGTGACTAACACAGCACCTGTCAGTAGATGCCACTGACACCACTGTGTTCAGTTCAGTTACGCAAGCCAAGACTTGAACCTGTCTTTGCAGCCAACTCACGTTAAGTTCGTTTCTGTGACACTATTTCTTACATTACCATTCTGATAGCTCATACTAAGGGCCAAAGGCCCCAGTACAGAAGAAAGTTCACTTGGAAAGCTGACCTGCCATTAGTAACCCACTTCCCACTGTTTCCATGGTGTTTCTGGATTATTTTAGCTCTTTGAAGTCCGTCCTGTCTGGTCTCGGAATGCAGTAAAAGCCAACATCAGTGTCCACCCGGACAAGCTGAAGCTTCTGCTGCCATATTTGGCCTATTACATGGTGAGTCTGTAGCTGCCCTGGCGCCTGTCTGAGGCTGCACGGAGTGTTCCTGGCTCTTTACAGTTCTTGAGGTCCCACCACTGAGTACCTGAGCTTAATGTTATGTAAAGAGAAAGAGGGAAGGGGAGACTTGCTTTTGAACAGAATTTGAAACCACGGACGATTCAGTAGCTGGTCACTCTGTGGGTTCTGATTGGCTTTGTGGTTCAGCCAGACTCTCAAAGTGGCTGTCCATCTGGCAATGGTAGCACAATTTCTCCAAACAAACACTTTATTGTGACCTTGCAGGTTAGTTTGTCAAAGCACACAATTAGTTGGGTTTCAATGCATTGAGCACCCAAGTTTCAATATTTGAGTTCTGGCGTGGCAAGTGAGGAAGACGCTGTTAAAAGAAATAATCTTTGGGCAACGAGAAGAAATACTAGAATTTTCTACTATGCAACACTGAACTGTTTTTTTGTAACCATCTTCCCCTATATGTGTTTATGCAGTTAACAGGTCCCTGGAGAAGCTTATGGGTTAGGTTTGGGTACGACCCCAGAAAACATTCTGAAGCAAAGATTTATCAAGTACTGGACTTCCGCATTCGCTGTGGAATGAAATATGGTAAAAGGGCCCAGCCCACAGAGTCGCGCTCTCTGCTTTCTGGTTAATCCTGGTAGTACTTCTCTTTTTACTTATTTTTAAACTATTTTGCCACATTTCTGCTCTGATGAAGATGACACCTTTTGAGCTCATTGCTTACAGTAGTTCTCCTGTAAACTCCTTTGTTTCACAGTACACAGTATGTCTTTTTTCATTTGGCACATTCCAAACCCTTTCCTCCTCCATGTGTTCGAAGCCCAGGCAGATGTAGCAGAGCAGCTTCCCTCTTGCTCAGGGGAGGCACTGAGCACTAGATACTGTTGCTTGCACAGTAGCTTTTCCTCAAAGACCTCAACATCTTGTGCAGGGCGCTTGGTCTCAGACTCTGCTCTGATTTTGCAGAGGGCAAGTTGAAGGAAAGGGTTTTCTGAGGCCACCTACTAAGTCCATGACAGAGCTGGCATCCAGTCGTTACCATCAGTTCACATCTCCCCCTCTTCCCAGGTTAAAGGGGTTTGCTGAGCTGACAGCTCTCCTCTCCCCACCTTGCTGGAGTCCCTGTACCCCAAGGATCAGCCAGCCTTTCGCACACCAGTCCAGCACTTCTGTTACTGAGCTAGGGATGTTCTGCGGGGTGCTTGCCCTCGGTTCATTATTGGTCTTCTGTTTTCACCTCTAGGTTACGCCCCTAATGACATGCCCGTGAAAGCAAAACGCAGCACCTATAACTACAGTCTGCCCATCACTGTCAAGAAGCCAGGTATGCTGTGCCAGCAGAAGGGCTGTCTGGCTCTTCTGCTGCTTTGGGTCATCCTGTCCTATGAGTGGGGAAGGGTCTTCCCATGTTCCAGCTGAGCCAAAGTTGGTGCTTTATTTCTGGTTAGAATATGGTGCTGCTCTTAAAGCCGGTAGAAGAGTCTCCTGGTGGGAAGTGTTGTGAGAGTCTTAGATGCGTGTCTGGCTGAGCCAGAATCTCTATTAGCAGACAAAAGGGAGTTCTGCAAGCAGCTCTGTGGGAGTTCAGCATTCCCTTCTGTTTGGTGACGGTGCAGCATGGAGTAAGGGGAGAGTAAAAGTTTAACAACAAGTGTGCTGTGGAAGAGACCCACCAAACTCACCACCTTTCCTGTGACTGTCCAGTAATATCTCTGAAGAATGCCCAACACATGCTCTGCTGGGCTGGTTTTTGCTGACCAGCAAACTTGAATCAACATCGAGAAGTGACAGTGCAATGCCACAGTGTAAAAGATGTTCCTAATGAGGACTCTCTTTTTGTTGTTTTTCAGTAAGTCACACAGTCAGTGTACACGATCTGAAACAGGGGCTTGGTACATCTGGTGCAGCCGGGGCAAAAAAGCCTGCCTCCAGCAGGTATAAACTGAAGGTCAGCATTACACTCTTTTACCAGAATCTTGAACTAGCTTAGTGAAGACGGAGTGTTTCCTGTTTTGTCAGTCTTTAAGGGGACAGTTGGGAGTTGATGTCCTCAGGTTCACCTGGGAAGCTGATGGTTGCACGTGTCACTACAGAACTTCACCTGCCGTGCACTGAATGGATTTCTTACACGCTGTGAGATGGGATTGGTACTCTCAGCCCATCTTTGATGCAGTGAGCATTTTGTTTCAACTGATAAAATTGGAACTTCATGGGCACTGAAGTACAAAACATCACCATGTGTTTATCTGGTTGTCCTGCAGAATCCAGCGGGGCAAAGTAAGTTATTTAACACAGGAGTCTTTTATTTTTCCCTTCTTGGTAGACCGAAACCTGTGATCCACTGTTAGGCAGTAACAAGCTGCAGACAGAGCTGCAGTTTGAAGCGATGAAGTGTGTTCTCTGCACAACTGTGCTGTTGTGGCTGTAGCTGCAATGAAATTCTGGTTTATTCCTCACTCAGCTTTATCTTTTGCCATATGCAGGTCTAGGCCTTGGAACTGACTTGTGCTGGAAGTGCCTTGTTCTTGACTCAGCCCATTGGAAGTACTTTTCAGTTATGTCAGTGCTGTCCTGTTACACCATAAAATGCGTATTAATCCTTTCCTTCTTTTCTCCTCTTAGGAATCCGTCTACGTTTTCCGAGAAGGAGCCTTACCCCCTTATCGGCAGATGTTCTACCAGCTCTGTGACTTGAATGTGGAAAGGTAGTGCACGCTGACAGCTGAGTCTTCTGTTAGAGCGAGATTTCAAGGACTATTGTTTATATCCAGTCCATTCCCCTCGCTCTCCTTGACCAGAAACTTGAGGTGTTTAGCTTCTGAATAAAAATAGAGCAGACTTTTCACACATAAGCTTCCTTTCCCGTATGACAACTATGTGAATAATGACATAATAAGTTATTCCAAATGGAAGTAAGCCATAGACTGTCTCATTTGAAGCCTACATCTGAATGTAGAAGGCTAATGTTTCCTTCCCTTTTGCTGCTTTTTAGTCTACAGAAAATCATCCATCGGAATGACGGCACAGAGTCAGAATGCACAGAGCGGGATGGGTGGTGCCTTCCAAAGACTAGTGATGACCTGCGAGATAGCATGTCTCTGATGATTAAGCAGATAATCAGATCCACCAGACCTGGTAAGGACGCTTCTGACCTTACCACTACCTTACTGCCTTCCTGATGGTGTCGAGACATCGTGAGCTGGAGAAGGATGTTGCACTGGGGCAGTAGTGTTCCTGTGTTTGCCATCTGCTTTGTGCTACACCTGGTGTTCGCTGTGTTCTAGCTCAGTACAGTGTGTGAGCTGAGGCTGTTGGCCTGCAGACTGAACGTGGGTTGAGATTAGGAATGGCTGGGAGTAAATGTTTCCTGTTTCACCTTCCTGGTATCACAGGCTTCAGGTTTTAAATGTCTGTGTCTGTGAGAATCAAGATCTTATTCTTACTGATATATCTGTTGGTGGCATTTTACTTTTTACTGTAAAGTATTGAACAAGAAGTAAGGAAATTAGTCCTGCATGATGCTGGTCCAAAGCAGTATCCCAGTGAATTAGGGCAGAATCAGCTAGCAGACTTGCTGCTGTTCTGCGAGCGTTCCTGGAGTATGAAAACAGATTGCTTTGGGCTTGATCAAATTCTGTTACGATGTGCAACATTCTCTGCGCCCCTCTGGCTTCTGCCTTCCTCTCATTTTATGAACTGCCATCACAGTGTCTGTCTGTCTTTCTTCCCAATTAAGCTCTTTTCTCAAGTACAACAAGCAGCGAAGATGGCAAAGAGCAGCTGGCATATGAGTCTGGAGAGGATGAGGATGATGAAGAGGAGGAGGAAGAGGAATTCAAGCCTTCTGATGGGAGTGAAAATGAAATGGAGACAGAAATTCTGGACTATGTGTGAACTCGGAGAGCAGTCTGGCTGCTCTCGGACAGAATCGTCTCTGCTCTTGTTCTTTGAGTGCTGAAGGTTCAGCCGCCGTACCCAGGATGTGGGAAAGCAGAACTTGCACTAAAATGACGATGATGTCTCTGCACTGACTGCAGTGCCAGATGATGGGTGTCAGTCGGGGTGGTAGGGAGCCATTGCCTACATTTTCATAACTGTTGGCTAATAAGACCTCAAGCAACCCCAAGAAAGCCCAGAATCCAAACCAGCTGGCAGTCCACCAAGAAAGAGAAGCTGCATTCCCAAATCTCTCCATGTGTGGGAAGTGCAGCTTGATCAGGTTTGGGCCATGTGGAAAACAGAAGAGGTTCCTGGGGAGGTGCTGGGGGAGCAGTCTGGTGCTGCTGGAGTCCCTAAGGCAGGTGCTGCCCTTCTGCTGCTCTAAGGGGAATGAGAATACTGTGCCATGACTTCAGCATGGAGCGTTGCTGGTGACCTTGGAAATAAAGCCAGCAGGCAAACACACTATCTGACAGTGAGTGATTCCCTTCTGCAGGATGTAGTGTATTTGTCCTCGCTACCTGATGCACATCTCAGTCCTGTTCTGACTTGCTGGCATTTTCTGAGTCTTGTGCGTTCCCCAGTGTGTTATGAGTGCAAGGTTTCTCATTGGTGGCCGCTAATACGCTCTAATGCATGGTTTAATGTGATTTCAGCCTCCCGCACCTGTGTGAGGCTTGTGAAGGCTTCAGCATTTTTTTTTGTTCTCCCGGAGTTTTGTTAGACTGAGTTATTTCCTTCGGTTTGGCCTCCACCCCACGACAGAAGCCCCTGCAGGGCTCTCACACAGCGACACATAGCTGTGCTCCTGGCCACACACGTATGCGTGTGTGGCTGTACGCACACGGACGCTGCATGTGAGGCCTGGCTGCTCGGGTGGGCACTCACCACAGCTCAGTTGTGCTCCTGCGTCGAGGCAGCGCAGGCTGCAGAGTCAGGACAAAGGCGTTTCTTGGGGCTGTAAGAGATCATGGCGGGGCAGTGCATGGTCGGTCTGTCTGGGGGCGGCTCCAGCCAGGGTAAGGTGGGAATCCAGAGGCAGGAGGGGCTCTGCAAAGGACTTGCCCGTCTCAGTGCAGTGCAGCAGGGCACCAAGGGAAAAAAAGGAGACATGCAGTGGATGTACCACTGCCAGGTGAGAACATGTGCTCAGGTATGAGCAGGCACTAACACTAAACTTAGAAATGCTAGGAAAAACACCTGAAACCAAGCTTTCTAGCAACAGGAGGCCCAAGGCCAGAGCAGCCAGAAATCACTTGTCCCAGAGTTCATTTATTTCCCAGCCATTTTCAAAATTCCTCTGTCTGGGAAAACCGCAGTGATTCGGGTGTTTAATTCTGCCTGAGCAGGTAACGGCATTACCAGCCCTCTCTGTGCAATCCAGCCCCTTCCTTTCCAAAAGCGCAGGCTTTAAACTAATCTACGTAGCCAAAGGCACAGAGAAATTCTGGATAGTGCAGCTGCATCCTTAGTACCCACTTTCGAAATCGGCACACCATCCAAGTAATCTCCACTGATGTCTGTGCAATTATAAGACAGAAAATAAACATGCTGGCCATGCTAGGAAATGAGCCCTCCAGCGCCAGAACGATGGCTCAAACTAAGGCAGGACCGTAAGGACCAACCAGTGCATTTGCCCTTAAAGCCACTGCTTTTAGCAAAAGGAGTAGAACCAGTAACTTGGACATCACAGTTATGAAAATGGAAAATGCGACAGTCCCAACAACTCACGGGTTCACATGAGCAGGGTTGATTAAAACCAGGCACTGGTCCCTCAGGCAACAAGGCTGTACCTGCATTCAGGCACAAAAGCAAGCTCAGCACAGCAGAGCTAACGCAAGTACGAGCGCCAGGCCATGTGCTGCCTCCTGCCCAGTCAGGTCCGCTCCTCTTTCTCCAGCACCGTGCTGGCGTTTTGGGGAAGGAGCACAGGACAACGCCTGCCTCGGGGCAGAGACGTTTGAGCATCAGTATTTTATTGCAAAGACTAATTACATTGCTGTGTACAAGTCACACCGGGCGGTGTGCTCCTTCATTGAAGTAGTACAAAATACGTATGGTACAGCCAGTGCCTCCGGTGACGCGGGGCTGCTGGGGGACACTGGTGGGAGGGGAGGGGGACGGTGGGAGGCACAGAGCAGAGGGGACCCTGGGGTGCTGGTGCCTGAGGGCAGGGGCTGGGCTCCAGGTGGGAGGCTGCCCCTGCGTCAGGAAGCTGGGGGCTCCCATCATGTGCGGCGTCGGGCGATGCCACCCGAGGGGACGCGGGGCTGGGCGAGCTCGGCGCCGGCCACCCTCGCACCCAAGCAGCCTCTTCCCTGCCTGCAGCCCAGCTCTGGCCGCCAGCCCCGCGGCGTTGCTGCATCCCCTGGCCCCTCTCCCGGAGCCAGGGAAGGCCCTGGACCTGCCCGGAAGCACAGACAGGCGGGAAACAGAAAAGATGTGCTGGAAGGAAGCGCTTAAAAAAAAAACAGATGGAGCCAGGAACAAAAAAACTGTCCCCCTTCGGTTAGTGTTTCCTACAGCGATTAAAACAAGCATCTCTGCCCCTGCTCGAGCGACGAGTGGTAGAGAAAGAAGGGAGGGGGTGGCTGGCGGGGTCTGCGCCCACCAGCACAGCAGAGATGACGCTGCCACTGTCCCTCCAGCAGCCTTAAATACCAGGGCGGGGAGAGGAGGGGGACTGGGCTGCAGGGCAGGGGGAGGCTGGATTAGTAAAATGTACAAGTTCGTCTCTTCTATTTACAACCAATAAATATCGTCAAAAAAAAAGAAAAAAATCAGTAAACTTTGTTGTTTTATACAAAAAAAGTCTCATTGCTGCTTCTCCCATGGTCAGTGTTTGAAATCCGGTTAAAGCCCAAGGTGAGTGGCACTTTCTGCAGGTCAGGCGGTGGCAGCTGGGGGACACAGAGCACCCCGAGCTCTATGGCTCCTCGCCCGCCTGTGCAGACCCAAGGTCTCTATTTACACAAGTTCCGACACAAATTCGCTCTCCTCCTCCTCCTCGTCAGGCTGGCAGCGCTGGGGGCACAGCACAAAGCTTCCCCCGCCCGCAGAAGAGACACTGGCGTTTGATCTTTGGTGCAAGTTTGAACGCGGGCCGTCAACGCCCAGCTGGAAGATGCGCTGGACCGGGGAGACGAGCGAGACCACGCAGGCTTCCACTCGTCGAGAGCACGAGGCGCCCGCTCCATCGCTGCACGGGCACAGGGCTCCTCCACGGGGCTCCGAGCACCAGTGCAGCGCTGCATCCTTTCCAGCTCGCCCGCAGCCCTCCCAAGGGAAGGACAGGCAGAGATGTGCGGCGGTGGCGATGCCGGTTATCCCGGGAAGGAAGGATGTGGAGGTAAAACAACGCCAGGAAAGCCGGGAAGGAGAGCACCCCACCCTGTGGGAGGCTTTGCAGCCCCCGGGTGACGGCTCGTGCTCTGCTCCTTGCGAACGGCCCCTCTGCGAGTCTCCGCTCCCCGGCTCGCTCGGACACAAGGCACCTACGGCAGAGGCGGGCTCCAGCTCTGGGCTGGCCGGCGGCTGGACTAGCTGTCGCACCATGGAAGGTTAAAAAAAAAAAAGAATATAGAGCTATCCCCCACACTGCCTTCCTGTGTAGAAAAAAAGACCTGATTGAAACGGGAGCTTGTGCAGAGAGAGGCAGAGGCTGACAGTGGCTGCCAACGCGCCCCGGCTCTCGGTGCAGGAGGGAGATGCACGGCCGTCCCCCCTGGGCGAGGGTCGCTCCTCTCGCCGTGCCCGGCAGCACAAGGACCGGCTGCAGCCGAGCTCGGAGCAGCCTGCCCCCAAGGCCCCGTCGGTGATGGGTGGCAGTGGGGCTGTGGCTAGAAGATGCCTTTGGCGATCTTCAGGCCTTTCTGCTTCATCCTGGGCAGGGTGGAGCTGGAGCCGTGCTTGATCTTCACTCCCTTGGAGAAGCCCCGCTTCTTCAGCATGAAGTCGTAGTTGGCGGCAGAGTTCATGGCGTAGAAGACATTGGCGTTGTCGGGGATCTTCAGCTCTGGAAGTGATCAGGGATGGGGGTCAGTCGGGCACCTTTTCCCTGAAAAGGGCCCAGAGTAGGGCTGCATTGTCCCCGGGTGCTGGGACCCCTCTGCTGTCACCTCCCAGCCCAATCTCCGACCCAGTGCTGCCCAGGCTGCAGGGCTGTGTGGCCAGTGGGGGATGCAGCCCCCGGGAAAGCCCCCGGCACCCCAGCACACACCTCTCTCCTCTGAGATGATCTGAACAAGCTCGTAGTCTTCAGGCCGGTCTCCGTCCAAGTTGTGTTTGGCCATGGCCTTGCGAATAACGACCGGGGTCTTATCCTGGCTCGTCACCTGTGAGCGCAGAGCATTATTAACCCGGGGTGTGCATAACGCTGCAAAGCCTCCCACCACCGTCTCCTCCCAGAACGGGCCATTCCCGCATCCCAGCGGGACGAGGCACCCCTCCCCAGCGTCATGGCGGGTGCCCCGCACTGACCAGGATGCTCTTGTACATGTTGCCGTTGTCCACAGCCAGGCTGACGCGGATGATGCAGCAGTCGTCGACCTGCTGGTTGTAGAGTGGCAGCGAGAGGGAGGAGTAACTGGAGATGCCGGAGACGGAGCGTTTGTGGGTGCGCGAGGCCGTCACCGGCGTGGAGGAGACGGAAGAGGACGAGGCACTGCTGGAGCCCGAGCCAATGCCCGACGTGTCCAGGGAGGAGAGGGAGGTGGATTCCCAGAACTGGAGGGCAGGGAGGAGAGGGGATGCGGAGGACACAGTGGTTTTAGCTTCTCCATCGGCCACAGACGGGGCGTACCAGCGCTGGGGGAGGGAGGCCAGAGGGGTCTCACTGACCTGTGACAACCGGGGACCGACACGACTACAGCTGCCGGAGGCACGAGAGCCCTGCCACGCTGCCGGAGCAGCAAAGGGCAGGGGCCCCCCTAGCCCCGGCAGGTCAGAAACAGCCCCTGGGACCCCCACCCGCTCCCCCCAGCCCCAGTCCCTGCACGATGGCCGCACCTGCCTCCGGCGGCCCGGACCCCGCGAGCTGCCCCGTACCTTCTTCTCCTGGCAGTCGGGGGACTCGGGGATGAAGCTGATGTTGATCTCCTCCACGTCAGAGCTGCTGGAGCCGGCGGAGGTGACGCTCACGGAGTCGGTGGTGTCCCCGCTGCACAGGTACTGCCCGCACTTGAGCTGGTCGAAGGATTTCGAGTGGGAGCTGCTGCTGGCGCAGGGCTCGGTGCTCGGCGGCTGCCGGCTGCAGGGAGAGAGGCAGGGCGGGTGAGAGCTGAGCAGAGCCAGGGTGCATTCGGCTGGCAGGACAGGGGCCACCCCAGCCCGGTGCCCTGCAATCCTCAGCCCGAGTCGCTCTGCGCTGGCCCCCGCCTCCAGCCCACACGGCGCCGGGGACGAACAGACTCACTCGCTCCATCGCTTGATGATGCCCGTGTTTTTCTTCGCCTTCAACGTGTTGCTGGCTGACTCCGATAGGGGCTCGATCTCACACGACAGCCCATAGCTGGGAGGGGAGAGACGAGGGTTTAAGCTCTCCGTGCTGCCACGGCCGCGGCGAGCACCGTGCCGGCAGGGTGAGCGAGGCAGAGCAGGGAGTGCAGCTCGGGGCTGCTGCGCCCCGGACCCCGCTCGCACTCACCTCTCGGCCTCGCTGAGCCGCTCCAGGCTGTGGAACCAGTCCACGAACTGGTCCTCCTGCGTGAAGCTGTAGTTGTTGCAGGCAGACTGAAGCAGCTTGATCTGGGCGATGACTTCAAACTCCTGGAGCAAAGGGAGAGGCCGTGAGATCAGATCTGTTTGCCAGCCCAGCCCCACACACACAAAGGACCAGAGTCCCCCTACCCAAAAAAGAAGAACATGAGAGCAGAAAAAGAGAGGTATCAACCCCAAAGTGGCTGGCACAGCCTGGGCTTGCACCAAGTCAGCCTCCCCCCTCCACCCTGCTTGTGCCACTGCCAGGGCAAAGCTCTCACCTTCCTTCTCTTCTCAAAGTTGATGAGCCCACCCTGGAAAGAAAAAAGGAGCCAAATGTTAGTGTGGAGCAGGCAGAAAAATATTGCTCCCATCCCTCCCTGCCCCCAGCTCGCTGTCCCTGCAGTGGGGACATCCCTGCAGAGGGACAGTGCAAGAGTGGCCCATCAAACGCCGCAGGCATCTGAACCTGCTTTGGCGGGGGTGGGTGGACCAGCAGATCTCCAAGAGGTCCCTTCCAACCCCTGCCATTCTGTGGCTCTGTGACTTCCATGGGCTGACAGAGGTGGATGTGCCGTGTTGGATATCGGACGCGCAGGGTGCAGTGTCGGGCGCAGGACGCGTGGGGGACCAGCCCTCTGTTTATCAGCCCAGGCTGCGCAGAGGAAGGAGAGGAAGCAGAGGACAGAGATGGTGGTACATACGTCCAGGAAATCCTTCATGGCGGTGTCAAGCATCACCAGGTCTGTGAGGAAGGTGCCAAGGTAGGGAATGGTGCCCTGCATCACGCCCTGCGGGGACAGAAGGGACAGCAGGGTCAGGAGAGAGCTGGGACCAGCCCGGGCAGCCGCCGGGGAGGGGGCATGGGGGGGCCGTGTCAGGCTCACCATCTCTCGCTGCTGCTGCTGCCGCTTCTGAGCCCTCTTCGGGTTGATCTCCAAGGTGGCGAATTTGGACGTGCCCTCCTGGATGGTGGGGAGAGGTGGGGATCAGCGCGGGTGGGAAACTGCGCCAACAGATGAGCTGAAATCCACCCCTGCTTTTATCGGTACAAATTCTCTTGTAGAGGGGAAGAGGGATGGGGGGAAGAGGAGGAAATCGCAGCTGAGCTTCTGCACGGCTAACGGAGCGGGGAGAGGCTTAGTGAGCAGGGACTGCTGCTCCCATTTCCAGCTCTGTACAAACAGCTCCTCAATGGGATGTTTTGTTCCCTTTTGTGTTTTGTGTCCTCTCAGCCCCTAAACTGGAGGCCAGGAAGCTGCGGAGAAACTCCACGGGGAAGGAGAACATTTTTGCTGCAGCCTTTCACCAACCCTAAAACCCCACCTGAAATCAAGAGGACTTTGCACCGGGCTGTGAAAATGCAGCTGCCTCTGGGGAGAAGCCGTCACCTGGTGCACTGGGTCCTACCCCACTGCTTATCTCTGCTTGCTGAATTGCTCTGCAAGCTTCAGGCAATGACAACTTTTGGGCAGAGAAGCAGAAAGCCCAGCCTGGTCCGAAACCCCTGCCTGCTCCTCAGACTCAGCAGGCCCTGCCTGCGCCCGCAAGCCTGGCAGCGGTGCCAGGGCTTTAGCTGGGTGGCAGGAACACCGTGGAAACTTCTGCCAGCATCAGCCCGAGCTCCGTGCCAGGGACAGGGCGACGTGGGCGCTGCTTCCCCATACCTTGATGAGAAGCTCCCGGCTCAGAGAGTGGTTGTTCTCATCGGAGAAGATCTCGGAGAGCTCGTGGAAAGTGCGGAAGCTTTCCCTGCTCAGGGTGAAACAAGGGGAAAAGTCAGCAACGCTGCCACGGTGGGATCTCCTCCTTGGGCTCTCTTCTGCTCACTCAAATGACCCTAGCTATGCTCGCAGCTCTAGCAAGGCCTTGCCATTCGGGGGCTATTCCAGGGTGTTTCACAGGGAAAGGAGAAGGAGATGACGGTGCATTTATTTCCTCACCCTCCTTAGGTCCCTGACACCTTACACTGGTCCCTGGGTTTTGTGCACACTCCAAGAAGCAATGCTGGAGCTGAGATGATCCCATATACACATTCAAGGGCCACGGCCACAGCACAGTCTCTCCCTTGAAACCTCCCCACGGCTGCAGGAGCCCAGAAGACACTGCTTACCGTAGGACCTCGTCCCAGGTCTTCTTCAGCCGGTGAACAGCATTGCACTGCAGCGCCGAGAGGATGGCTCGGAGGGAGGAAAAGTTCTTCAGGATGCGGCACTCCTGGGGG
Source organism: Opisthocomus hoazin (assembly GCF_030867145.1). Taxonomy (NCBI): domain Eukaryota; kingdom Metazoa; phylum Chordata; class Aves; order Opisthocomiformes; family Opisthocomidae; genus Opisthocomus; species Opisthocomus hoazin. Next base: position 13,571,029 of record NC_134432.1, read on the forward strand.
CAGACGAGGAGATGACAGGACTCAGTGTTAAAGAAAGCCCAGGGATCTGCTGGGATTCGCACACCGCAAAACCTCAGCCCTCAGGCCGAGGTGGGAGGCGAGTGGCCGGCGAGCTGTCCTACCCGAGCCACTTCAATCCACCGCTCCACCACTTTAGCCCTCTGCTGCGGCTTCAGGGACCGGTCTCCGAGACACGTGGCGATGACGCAGTTGGCCACGCTGTTGAACTGCGAGACCGTGGCACGGATGGTGGGTGCCAGGTGCTCTTTGCCCTTCTTGTCTCGCTGGGACCAAATGCAGCCCAGGCAGTGGTAAGGCACCACTTTCTTGAACAGCTCCTGGAATATAAAGGGATGAAGACGAGTCTCTTTGGGGGTCCTGGGAAGGGAACAGGCCAGGACAAATAGATGGAAGGGAAGAGACAGGCCTGTGCCCGCAGCAGCAGGCGGGCAGAGCACCATCGACCCAGCTGCCGAATGAATACTCACAGCATCCATCAGCGTGAACTGTTCTGCCACCATCTCTGGGGAGAAGGAGAGGAAATCCGGCTTTCCGTCCCCGACCCCGTTCTCCTCCACCAGCTGGAAGGTGCAGCCGCCGTGGTCCACAGCTGCGAGAGACAGCACGAAGCTGAGCACCGCAGCCCACGCTGACCCACACCAGCCCCCTGCGGACATCCCACCTCCGGGCTCTTAATGCCCATCTGGCTTCACGCCTCAGGAAACGAGGCTCAGATAAAAACCTAGTCCTTTTAAACCTGGATGCAAGTGTCTGCAGAGGATTAAAGGCAGATTAGCTAATCCACTTAGAAATCCCACTTCTGGTGCAGCTGGATTAGCTTCCCAGTGTCCCTCCATGTAAACACAGGCAGGGTTTATAGCGGTTCAGCCACGTGGCAAGACCTGAGGTTCTGGAGACCCTTGATGCCAACCAGTAGCACCCTCCCCACCTGCAGCCCCAAACGAGCCCCTGCAAGCATGGAAAGGACCCCACCCTCTGCCTCGGACTCGCTCTGCTCTTGCTGTTGGAACTGGGCCAGCAGGATGCGGGCTCGGCGCTCCAGGTCCGAGCCGGGGATGTTGTGGCGCACGTAGGAGATGAGCTGCTTCAGGCAGGCGAAGTCCGGGGGCTTGCGGAAGTCCTCGGAGTACTGGTCCAGCCAGGCACCCAGGATGGAGGAGATGGTGCTGTGGGGAAGGAGAGAACACAGGCAAGCTTGCATGAGAATCAGATGCCAGAAGAAACCCGTGTGCACCCCCACAAGCACCAGGAGCACCCCTCAGACAACACATGCGTTAGTACGAGAACCAAAGAGCTTTCCACCAGAGCCACCCATCTCTCCTTCACCCATAGCTCGGTCAGACTTACTTCTTCAGCTCCATCCTCTCGTCCACAACGTGCCTGGCGTGGTCCCCATTTGCCTGCACGTGGAGTTTGCCGTACCTGGTGGGGCACAGCGAGGAGGCAGTAAGCACCCTGGACTCAGCTGTGTCTCAGCGCTGCCTCTTCTCCCTCCACATCACCCCCAGCTCTGCCAGGGGGTAGAATGAACCTCTGATGCACTGTCCTGCTACCCCCAGTCTGCCATGGCCTCTGTGTTATGGGAGGAGGGAAGCAGCCAGCACTGGTCACCTTGCAGCAGGGTACCAGCTGGAAGGGCTCCAGCTCACTGGGAAGTTATGTCCTCACTGCCCTGCCCCAAAACCTTCAGGCTGATGGAGCTGAGAGAAGCCCATCGGCCCTCCAAGGCACGGCAGCAGAAGATGTTGGGACTCTCCTGGCCAAAGGGGCTTGGACACCGGCCACCCCCGTTGCGTTTCGGGACTCGGGGCAGCCTCACCTGTTAAGCAGCAGGTCCAGCACTTGCTTGGTGGTGGCGAAGGCCCGGTAAGTGCACAGGAAGATGGTGACGTAGGTGGAGTCATTGCCCTTGAAGGCTGAGACCAGGTACTCCACCAGCTTCTCCAAGGTCCCAGCTTTTATTGTCCGTACCTTACACGTCTCGTAGAGGTTTAAGGCCGACTCATTCTCAAACTGCCGGGACAAGAGCAGCAGTCAGCAGGCTGGATGAAGACAGACAGACAAGCACAATGCGGCCCCACCAGCTTTGCAAGCTGCTTTTGGGTCTAGGCTGGGACCCATGGGTGCCCTACAGTGCCTGGGGCTCTCCGGACAGGCAAAGGGAAGCCGGGTCTCCTCCAACACCAGATACCAGCAGCTCAGCTGAGCAGACTTGAGCATTTGGGAAATCCCAGGAAAGGCTTCAGGTTGCAGAAATCTAAATGCAAATCAGGGTTGCCCTGTTTTGCAAAATGGGGCTTCAGATTGTTTCCCCTGTGCTCGCTGCTGCAGGCTGGAGGCTGGTGGGTGCTCCCACACCGCCGCTCCCAAATCAATACACGACCCCCAGGTAAGGCTTGGAAGGAGCACCCTGCACAGGAGCGTCTGGGGGAGCAAGAAGAGGGCAGGGCATGGGCCGGTATCGACCCTGACATCAGGTCACCACGTCTCTGGCAGGGAAATGTCTGAAAACAGCCCGCGGCAGGAGGCTGACAGAGCCCCCAGCTTACCCCCAGCCATCGCTGCCCTTTGTTGGCCGTGTGATGGAGCTGCACTTTGCGGAGCGATATGCTGTAGATCACACCATCCTCCAGCTCTTCTCCGATCTCCTGTGTGGAGCTCTGCACGGGAGGACACGATACACCGTGAGATAAGGAGGGTGAAGCGTGGCAGAGATGTGCTTGCGGGCTCGTACGAGGCATCTCGGCCAGCCAAAGGCAACAGCCGGCGGGCAGCAAGAGTCTGCCTCGCCGGCTCGAAAATGCAAACCGGGCGACACCAGCCTTGCTGGGCAGCTTAACCCTGGGCCCACCCCAGCCGGCACGCAGGCAGAGCCAAGACTGCGGGAAGCTGCCCTCGGGCTGCCCCGTGTCCCCCACCTCTGCATCTCAGCCCTTCTGCAAGCGGGGGCTGCACCGGTGCTGCGGGCTGGGCAGAGCGGGGACCCCCGGCCAGGCAGTGGGGAGGGAAGGGGGTGGCAGCACATCCCGTACCCAGCCCTGGCTGCTCCCCCCTCCCCAAGCCTTTGCCTTTCCCGTGAGGTGACACTGGTGCCCGGTCTGTCCGTAATCTCGATAATCTGCCCCTGTGGGAACCGAGCACCTCAGCAATAAATAACAACCACGAAACCAAGACGCCCGCGAGCTTTGGCAGCGCTGGCCACGCACACAAGACAGAAATCCAGGAGGGGAGCTCAAAGCTGGGGGGAAACCTCGGGGATTAGCACCAGGGTGGTCTTGGGCACAGCTGGGACAGTCCCTGCGCCCGTGGGGACAGGCACCTCTGGGCCACAGCCCGACCCAGCTAGAAGGCTCCTGTTTCTGCTCTGGGGAGATGGACACCATCGAAGATTCGGTGAGGGAAGAGGGGATGGTTCTTGGGGCAGGTCCCCAGGCACACGCCTGCCCCAGCTCCCCCAGCCCCATGTGCCAGCGCAGGGCTCGGCAGCGGCTCCAGCCCCACAAGGATAATTCTGTCCCCTCCTCCTCCTCCTCCTCCTCCTCCTCTCTCACCACGCTCTGCTGAGTCAGTGCCTCTCTTAAGAGGATTTATTCAGATCCTTTTAAACACCGTGGGGATCTCCCCCACCCTCCATCCCCCACGCCAAATGGCGGGACACGGTACAACATGTGGCAAACCCACTGCTCAGCAGATGGGGAAATCGCCTGCAAGCAACCAGCCGGGTAGCAGCGGGAGGTGACCGCACACTGGGGCACAGGGGCTCCAGGACAAGTCCCCCTGCGTAGCACGCTGCTACCCAGGGGCCAGAGCCAGCCGCTGCTCTCCCTGCAAGCCACCTCTCATGAGCACCAAAAACCCCTGAGCAATGGCAACAGCGTGGGGCTCGCCGGGGAAGAAGCTGCCATGGGGCGACCCAGGACGGAACCCCAGGAGTGCCCGCTGCTCCCTGTGAAACGTCTCCCTCCCAGACGCTCGCCGTGAGCGTGCCAACAGCCGTACCCAGGGCCCCGGCTTCAGGCGACGCCGCGCATCTCGAGAGACGCTGAGCAGAAGACACCTCTTCGACCACCAGCCTCGATCGTCACCACCACAGCAGCGGCCACTGCGCTGTTATCACACCCTGCTCAGCTCAAGTACTCGTTGTTAGCAAGGAATTAAGGCAGGGAACCACAGCCAGCTCGGAGAGTAGGGGGAAATCTTTAAAAAGCCTCTCATTCAGGGTTGTACTGAATGAGCGCAGAGAAGGCCCCTGGGCAGGGTCACTGGCCTTCTTTCTCTCTCTGTGCTGATCCTGCTCCTCTCACTTCATGCCAGACTGTCAAGAGGTTTGGTTTGCTGAAACTCGAGCAGTTGGGAGGCTCCTCACTTCGGCTGCGCTGTGAACATCAGAAGTCTTTCCTGGGGTGCACCGGCTTCCAGACCAACCCTGGCAGCACCCACACAAGGTGGTGGACAGACAGACATCCTTCTGGATGCCTGCGTCAGTCCCCCTCTTGTTCTTTGCTCTGGGATAAATTATAGCATAAATTTAGATTCAACTCCAAACAGGTCTGAATTTCAAGAATGGAAAAGGCACCCACCAGCACAGCGTGCTCTGTGCCTTCCTAGACAGCGTGACATGAAAACACATCTCCCTCCTGCGCTGATAAATCCCCCGGGCTGGTGATGCTGGCTGCGGGGGGTAGTGCAGCTCCGAGCCCGGCTTCCCTCCAGCTCAGCCAGCCCTGAGCCCCGGCGGTTGGCAGCACCCAGCCCGAACACTGACACGGGCACCAGCAAGCCTCTGAGCCCCCCCCGACCCCCTGCTCCCCTGCAGCCCCACGTCACGCCCGCACTGGGACCCCCCAGAGTGGCCACCCATGACATTGGCCCCGGTGCAGGGAAGACAAAGCCCTTTAAACACATCAGCGAGGGGAAGGTGAGCTTGATACGCAGCCCCCATCACCTCGCCATCTCTCCACCAAAACCTCACAGGAACGAGGTGCTCCTATGCCAGGTGAGTCACCCCCAACCCCACAAGCAGAGATGCCTTAGCTGGGAACTGCGGGGACTAGCACGACCTCGGGAGAGAGCTGCCAGCACTGCTAAAGCCTTGTGTCCACTCCAGATCAGCCACCTACAGTGATGGTACCTAACTGCGCCCAAGTCAGCCAAGTTGTCTTCCTTCCACCTATAGATGCTGTTTCCAACAAAAAGAAAGAAAAGCTGTGGGAACTCTTCCCAGTTTCTCCACAGAGACCACCAAATCCCGGTGCCCACAGCTATGTGCCATCCTCCAGCAGCAACAGCAGGAGATGCCTCTTCAGCGCGCCAGCCCACTGCCCATAGGGCAGCGATGGAGAAGGGGGATCGCTACCAGCGGTGCTTCACATCACCCAACCTGCAGATCAGCCCACCTGCGGATCTTCCAGTTGTGCTGACTCTGGGCTGGAGGGAAGCTCTGGGTCCAGAGGAGCAGACCCCTGTACAGTCTAACTCGGAAAAGAGATTTGGCTGGGCAGTTGTAAACCCCAGACACAAATATCTGAAAAATCAGATGCTTGTTGAGATGCAATGAAATTAATAATGAAACCAAATCGTATGGGAGGACAAAATGTCCCAACCCCTGAATCATTGGCAGCTGCTGTGCAACTACAGTGGAAAGTATTGCCGTAACCGTGCAGGGGTTTCCACTCTGTATTTCGTGTCACGTGCAGAGGGTACACCCAATTTTCACGCGCGTAGAAGCAAATTTCATTTCCTTCCCATATTCAAGACTGTCAGATTCATTCACTTTTTGTCTTGCTGACTTGTGCGATATCCCCCAAAGTTCCCCCTCTGCAAACCACACACGAAGTACGCAGCTTCCCAGCGGTCTTCAGCCAGGCTCATGCCAAGAGCCAGGCGAGCTGCTACACTGGTACATTCTAAAATTTGGCTATTTATATTCTGCGTGAGCTTCCTCTTTCCTACCGCTGCTCCTCCAAGATGCTGATTGTGCATTCCGCACATGCTGGTTAAAAACCGACGAAGCAAAAAGCAGCAGCAGGATGGAGCCAGTGAAGCCCCGCTCCACCGCCTGCCCCAAACACACATTTCTCCCTTTGCAGATGCGGAGACACGGGGTGGGAGTGGGGTTGGGAGGGACACAAAACCTTCACCTGTGGCTTAGGTACGTGCCGGCCACCCAGAAGGCTGCAATCCTAACTCTGGCTCTCACACCAGGATCTCCAGCAAGTCAACCAAAGATGAATGTCTTCAAAATGGTCTCCAAAGAGCTCTGACAAACCAGTGCTGGTAAATATTACTGCAACAGCTACTGCTCCCTGTTGCCTGCCCAACACATCTGCTGGAGTTTTAGCAGAAAGGAAGGTGTGTTGGGCCTCAGCCAGCACAACCGCAGCCCAGCACCCACGTGCAAACCCTCCTTCATCAGTGGTTCAACCCGAGTAGCCGAGCACCGCGCCGTGGCAGAGATACAGGTGAGCAGTCCCTTCCGCTTACTGCATCGCGCTGGGAGAAGAGGTGCATCCAACAGGCCCAGGCAGCGCTTTAAACGGCCGCAACAAGGTTCAGCGAAGCTCTTCTGTGACAGCACTGACTCTGAGCACATTGATGGTTACGGCATTTGCACCTTCCACCAAACTCATACGGAAGGGACTCAGCACCCTAGAAAGGGAGATCCAACACATTTTGTGGTGGGTACCAAACAAAGGAAGGCAAAGAAAATGAACATTTGACCATGGTTTCTCCAGCTCAGTGTGCAACCCTGCTCCTCTCCATACAGCAGGAAAAAGGCCTCTCGCTGGAGGGGCGCAAGGAAAACCACATGTTTAACTTCGGGGTATCAGAAGCCCAGTTCTGCAGAGTCGGAGGCTTTTGCAAAAGCAGCCGCAAGTGAACTCTGCAGGAGTTCATCCCCTGAAATATGAAACTGGAGGGCTGCACCAGATGGCTTGCCCGGTTTTAGAGACCGCCTCTTCCAACTGCAGATAGCCCCGGGCTGCGTGAGCAAGAGCTCCCCACCAGAGTTCAAAGCGTTGGTGACTACACTGGGGAGGAATTCCTGCTCCATGCAATAAACTCTTCTACTCTCTGGTGAATGTTCTAGTACACGGCGCGGTGTCGAGCCCCACGTCTCCACACGGAGCTTTAATAACGAGCTCTAAGACGTAGCCAAGGTTCACGAGCCTGGAGGAAGGGCTGCAGTGTGAGGGACCCTCGCGGGAGCCAGGCAGAGCGCGGCAGGGAATCCGCCTTCGTCTCTTCTCGCCGGCTGAAGGGAGGGGAAAACGCGAAAGCCAAACAGCAAAGCAAAATATTGGCCAGGGATCTGCCTTTTAGAAAGTGTTTGAGATCAGTCACAAAGGTGGTTTCAGTAAGACAGGAGCAAAGTACAGGATTAAGTGTGAGCATGACACCATCCCTGCGCGTTACACACAGACAATTATCCAACAATTACCAGGTCTTAAGAGCTCTGGTCCCACGTGCCCCTGGGTTAGCGCACTGGCCTCCAAAGACACAAAATAATGAACTGTTATTGGAAAAAAGTATTAATTTCAGCACATGTGGAAGAGGCAAAACTGGTTAAAGTGCTTTTACTGATGCTCCCTGGACAACAGCTGGTTTAAAGATCAAGATGTTCCTGTGACTCTGTTCCCTTTCAGCCGGGCTACACAAAATGCCTGTTCTACAGACAGGGATAACACAGCACCCAGAGTATCTCTGCACCATGATTTCACAGGGCCGCTGCTACCAGCCTCAAGAGAGAAGCAGATGCTAACCCTGCCCATGGGAAGCCAGGAACCTGTGCCTGTCGGGAATTAACAGTCTCACCGGCTAACGAGACAAGAAAAGGCAGAGTTGACCCTCAGAGACATCACCAGGAGTTTCTCATTGAAGCTCCACATTTGCACAAGTTCGAAAGGACTTGATGAAAGCTGGTAAAACCAGAAACAGAAAGTGGGGTTTGGGCTTTGGAATCCCCAGTCTCTTCTCAGAATAATCCCTTCCCACCAACAACGGGAAATGGGCCTCTCCAGAACCGAAAGCAACCAGCTCCACCACGGACCACGTGCTCCACGGGTGACACGAGCCCCGAGGTAACTTTCGTTTCACTCCCAGGAGCAACTCCCGAACCCATGCAATGAACAGCAGCAACTTTGGGGCCTCTGATGTAAAACGAAGCGTACGACGTTATGTAAAAGGAAATAGGAAAAAAGCCACCCCCATCTAGTGAAAGGAAAACAACTGCAGTTCCGTGAACCAAAGATAAAGACCGCAAAAGCAGAAGTACCTCTGTCCCACACATCCAAAATAAGCGCACGCAGCAGAACACCCTTCCTCACGGGGACTTCCAGGCAAAAAGCCCCGCGGTGGATGTTCCCCCACAGCTCTGCAGTCGGGATCCTCCCGTCCGCTCCTCACACTCATCAGCAGTTTCCTTCCCCCGGCCGCGCTCAGGAAGGCCACAGAGACTACCCAAAGCTGGCCAGGAAGCTGCCCAATACCCCCTCTGTTCAGGGAACGGAAAGGTGCCCTGTGCTGGCACCCGCCTGTCCTGGTGACATCTGCTCTGGTGGCGTCTGCTCTGGATCAGCAGCCCCATCGAGGGCAGGGGCACTCTGGCTCCCAGACACCATCCCAGCGATGACTGTGGTGGCACTGGGGTACAATGGTTCTCTCCAGCCAACGCTGGCCTCGGGCAAGCCCATGTCCCACCAACTCCATTCTGCCCGAGCCGTGTTCCCGTTGCTGCGGATCGGGCTCGAGTTCCCTGCGGCGGCTCGGCTGCCCCCAGCCCGGCCCCAGGCGCTGCTGCCCCTGCAGAGATGCTGGGCAGATGGACACGATTCCTTTGGGTTTTCAACACGCTCTGCCTTCCTGCCTGCCTGCTCAGAGCCGCCTCAAACCAGGACCGACTCCAACAGCCCATTAAAACATAACTACAAAAGGGGAAACAGGAAAAGAAGAGAAAAGGGGCCAGGAGCTAAACTTAAACCCACTGTGAAAAGGGGGTGGTTTTGCCAGGATGCCAAGACGGTGGCGACAGCCGAGAGCCTGTTCTCCCCCCATCAGCCGCTGGGGTCTGCAGCCAGGCCCTGCTGACACCCTTAGCTCTGCTTTCGCTCTGCTTCAGGTGTTTCAGCATGGAAAGCTGGACCCAGCGCCTGCAGGGAACAGCCCCGGAGCCGTGCATCACCCAGTGCCGCGCACGCCCAGGGAGCAGGACGGGGCAGAGAGAGGGGGCACATCACCCCGCGTCTGCCTCTTGCGGGGATCCACCTCCTCCCTCGGGGTCTGGGGCTGCCCGAGACCGACGGCCGGTCCGATCCTGTGTCCATAAACCAGAGGGGTTACAGACAATATTGAAAAGCAGCCTTCTCCGCCCTCGTGGCTTAGCAAGAAGAGAAAGCAGCGGCTGGCAGATCTGTTACAAAGGCATCTTGTGACTCGCACGCAGTGAGTCAGTGGCTGGAGCGAGGATCAGGAGCTCAGCGCTTGGGTCCAGAAACGAGACAGAGCAGAAACACAGGATTCCTCCTCCCCCTTTTAAAGCTTTTAAAGAAAACTTAGAGCCTTCCCACATGCAGAGACATTACCGCTCTTTTTATGCTTTGGAAACCAAGAGTCAAAGATCTGCAAGGCTGCTTCATGTCCACTCCACACCCCCGGCTGCGAGGGGCAGGATCAGGCCCCTCAACGCAGGGCAGGATGCCGGTGCTGGGGGATCAGCCTTGCTACGGGGGACTCCCCAGGGAAAAGCAGACGCCATCTGCAACTGGCGGTGCCAGAGATGACTGCGTAACGCCAAACCCTGTGTTCTCTACACCCGGGAGTACAGAAGACCACCAGCACCTCTCCCTAGGCACCAGCACCCCATGTGAAAACGCCACCCAAGCAGGACTTCCCTCGTGCTTCCTACCAGGGCACGTGCTGGGACGGGCTCCCTTCGCAGGCTGCTGAAGGTTAGAAGAAAACTGAGGGCAGCAGGTTTTGCTTCCTCTCTAAGTTCATGGAAAAAAGATCCCGCCGACACAGCAGTTCTAGCTCTTGCTCCACAGTCCTTAGCTTTGTGTTCGTGATCGCTTTGGCGTGCGTTTCGGCAGCAGCCACGCTCAGCGCCAACGCCTACGCAGAGTCAGGCTGGCGTACGAGGGACGCAGCTGGCCTTTGCTTACAGAGCGATTGCTCCGCTACAAACTCGTCTAGAGCCCGGAGGGTGATTACTGGAAGTGAAACCAGAGTGGCATGACTGGTGAAAACTGGTGTATAAAAAATTAATACATATTGCTCTGTGAGGGTAAATAAAGACTGAGTGTCTCACAGTAAGTCATTCCAGCTCAGAACAAAGGTCTCTGTTTCACCAAGATGGGACAGAAAAATGTGCAAACAACACAAGAGAAACAAGTTTAAAATTTGATTATTTTTTGGTATGTGTACAGTAGCACCTGTAAGTCACACACAACATGACAGCTCTGTAACGCCTCGTCCAAACGCGAACCAAAGCAGGGCACGTGTCCCCCAGGGGCTGCAGTTCAAGCCATCCTGATCTAACGTCCCTCTGCCGATTCCACTGCTGAAACAGGGCCCTTCTGCACCAAGTGCAAGAACTGCCCTATGTGTTTGGAAAGGGATGGCGATTCGGCTGGCATTCAGAGCTGACCCACCTCGACACCGATTGGCATGCTCACTCCTGAAATGTCAGCTACGTCTCAGCACACGTTAACCAGAACACACAGACTTGTTCGCTGTCGCAGCTCCAGGGCAGTGCTTGTCCCTTGCATCCCTGCGAGCTGCTGAGTTCATCTATCCCGAACGCCAAGTCTTCACATTCTCCGAGACACAAATCCTTGAATAAATATTCTCCTGCTCTCAGCTTGCAGCCCATGTGCCAGTCCAGACAGCCAAAAAATTAATTTTAAGAAGTATCAGCTGCTCTAAAACCAGCTTCTTTTGTCAAACCTCCCTCTGGCCCCTGGCATGTACACGACCCACATGTATGAAGTGCAGACCCGGGCACACATCTGCGGCATGAGGAAAGCAACTCTGTGGAAATGGCAAAGCAACGATCCAGCAAACGCCAGGCATAAAACATCAGCCCAGAACCAGGAGGCGGCTCTCAGCCCTTCATGCCGTGCTGAACCATCCCACCGGCCCCATGCCAATATTCCCAGGTAGTTTCGCCATACACCATTCCCGAGAAGCCTGGATAAGCTGTAAACAACTGCCTGTGCAGTTACACACCTGCTGTAGCTTACAGAGGGAAAAAGAAAGAAGAGTCCTATTTTTCCACAATTTTGAAGGCATGCAGATTGGAGTGGACAAACTGGAGGCTGCCCAAAAGCCACGGCCCTGTCTGGCTGCAGTCTGGCTTATGGTAACTGCACCGTCACCCTTTGTTTCAATTTGAACAAAGTTAATTTCGGTTTAGCTCAGACACATCCTTAGCTTAGATAAGCTGAACCAAAATAAGCACTCGTGAAATAAATGTGTCCGCCCATGTGTTTACACTGCCTTACGTCAGCTTACATTCCCTCCATCAAAGCTGGTGCGATTGAAGCGTGGGCAAAGCCGACAAGCCCAGAGCTCTCCCCAAAGTCCCGTCGCCCAGCCTGCGCAGAGGAGGGTGCCCGGGGAGTTCGGGTCGCCCCCGGCCCACGCTGACCCCAGAGTGGGTGCTCTCCCAGCCCGGGTCAATGGCGTTGCTGTGCCCCTCGGGGCCGGCCAGGGGCTCGTGGTGCTGGCGGCGCAGGAATGGCCTCGCCGGATGGCTCGCTCTTTGTGTGCGTGTCTGCACCAGGGTGACCCAGTAAACAGCTGAAGCAGAGAAAATGCAGGAACAATCCAGCGCGGGGAGGCAGCGAGGGGCTGCCGGCGAAAGGACGGGAGGAATAAATACGAGTCTTTGTTCTCCGGCCGTGCCCCTCGCGCCCGACTCCCACCCCGGCCGGGATGACGTAGGAGACCTCCATTTGCTGCCGCTTCCCGGCCGCCCCGCGCGGGTCCGGGCTGAGCCCGTCTCGTCCCAGCTCTTCCCAACACCCGCAACCCCTGGGCACCCCACCGCATCCCAGCTGCGGGTCTCAGGCCGCTCCCAGGGAGCGAAGGGGTGGCCTGAGACCCATCGCTAGGATGAGGTGGGATGCGCAGGGGCTGCGGGTGTCGGGAGGAGGACCTGTGGGAAGCTGGAAAGGGGAAGAGCAAGAATTTTTGCTTTGTAATCAGGAAAATCTCACCTTCAGAGGATTACTTAAATAGGTGTCAACGAGGCAGTAGGTGCTACATAAGCAGGTAGCAGGGCAGGAGTCAACAAGCCGACACCTGGGGGGGCCTGCAATCAGGATGCTCAGTCAATTAAGTCTGATTTCCACAGCTGAAGCAACTGAGAACTTAAGTTTAATTGACACCTTTGGGGAGAAAACAACTGAAAAAAAAAAAAAAAAAAAAATCCAGCTGTTGTCAAGTGCCTGAACAGGCAGGCTGGGAGCCCAAGCAGCGAGGTTTGGCCTCGCCCTGCCTCAAGAGCTGGGCGTGCCGGATCCTGGATCAGAGGGTGCAGAGCGGCTGCGGCACGGGAACGCCGGCATCCGGGCGGTGCGATGGACTCCCACCCTGTGCTCGTGGGTGCAGGTCCTGCCGTGGACCGTGTCCGAGCATCAGCCAGAGCAGGACCCACGGGCAGCCAACCCTCCATTAGCTGTCAGCCAGACCCCGGGGGGCAGGGAAAGGGCAGGCAGCTTCACGCAGGGTTGCTCCATTTTCCCACCCACCCTGATTCCGTACAGACTTTTGGGACATGTTTTCTCCTGTCGCTTAAGACACAGCGATCGCTGGTGATGAAGGTGTACCTGCACCTGCTCGGGGACACCCGGCATCGGGATTTCAGCCTGGCACTGGGTCACTGCAGGCAAGCACTCCCGCCCGTTCCTGGAGCCCTTTCATGGCAGGTGAAGCACCACACGCGGAGGCCTGTTCCTCCTGGGCACGGCACTGTGGCGAGCCAGTACAGGCACGCTCCCACCCTGACGCGTCTGTTCCTGCCACGTTCACCCCCCCCCGATCGCCGGCCCCAGGTGAGCAGCCCTGCAGCTCACCCTCCCATTTCAAATGATTTTTTACCCCGGGATACCCAAAACCCTGGGATACCCAAAAAGCTGATGCGCACAGCGACCGTGGGGCAGAGGTGCCCACCTTCCTTCCCCAGCTCCTTCTTTTGACACTGCCTGGGCTAAGATGAGTCAAGCACCGAACAGCCCCTTCCTCCTAGAGCCGAGCTTTGCAGTGGAACATGCTGAAATCCATGGGAATGAGGACTGGGAGAGACGGAGTTTGTGGGATACACCACCCCCACCCCCAAGAAGCACCTCAGGGAAGAAGTGTTTGTCATGGCACCGGCGTGAGCCATAGCTACGCTCTGAGTCACCCCCAGCGTGCGGCAAGGGAGGGACCAGCCTGGCCCGCCTTAATGCCAGTTCTCACTGTCGCAACTGGGACTGAATCTACTAAACCACGTCGTCCAGAAACCCAGTAATGACAGCAACCATCACCAGCAACGGGCACCGCCGTCGCACTGCTCAGCGTGGGGTCCTGACCAGCAGAACTGCAGCTGGGACGAAACAGCCATTAGAAAAAAAAAAAAAGAATCAAAAGCAAACAAATAGCAACATTTGGAGAAAAGCAGCACTGTTCCAGATGATAAACCAAAGCGAGCATTAGCTTTGCTCTAAAAAATCTGCAGTGATCCTTGGGGTCGCAGCGTGGGAGGAATGGGGGTGATACCATCAGCCCCAGTTAACACCCACCATGTCCTCCAGTGCCGGCAGCTCACCGGCTCTGCTGCCGCTCCGACGCAGGGAGGTCTGGCAGCAGGCCACCAGCTGAGCCTTCCAGGCAAGCGTCTTTGAACAAAACCCCTGGGGTTTCAGCCTAACCTGGAAGGTTAGGTCCCAAACCCCCGACCACATGAAGGTGGGCGCTTCAGCCCCGGCTGAGTTTTGGCCCTGCCAGTCTCGGGCAACACGCTTTGCTTCGCCCAGCTCGGCTAAACGATGGTTTCCTGAAGTTAGTCCCAACTCTAAGAAGCCAACCCAAACCAAACACACCGTTTCACAAACGAAAACGCCGGCTTGAGCAGGGAGCCTAGCGCAGGCTCTCAGCTTGCAAGTCTCCATGGAGACCCGACCACTGCAAAGAGCAGGGAAAGGTTGTGTGGTTTTGCCCCATCACATGAAAAGCAGTTCTGGTACGACGGGGAGCGAGCCCTTTGAAAAGCAGGTTTCCACACTGGCCCTCCGCTCAGCTGCTGTTTGTTAAAGCGCGGTTAGCGGCAAGCAAAGCCACTCTAAAAATAATGCCTCAGCATTCCAGATGAAGTTGCCTCCGACGAGTTTCCTCTCCAATCTGCTCTGTTTGCAAGTCGAAACAACTTTTTTCCTCCCCTGTCAGCTCCGAGGGCTTGGCTGGTGCCCGGCAGCTGGAGCCAGCTCCATCCCGGCCGTGCCCACCAGCCCCGCCACACCGGCCCCCAGCTCCGCGTGCTTGTGACAGCGGGGCTCATGGAGACACCAACTGTGCGACCAACACAGACTGGCCGCCGTCGAGCCATGCAAGTGAGCCGGGCCACGCACGTGCCTCTGGGTGTGCTTAATCTCCACTGACATTTCGCTGTCACATAACTCCGGACCCTCAGGTATGTCAGAGAGCAACTCCTGGCCGTTATCTAACGCAAAAGCGCTGCCCTGGAAGAACTTCCGTGAACACAGCCCCAGGAACGTTACCAAAGACTTTAGAGATTATTTGCATAACAACATAAAAACAAAACAAAACTAGGTGGAGAGGGACAGAGGTTTTAGGTGCTGCAGGGTCGCCACTTCGCTGCGCCGAAGGAGTCCGGTGTTGGCTGACGGCACGGTCCACGCAGAGACTGCGGAAAGGACTTTCCTGTCGCCTCTGGGAGAGCCCTTCCCCGGTGCTAAGAGAACAAAAGGCCCACCCACAAAAGCCTTCTGCAAACACCAGATTACTTGTGAGCAAAGCAACTCCCAGCTCCCGTGCTCGCCAGCGGCATGCGCTCAGAGCAAGCTGGCCGTGCAGTGCCCTCGCCCTGATCCCCTCCCCGCGTCTCCATCCGGGCAGCCAACCTGCGAGGCAGAGCCCCGGGGAGCGGCTGGGATCACTCCATGCCGGGGCTCAGCACGACTCGGGAGCAAAGTCCAAATGCATCTTTATTGGAGCTCCATGAGCCAGCAGGGCTGGGGCTGCTGTAACGTGCGGGTGAGTCCCCACACGGGGACAGGAAGGACACAAACCGACAACCGAAGCAGTTCCACAGCTCAGCTCTTCCCCTGCTGCCGGTTTTCCCGGGCAGGCACGCTCCAGCCAGAGCCCGCGATGCAGATTCAGCGCGATGCTCAGCAGGTCTCCCTGGGCACCAAGGCCCTCCTTGTAAGAGCCCTCACACCAGCCTCACCCTCCAGCCTCCTGATGCTTCTTGCTGCAGAGCGAAGGTCCCACAGACCCCCGCAGCAAACGACACGCATTCGGACAGGCCAAGGATGCTGGGTTGGCTCTAACCCAGCACCACGCACGGGACAAACAAATTCATCTATGGGGGGTAGGAGCCCTACAACCCATCTCCTTCTCCCCGAGGCCCAAGTGGTGCTTCAGATCCTGATCGCCCTCATCCAGGCCCTGCAGATGCCGTCCCACCGAAGCGATGCACAAGCTCTGACCGGTCACGAGCTGCACTGGAGCCCCCCGGGCCCCCCGCCGGCAGCTCGGCCAGCTTTGTATCCAAATCCTGCTCCTTAGCAACGGCATTTTTGTCCCCCTCTTGCTGGGTCCGTGGGAGATGAAGAAATATTTGAGAACTGAAACAGCCCTGCTGCAAGTATATATTCAAATAAAAGGAATGTGGCCGCTTGAAAGCCAGTCACCAGGCAGCTCTGGAGATAACGGTGCTAGAGAAAGTGCAAGCAGGGGATGCCCAGCCCTTAAATGTGGTCTCGAGTGACCTAAATATGCTCTCTGCTCCTTCAATTACACGTCCCTCGGGCGACAAAGCGGCTGGCAATTAGAGAGCCGGAAAGGGTGATGGAGAGCTGCTAGTGGTGAAGCCCTTCCTATGGCCGGACCAACTCGGGTGGCCCTAAAAACAAAGCTGTGCTCTGGCCCTAACTGCGGGGTGGCCACAGCCGACCCCCCAGCTCCGACACAGCGGTGCCGGCTGAGCGAGACCCATCCCGGCGGGCACAGCCGGCCTGACGCTCCTTCTGCTCATCGCACCCCAAACCCAGGCACAGGGAAGCGTGGAAATCCTCTGGGACTGCATTTAGTTGCCCCTGCCCGGTAATCCCACCCCGACAGCCAGAAATCAGATGGCCGTAGCGGAACAGGAGGGTAACTGGGGGGCCCTGAAGCTCCCTGAGCTGCAGCACGGGACCTCCTGCCCCCCTCCCCGTTGCAGGGAGCCCCAGGAGTAAAGCCAGGGCGAGGGGGTGGCCTGGGGGGGGGTTGCTCATCCAGCCTGTGGCTAAACAAACATTTCAGTTTCCAGGGCTGCCAGTCTGGTACCAAATCCACTAAAACCTCAGCGAGATCCCAGGACCAGAGGGTTTCCCACCCCTATGGAAACATGGGACAGCAGCCTCCGAGTAACACGATCCTTACACAAGCACGTTTAGAAACCTCTCTCCAACTTCTCTCTAACCATATCAAATAATAATTAAAAAATCCCTCCCACCTCTGCTACTCCCAGCCTGCACCAGCCACCAACAACCAGCATCTCAGCCTCACCGCCGGCTCCAAACCCTTCTGGAAGGGAGCCAGAAGGTAGGTCCCCATCCAAGAAATACCAACAGATGATGTTCATCTGGCAAATTGCAAGGGGCATATCAGGTTGTGCCTGGGGGAGGAGAACAGGCTGGGAGAAAAGGATCTTCTTCCAAAGGCACCATAGGAAGCTAAAAGTAAATGGCTTTTAAGAGGTATCTATGCCCCTCCCTCGCCTCCTCCCCGGCTGTAAAGAACAAGGACTGACCTCCAAGGCATCTGGGCTGAGCAATTCAAGTTTCTGAAGATGCGTTTAGCAACTGAAAATCTCAGAAAACAAACACAGCCAGAATAGCAAGGACAGGAGCTTTTTTTGATATGCATCTGCCCAACCACTTGTCCAGAGGCTCGGTAACATCAGCCTCACGAAAGTTTCAGTCTGTGTCATCTGCAGCGGTGTTTACAGCACGCTTGCCCAGCAAGGACCCGGAGGAGGGCCACCAAATGCACTCTGTGGCTGCCGCTGCACAGGAAGGATTGATGCTTGCGGCTGATTTGGGATGGATTGGAACTGGAAAGGTCAAAGCAAGAGGTCTGCAAAGCTGCTCTGTCAATCCCTCGCTTGAGACAGTCAGTTTAAATTTTCCATTCCCCGTGGTTAAAATCACGGCGAGAACACTTGGCAACACGTGGCTGTGAGACCTCGAGTAGGACCTCAACGCGATGCCTGGGAGATCGATACCGTTGCTGCGGGATACAGGCAAAGGTCTGCGCTGCCGACATCCACGGGGCCTCAGCCGCGGAGCGGAAAACGAGATCCGCATTCCCCGCGACCTGCCCAGCAGCTTTCCAGGCATCCTCTATTCCCTGTGGGACCAGACTATCCACCCGGTAAGCTGGCACAGCTCCACCGAAACCAGCTCTGTCCCAGCGCAGGGGACGCGCCGAGCCCGGGAAGCACAGCTCCCTTCGGCGGAGGCGGCAGCCCCGGGCTCCCACCGCAGACCTGGGGACCGGCGGCAGTGCTGCGGGGCTGTTAACGGGGTTTAGCAGAACGCTGACGGTCTCCGCGGGGTTTTCTTAGTCAAATAATCTGCCTCCACCTCCCAGCGTGCATCTTGCAGAGTAACTCTACCCGAGGATTATAACCACGCCAGGCTGCTGCCAGGCCAGCTGTCACAACACCGACGCTCTCACTGTTTTCCTCTCCCCAGTCGTGCACTGCGATGCCAGCAAGCGCAGCCTGCCCGGCTGGACTCCGTGAGCAACGCGGAGGCCCTCGCACAGGAACATGCTGGAGGCTAGCGGCTCTCCGAGCATCTCAAAGCTGCTCGGCAGGCAGCGGGTCACTGTACCGAGCTCTAGGATGCACCTTTTCTTGCCATCACTCGCAAATGGATGGTACAGAAGAAGGAGGAATTTGTCTGCAAGTTGTTCAGGGCCAGGAGGAAAGCCCAAGCGCTCGGATGCCGGGACTGTGTTCTGACCATGGACCCACGTACAGCCCAGAGCAGAAATCTGGGCAAAGACAACTTCAGAGGAGGTCTAGGGGGCAGTCGTCTCTCTCCACCATGCTCAGATGAGCAGGGACTTGCTCAGTGTAAGCGGGGGCCGTGCAAAGCTGCCCTCAGCCCCGGCAACTTTTCCTCTGCAGCCCTCATCGCCCGAGATGCTGCCAAACCCTCTCCCGAGCCCTGGACCCTCCTCCGGCTGGGGTGCCCGGTGCTCACGGGTGCCAGGCAGCCTCTCCCCTGGGGTAAGAGCAGCTCGCTGCATCACCCCCTCCTTCCCTCCCCTCTCCTCTCGCTCTCCCTGCCAAAAGCGCGGCCCCTCGGCCTCCCGGAGCGCGGCCGGCCGGAGAGGCTGGACTTCCCGCCAGGCATAACACGAACCAGATGATGTACTCCAAACAATGTCAGCACGCCCACCCCCAGGAGAGAGAAGCAGGGGAGGGGAAAGGAGGGAAAACAAGCTGGATGGAGCTTTCATGAACTCTCGGCAGAGCTGATGAGCCCCTGCCACCAGGCCAGCGGTGAACCGATACAGCCGGAGCCTGAGATAATCCCTTCCCGTCCGTGGCTGACCAGGACTTTCCATCGCAGGTCATGGGGTAGATGGCTTAGCGCTGGCAGAGGGGCCGTCGTCGCCCGACCCGCTGGCTGCCCTCCCCGGATATCTGCGCAGCAACTCCAAGGGTTTCAGTGGTGATTCCTCCCCGCCGCCCCCCTCCAGCGGGAAGCCTCCAGAGCCCAGAAGCACATCTGCAGCTGGCTCCAAATCCCAGGCAGCCAGACTTGCTGACCCTCGCCGGGATTAACCCCTGCACCACCAGCACCAGGGCTGGGAGGCTGCTGGGAGAGCACCACCTCGGAACGCCAGACCTCCCTCCAGCCCAGCCACCACTAACACACCGTTTGCTGGGAATCAATGACATTCCTGGCACGCCGAGGATGATCATCCATTACTAAGAAAAAACACGGCACAACTCTGACTCAGATTCTTTCAGATGCCACCGCCATCAACAAACCGCTCCGGCTGAGACCTCCAGGGGACCAGGCTGACTCCGAACCACCCGAGGTCAAATCCAAAGCAGCACAAATATTTTGCATCCTCCAGCAAAGCCCTCCCGACGCCCGTAACCTTCCCAGAGGGCACTTTTTGCAGTTTGGACAAGCCCGAAGCCTTTAGAAGCAGCTCAGATCCGAGCAGACTCCTGCCAGAGTCTCAAATAAAATATAGAAAGCTCTGGGTTTCAGCAATCTGCCCCCTTCCCCGGGGTGTCCCGAGGGGGGCTTCTCGCAGCAGAGCCTGCCAGCACACAGCACAGGGACAGACAGCAAAAACACGGGGTGGG
The DNA here is from genome assembly GCF_030867145.1 of Opisthocomus hoazin. NCBI lineage: Eukaryota > Metazoa > Chordata > Aves > Opisthocomiformes > Opisthocomidae > Opisthocomus > Opisthocomus hoazin. The sequence continues at coordinate 13,590,656 of NC_134432.1, forward strand.
GGGCACCCATTTATTAAATAAAGCGAAGCAGCGCGCAGCGGGGTGCCCGCAGCCAGCCCCTTGCCGAGCCCCGCTCCACCCAGGCCGAGCCCCCCGCACCCCCCCCCCCCCCATCCCGCACCCACCTCCAGCGGCGGCAGGTCCGGGTCGAGCTGGGTGAAGCTGTGCAGCACCACGGGGCTGCTCTCCCCGGCCACCTCCAGCCTGACGCCGCCCCAGAGGCCCCGCGCCCGCCGGCAGCCCTCGAACATCGTCTGCGGGGCGGGCGGGGAGGGGGGCCCGGCCTCCGGCTCACCGCGGCCGCCGCATCCCCGGGGAGGGAGGCTGGGCCGGGGGAGGCCGTGGGAGCCGGGAGCGGCCGTGGGAGCCGGGAGCCCGCAGCCTGATGTCAGCGCGGGGCCGGGACGCGGGGCCCGGCGCTGGGTTTCCTCCCCGCAAAGCCTCCGCCCGCCCGGGGGCCGGCCCGGCTCGGCACGGCCCGGCCCCCGCGGGGAGGGGGGGGGGACACGGGGAGCGGGGGGAAGCGGCCGAGATACGGGGAAAAAAAACCCCAACCCCCGAGCCCACAAACGCGGGAGGTGCGGGGACCCGCAGCCGCCCGGAGGGGGGTGTCTGGGGGGCGATGCTCGCCGGAGCCCCAGCTCGGGGCGGGGGGGGGGGGGGGGGGGGGGGGCCGGCAAAGCCACGCAGGCGACAGCAGTCCTGGAAAATGACATTTGTATCGTGTTCGTGCAGCACCTCGGCCTGGGGTCCGCACGCCCCGCCCCCCCCTCAGAAAAACACGTATTAAAGCGCATGAATAAAAGCAGCACAGGTTTGTGTCTGGACAGACAAAGTTCCACCTCGTCCCACGAGCTCAGCCCCCGCCAGCGGTGCCGTGCGTGGCCGGAGCCTGCCCAGCCCTGCGGACACCGCAGCCGGGCGACGCGGTCACGGCTGCCGCGGGGAGATGAGGGGATGTGACCGAGGCCCTGGGAGCAGGGTCTGACCCCTTCCCCGTCCCAGGCCCCCGACGCGTGGGCAAAGCGGGGAGCAGGGACCAGCGCACCCGCGCTCGGCCCGGCCCGGACTCGGCGAAGGAGAAACGGGCCCAGGGGACAGCGGGGCTGCAGATTCCGCTTTAAAGAGGCCCTGAGCCTCCAAGATGATGCTGAAACCCGGCAACGTAATTTTGTTTTCAGAGGCAAAGAGAAATGGCCAAAACTGTTTGTCACTGATCCTCCCCCTGCGCCCAGCACAGCGTGCTCACCCTCCCCTGGCTCTGCCCCTTCCCGCCTCACACGCTGGCGGTGAACTGGATCGCAGGGCTCGGGCAGTTGCTGCTGACAACACCAAAACCCAGACTTTTATGCCTCAGCTCCCCGCACAGCTGAAATAACACCAACCTCCCAGGGCCTTCCAGCCCTGCGGCTTTATTTCCAGTGAGAACATGGAGCAGAGGCTCACACGTCCAGCTCTGCCGTGGGCACCAGCAGCTCCTGCCCAGGCAGGAAAGGATTAACAAAGCTGCCAGGGACGTGATGTGCTTCAAACTTGAAAGTTTACCAGGCAGCAGGATGAGCGAAGACAATGTGGGCGATTGTCCTGCTTATCTGGAGCCACCGAGGTTCAAGGGGACTTCCCGGGACACCCTGGGGCAGGGGACACAGCCCTGCACCATGGCCTTGCGCTGCCCAAGGCAGCCCTGCACCTTCAGGGGACAACCTTGGGGCGACTGCAGATTTTAACACCGCCTGGGCACAGAGCCACAGAGCCACGGCCCTGATCCCTGCCTAGGTCACCCCACGGTGCCAACCACCGGAGCTTTCTCCGCTGCGGAAGGGATGTGACCATGGTCCGCACAGAGGTGTCCTCAGACCCACCGGCACGTCACGCGGCAACCACCTGATACTGCAAGACGTGCCTGGTTCTCCAGCAGAAACCAGCATCGCCTCTCTGGGCTATAGGGTCTTTGGAAGGGAGACTCTGCTTTTCTTTGGTGTTTATCTCTTAGGGCAGTGAAATTATGGCCCACCACTGGAATTGCTTGGCACCGCTCGAGTGCACATAATAAATAACAGCACTACTCATTTTCAGTTGGCAAAACCCTTCAAAACCCTCCAGCTTCATCTGACCTCTACGGAAAGATGCAGCTCTCTGTTTGATGGGCAATTTTCACCAGTCCCTTGGTTGACCACTAAAGATGGTTTCAGGGGAGAAACACTTCTGATAATGGATAATAAATAATATAAGGCAGGAAGGCAACTGTGAGGGTTTAAAAATAGCCAGCCAGTTTCCCTTCTCCTCTCCTGGGAACCTTCTGGGTCTGAAAAGCAAAAAACTCAAAGTGAGGTCAGGAGCCCAAGTTCAGGATGTTTGCTCAGCGTAGCTAACCCCAAACACTCAGCCCTCAGGGGCCAGGCTCTCGAAAATCCTGAGATTCAAAACAAATAACTTTTCAGGGCTTCTTATTTGCCTCTAAGCCTAGATCCAACAGGGAATATGCACATCACACCCTCAGGTTTCTCCCCTACACCCCTGAAGGTCTAGAAACTGTCGAAAAATGCAATTATTTTATATGCATGTGACTCCAGGAGGAGTGGATTTAAGAAAACAATCAACGATTGACTCATTAAAAAAAATATAATCAATTTACACTTGGCAAACTCAGCAAAAACTTCTCACAACACACCGAGCACTCTGCATTGACGTCAGCTGTAAATGTCCCACCGACTTCAGCAGGCGCAGGAGCAAAGGTGGGCGCAGGAACTTCGTTTCTTTCCGCCACTCTGCAATCAGCTCTCGGCTGAGTAAATACAAACCCTTATGGCCAACCTCGGAGCAGCTACAACTCACAGATCTGCGCTCCTCTGCCTCAGCCTCCAGCCCGCAGGCTTCCCTGCACGATAAATAACACGGAGCGGGTAACACAGAGGGGCTTTTGCAAACTTTAAGCCAGTTTCCTGGTTTAGCTCAATCCATGTAGGTCAGGCCCTGCAGATTCAGACCTTAGTTTGTTTCTTCACCACTGGGCTCAGCGCAGACCCCGAGTTGTCTCTCCCCGGCGCGTGCAAGCTCATACACACGGCCTTTCAGGTCCATCCTCCAGCCCTCCCAGAGACTGCCCTCCTTCGCTTTCATCTCGCTGCTCCGCTCCCGAGAAGGGCTTCCCAGCACATTTCCTACAGGGCAAAACTCGCGGTGACCCAGTTCCTCTGCTCTATATTGCTAGGAATTTTTTTCCATCAGGCCATAGGCTGAGCGAGCGAGGCTGCCCACCCCAAAGCATCGCTCAGAAACGCTTTTGCAGGGGTTGCTGCCTCCTGCATGGCATCGGGCTGTCTGCAAAGACCCCCAGCACTCCCGCCACCGCCCCGGGACACGCACCGGCACCGCCTCGCAAAGCCCCTATTTATTTACTCTGAGCTTCAGTGAACCTACAGCAGGGCAGATGCCAGAGCGAAGAACTGAGAAAAAGCTGATTTTGGCCCCAACCACAGCAGGCAAGAATTGGCCCCAGCCGCCTCTAGCCGAGGCCCTCGCGAGCATCGCACACCACCAGCTTTCGCTGTGCGACAGGCGAGTGAACCGGGACCCAAATCAGCAGGCTCCGACGGGAACCGGGCTGCTCTGTGTGGGCGGCGCGGCGTTATCCGGAACTCTGTCCCAAGCTCTGGCACCAGCTCACAAGGCGCATTGAGTAAATCCCCGCAGCGCTCTGTGTCAGGCCGCTCGCTGTAAAATGGAGACAATAACACTTCCTTCTATTGTAGGGGCTGGGGAAGCCCTGTTTGCTGCTGTTTGTGAAGCACTTTGGAGGAAAAGTACTACCAACAGAAAAGAATTGTTAACGAAAAGTCAGGCTGTTCATTACACTTGCGTTGAGTCCTAAATCAAAATGTTTTGGACATTCAGATTTTAGTCTGAAAGACTTTCATTTCACTGCCCAGGCTCAGCTGGAAGATTATTTTATAAGAAATAATAATAATAAACTAGTACTATCTCTTCTACTTCAGGACGAGGAAAAAACCTCCAAGCTTCTGCAAGAAGGGAAAATGATGCCACTGCTCTGTTCAGTACAATCTGTACACAGGTGTTAGATTAGAGCAGTTGCTCCCCAAATTTGGGGATCAACAGATCACCACCAGCCCTCAGTCCCTCACAGACCCAATTCTCGCTTGCAATCACGATCAAAGCCCCTATTTAACCTGATTTTAGCGCTGAGCCACACACCACTGGCCACTGCTTACAGAGGGCACAGATTTTAGGAAATTCTCCACCGAGTATTTCGGATCCAGGGCAATAGGACCACTCATTCTGCCTCCAGGTTTTGGCTGTTTCTCGGGGCCGCTTCCATCCAACCGGGCACCGCGAACCCTTTGTGCTGGCCGGGAGGAAGGCTCACACGGGCTCTTCTGCACTTTGTGCCCCTTCTGCCGCTGGCACCTGCTCTCCAGCTGGAAGACCCCCCCCTCCCCACGGCCCCCCATGGGCAACCACTGATTAGCACTGGGTTAATTCAGGAACACAGCTCTCCTCCAGCCTCTCCGAAGCGCACCGAATGTCTACCACAGCCAGGCAAGCTCCTAATTATTGTTAGTTCTTAGCAGAGGAAGCACACCAAATCCCCGGGCAATTAGGCTCTAAACCTCTCCATCCAGCTATTCCGTGTTTCATTTCCTGCAGCCCCCTCGCAGTGCCGGGCTGCAGCAGCTCCTGCGGAGACTGCCGACTCCCGAAGCTCGGCGATGGCGAGGCAATTATGCCACAAGCCTTGGAGACTCAAGAGCTTCCAGGAATATTTCTCTTCGATCCTACTTCTTCTGCCATCCACTTGGCCGTGGTATTTGAGCATCTTCCATTAGGGCAGCAAGTGACAATGCAAACTTTTGTTTTTCCAGCTTGCTGACCTCTAAAAACTCAGCAGAACAGGGCCATCAGGGGCAGGAGGAGAGAGTCAAGCCACTTTCTAAGAAACAACAGACCGCAGCACGCTTTGTGTGGGCATTTCTGGGGAGAGGTGCCGTGACTCCTCCGCAGCAAAGTGCCACGCAGCCATTTGCAGCGAAAAGAAAATACTCGGAAAAATAAGAGGCAAAATATGACTACTAACATTCAAATATGCACAGAAAGCCAAAGGCAACAGGATTCATCTTGTGAAAAGCACCAGGAGACCCTACAGCATTTTGCAGGGCACTGGTGGCAGGGGAATGCAGCAAAGCAAGCACAAAAGCTCGCCCAGAGCTCGCTGTTTCAAGAGGATCGTAAAACACCCGACGAGTTTCGTTACGGACCATCCCCACACGGAGAGGGAGCTGCAGCCGCGGCTCCGGGTCGCAGCGTTTTCCTTCTCCACGTGCTGCTCCGCTGCCGTCCCCGGCGCTCCCCCGAGCGCAGAGTTCAGCAGGCATTAAGCTGCCGAAGCCTGACACGCTACAGACACGCCACAGCTCCTCTGGTAAAGACTATTATTTCTTGAGCTGTTTGTCTTTAAAGGCAGCTTTTATCTCCCTATCACCTTTCTGCCAGAATGTTTCAGTCAGCTCTTTTAACACGTGCCACCTGAGGTGCTTGTAACCAAAAGAAAAACAGGAAAAACATTTTTCTGTGTTGCTTAGCGATCAGCATAGGAGGAGTTCAAGTCTCCCAGGTGCTCAGAGTTATTGCAATTTCCATCCTTGCTTCCATGGGTCCTCTGCACAACGGTCAGGAAAAGAAAAATCACTGGTAGAAAAGAGGAAAAAGGTTATAAAGCCACAAAAATTGGCAGGGAAAGATGGGAATGGGTGTAGCCCCTGAAGATAGGGGAAATTCCTTTCTGAAATCAAACCAGCCCTTCTCATCTACCAGAAAAACAAAGCGGCACAGTGAGATTTCATTATATATTGGAAACACATCCGATTGCTGATGTTGGGCAAGGTCCAACGGCGGCAGCTCCATCGGTAACGCACCCTGAGCCCTGCAGCATCCCCCAACAGCTGGCGTCCCCTTCCCACAGCCTGTGCAGCACCCCGAGCCACCCCGACCGCTGCCAGCCCCTGCCCTGCCCCACTCAGACACGGCGCGACCAGGGGCTGCGCAGACGCACGAAGCAAAGTTGCTCTGCCTCCCAGCTGCATCACCTCCCAAAGAAACCCAACCCATCAAGGAATTTACTGGGCATAACTTCCTTCCCTCACTGCAACCTTCGGCAAGGGAGGTTATGTGCTGGATTTTACGTGCACGTGGCTGTTCCTCCCTCCAGCACCTTTGTACCGTGCTACTGGGGCCAGACTGGGAGCACACACTCAGCTCAAAACACTGCTCTGTTAAATATGCAAAATACGTCCTGCAACAACGAGCTGGTGACGGCCTGTGAAACAGGGAGCAGCATCACGCGCCGTTACGGCTTTGGGATGCTCGCGTCTTCGCCGCTGTAGGGCTGAGCAGCCCCATCCCTCCCCAGACCCCTTTCAGCCCCGCGCAGCCCCTTCGGCATCACCCGGACAAGTGCTCCGTGGCCAGGCTCGTGAGCCCGGGTGGAAAAAGAAACAGAATGAGGCCCTGGCTCTTCTCACCTTTCTAAAATACATTCAAGGGCGGGCCATACATTTTTCCAACGACGTTAACCAGCCAAAACGACACGTTCAGCTGAATCGTGTAAAAGGAGACTCTCAGAAACAAGAGGCTCTGGCAATTGATCAATAGAGAAATCCCAACGGATAATGAAGAAACTTTGCTGGGCAGAGCGCCCGTCCTCATCACCCCAGCGTGTTCTCTAGCCCAGCTCTCACTCGCGCCTTCCCTGGCCGACGCTGGTGGGTTGCGCTGCTGCAGCCCTGAGCCCCCATCACCTGCACCAGCTGGATGGACAGACCGACGGAGAGCTCGGACCGGCCCTTGGGTCCCGCTCTCCAGCCAGGGGAGCACAAGGGCAGCTTTATTCTGGCCGTTGTCCCTGTGGCTCTCCTCCTGGGCTGGAGGAGGTGGAGGGAGGCTCACCCCTGCCCTCTGCCTGGGCCACAGCTCCCACCAGCACGTATGGGGCATCGCTGAGCGCCTGTGTTACAGCGGGGACGTGCTCTGACCCCACACGGCTGGCTCTCCCCGGGGACAGAGATGCAGGTTTGCACCCGTGTGACCGCCACGGCCGATGGAAACGCCGCCCCAGCATGCTCAGACTCAGCTCCCCGGAACCTGATCAGCACCACACGCTCCCCTATCGCCGGAACGACGTGGCTGAACACACGTAGGGGTAGGAACGGGGCCATGAAGCTGCCAAGAAGTCCAGGAGAAAAGCGATGCCGAAGCACAATCACAAGGAAGCAGCACATAGAGATGATACGTTGCACAAGATTAAATTATATCCAAAGCTCAGTTTAAACGTGTGACCCAAACAGGCTGCAAGACAGCAGGCTGCAGTGCCAAGCTGATCTGAAGAGCTACAGGTAGCAAAACAAAACAGGTTTACACATAGCCTAGGTTTAGTAGAGAGTTCGCCCAGTAGAGCAATAAGGTGGAACAGAATTAAACGCCAGATCCTGGAAATGAGCGAAGCAACAGTAAGGTGTACCACACACATCATGTTAGTACCGCAAGTAAATAACTGAGGCTACTTAAAAAAAGAAATCCAGTTAAACAGGAACAAAGCCGCTTAGCGGGGGATATGGAAGAGGATGTTCCAACAACAGTCCTGTATCTCCTTTGGCTGCACAAACGTCAGGGAAAGCACACATCAAAACCCGGACGTGTCGGAAAGCCACCGTGAAAGCCGCAGGAAAGCTGACTTGAAGTGAAGAGTGAAACCTTGGAGCCGAGCTCCAGCGGAGCGAAGAGCTGATGTGATTGAAAGCGAGCAGCCGAGAGAGGAGCCCGACGGCCCGGAGCAGCCGCAGGGACGAGGGAGAGGAGGTGCAGGAGGAGCGCGGCGGGAGAGACGTTGAGCAGCCGGACCAGCAGCCAGCCTGCCCGGGCGCTTGCTGACACCGCGCGGCCCCTGCCAAGTCATTTGGGACAAATTCACCCCGGTCTGTGCTGGGACACAGTGTGTGGACATGAAAATCTTCTGCTTTACCAGCCTGAGTGTGCACTTACTGGTTTTGGCCACGTGAGACTCGGGAACAGAAGCTGGCAAGAGCTGGAAAGGGAAAGTTTCGTTGCCCAGCCCTGAGCCGGCTATTGCAGAGATGAAACAAACAGTCACATGGATGAAAAGTCAATTAAGAATTGTAAAAGTCTTTTAGTATTCCCAGGTATTGTTAGATCCTCAGACAAAGGATGTTTAAAAAAAAAATATTTTCCCTTCGCTAATTACCACTCTAAAAGGTTTCCGCTCCGCATTGTTTTAGCGGGGGAAGTTACTCCAGTGCCCCTCTCAATGGCCAGCAAAACTTTTTTGTTGTGGGTTTTTGGCATGAAGGAGCAGGGTTCTTCCAAACAATACTGTACACCGGTGGCCAAGGGCCAGATTTATCTCTCGGTTACAGTGGCACAAATATCAACAAACCCGGCGAGCGCCGCTGAGTCACATCGTGGTGCTGAGTCCGGCCACAGCGCTGCTGACCCTCCCGAATTTTACCTTTGGTTCCATGATTTATGCCAGTTTTCCTTCAATTTCTTGGCTCTGGGGATCACGCTGAGTGCCGAAGAATTTCAGTTTTCGCTAAAATAAAAAGGTCGTCCCGTGAGCACTGAAACTACTTGTGTTGTTTCCTATGGTTTTGTGTCTCGAGACGGTCTTTGGTGCCTAAAAATGTACGAACTGAGAATGAAAATGTTTTTGTGGTTAAAGTGTTTGTAAGAAACATCTCCCACGTGGATTTTCTGGAGTCTAATAATACATGAACTCATGCTACAGATGTTCTGGGACATTTACAAGATTCTTTGCGTCCTCTCAGCCATCTCGTTTCCTCATATTTGCACAGACTTAATTATCTGTGAGCCCTTGGCCAAATTTGCATGAAGCAGGGCAGCCGGTTCAGAAGTCATGTGGGCAGAGAGGACACAGGCAGACATACACCACGACAGCATTAGCCTCGTTTTGCTAGGAAATTAGATTTTAAGAATTTTCTGGCTGCTAGTTGCAGGGAAAAACGGCTGGAAAACATGACCCGAGCATTCGGAGGAGGGTCAGGGACTGCTCCCTAAGGGTCCCATCCAGCTTCAGGGGGACTTTCTGCAGCAGCGAGGCAGCATCCCGCCCCCGAGGAGCTTCTCCCATCTTCAGCTCTTGTGGCACAGAAAGGATGAGCTGATGAATCCACTCCTGAGCAGCCAGCGCTGCTGCAGGTCAATTTTTTTTAATCCCACCAGTGAACGTTATATAGGTATCAACGGTTAATTACCCGTTGCTATTTGCAACGTGCTGGTACGGAGCCGTGTCAGCGTTTCCATTACACGTGGGCACGTAACACGGCAGCACGCAGGTGCAACGCCAGCCGGGGCACGCACTGAGTCACCTTTCTGCAAAAGCCAAACCCCGGGAGAGCTTCCCTTTCCCCTCTTCCTTGCCCCTAGCCCCGGCAGAGATTCACTGCCTTCTGCAAAGCTCTTTTCCAGAGAGGGCCGGGGCAGTGGGTACGTTTAGCAATCGAGGGTCCCGAAGTAACTGGGGATGGATGGGCAGGGCCAGTCCCCCCTCTGCACCAAGCCCTGGGCAGTGCGAAGAGGTGGAGCTGCGCCCCGAAGCTTGTCTGTCTCCTCCCCTGTGTTTCCCCATCCCTCTGCCAAATGGAAAGGGAAATCCGGGATTTTCAGCTGCTTTTTGATTCCCTCTTGCTCGCTCACAGCAGGGCGGGAAGGGATTAGTCTCCATTTCCCAGCTCCGGCCAGCTCGAAGGGCTGCCCAGGCGGGACCCCCCCGGTCAGGGTCTCCCCGACCCACGACCGCAACGCTGCCGAACCCCGCATCGCTGCTGTCCCCATCCCGCCTGCCCCTGTCCTCGGCACATCTCCCCAGAGCCCCCCGACGTCCCTCCCAGCTGCTCCGCTCGCTCAGCCCGGGGTCCGGCACTGCAAACCGCCTTTCCCTTCCTTCCTCGCTTGGCTGCAGTTTGTAACTCGTCCTCAGTTTCCAGCATGGGAAGCAGAAGTGCTGGGGAGGGTGCTGTGATGAAAGGAAAACCCGAGGCTCTCAGAGCGATGCACAGAGGAGCCAAAAGGGAGAAGAAAAGGATGAGCAGAAAGTGGTTATAGAATCATAGAATGTTTTGGGTTGGAAGGGACCCCTAGAGGTCATCTAGTCCAACCCCCCCGCAGCGAGCAGGGACACCACTAACTAGATCAGGGTGCTCAGAGCCCTGTCCAACCTGGTCTTGAATGTTTCCAGTTATTTTTAAGTTAGTTTTTTTGGGTGCTATTCCCTGGCAGGGAGGAGAGCAAGTCCCCTCGTCTCGGGCCACCAGCACTACCAGGGGTGTTGCTTTGTGTTTGTTTCCCTGTCGCCAACATCACAGCCAGACACCACCAAGACTGTCACACAGCTCATCCCAAACAGCTCCTCAGTATCTCCAAGTCAAGGGCCTGATCCTGCCAGCTGTCCTCCGGAGCTCACCGCACTCAGCCCCAACCCTCAGAGGCAGATGGCAGCTCTCAGCAGGACGGGATCGGGGGATTCCCTGCTCCCGGGCTGCCAAAGGCAGCAAAGACCGAGGTGCCCAGCCGCTGAGCACTGCCACAGCCCCAGCACGCACGGACACAGCCCCAGCACGAGCCCAGAGCAGCCAGGAGAGGAGGAGGACACAGGGCAGAGGAGATGCCTGCACGAGTCTGCACATCAGACGACACAAGAAAATCAACCAACCAGCCCTTGGATGTAAACAGCCCTCGGGGTTCATAAAGTCAAGGGATTTTCAGCTGCTTTTCCAGAGAAGACAGAAGTTTCTTACCATAGAGGCACAGAGGGGGACGAGCACCTGAGACACGGCTCTCGACCAGCATTTGCATGGAGGTGACGCCTGAAAGCCTCAGCTGCCGCGCCAGCAATGCGCTCCCTGCTCCAGACAGTCTGCGTGATGCCACGCACATGACTCCAGGAGCCAGGAGATAAAAATACCAAATATCACAAGTTCTGCCCAAATAGAACCGCCAGCCTGGCCTGCACACTACGGCGTTGTCATGTGACAGCAAAGGGCTGCTCCACCGGGCAGGAGGGTCTGGTGACAGCCATCTCCTCGGGGCGAGATGGAGCCAGTCCTTCAGCAATGTTAATACCAAAACAACACAATTAAAGCGCTCCAGGTTCACATCAGAAGAGCCAACATGGAGCTGCGTCCAGCTGTCCTTTGTTACTTGGGCTGTAGTGTTTCGTCACCTCGAAAGCACGTCGCACTGAAACCAAAGATGCTATTTGCCATCACATTGGCCAAATCAAGCTGTTTCAAGACAGGGCTCCTGGCAGGGTAGCTCCTTCGTATTATTTGAAAGTCATGTGGCTAAATCCAGCCCTATCTGAACGCAGCAGCAGTGCCTATCTGTGCTCAGCAATGCTTCAACAAAAGAAAATTGTTGTCTTTTGCATGGGGACAGTAGTGCACAGCGAGGGTCAGGGCATCCACCGAAGCCACGTGCTGGCTTTGCAGAGGTGCTGAAAGCCCCAAGGCACATCGGTGCTGGCCGAGCAGCCACCACGCTGCGTGCTGACGTGAGGACCTTTCAGCAACACTGCGGACCGCAAGAGCAGAGCTGATGGCAGCAAGAAGCGGTGCCACCTGCGTCTGAGGCGGCAGCCACATCTGAAGGTAGGCAGAGTCCAGCCCAAGGCATTTAACTGCGTGTCAAGCGCAGGCAGGGCACACCTCTCCTTCAGTACTGCCACTCTCGGCTGTCTCAGCTGCAGCACAGCCCCGGGGCTCGCTGTCTGCTTCCAAAGCATGGGGCAAATAAATAGGGCCAGCTCTGATGGAGTCCCTGGATGGGAGACGCCCAGGGCTACATCCATGCTCTGCTGTCACATTTGTAGCTGTGAATGGGGTGAAACCTCCATTTCCCCTGTGTTTGCCGCCGGCAAACTCCAAATCAAGTGGCTGTATCGATGACAGCCTTGTCCCTGGGCCATCCCCGATGCAGGATGCCGCATGGAAAGACACGCAGCGGAGGGATGGGGCCGCAGGAGACACCCACACCGACCGGCTCACGACCTCTGCTTAGGGAGGGCAGGGCAGCCATGGACAAAGTGCCCCTGTGCTCTTGCAAAGACCCAACTGGGCACCGAGCAACCTGCCTTTGATCACCTGCAACGTGCCAAACCGGTCAGTAAACCGGACTGGCCTTGTTTGAGCACGCGCGGGCACCGAGCAGCACTGGCACCCTCACGGCACGCTCCCGCGACAGCTGCTTCTGCCAGCGCTGCTCTGAGCCCCGATGCAAAGTGACAGATGACAGCAAATTGTATCGACGGGCCCTTATTGAATCAAAGCATCAGGAGGCAGCTGCTCCGCGGCCCGCTGCCGATCTGCTGCTCATCGGGGCGCCCGGCCCCGGGGTGCAGGGATGGAGCCAACTACTGCCAGCAGCACGTGGGCACCGGGACCCGGCGGTGTATCCGCAGCGGTGCCTGGAGCTGCAAAAACCGCTCCGCCGAGTTTCAGGGTCCCTACGGTATCATCAGGGTGAAAAACGAGAGCAGAGAGCAAGAAAGCCAAAAGCACGGAGATCCTGTTTCACTTGAGAAAGGGGAAGCGCAAGAGGCAGAGCCTGCACCTCCCGGAGATACACATCTACAGAGTGAAAGCTGCAAGAGGAGCAAGCCCTGACATTGCCCTCAGATTTCAGACAGAGAAGTTGGTGCTAAAGGGTGGGAAGGAAGAGCAAAGCAACGGAAAAACACCCTAGGACATCACCTTGAACATCAGTTCATGTCCTTAGCTAGAGACAGGTTGTAATGCCATGAAAACTGGTGGCTTTGCCTTGATTTACACCGGTACAGGATTTTACCTAACGTTCTTTGCAGTTCCTGCTCCACAGCTAGCGCTAGCATGCGCAAATCCAGCCAGGCCACTTATAAAAATGTATTGAAAGCAGATGAATTGAACAATTACTGGGTATGTCAGCTCCTTCTGCACTTGCAATACACAGAGAATTAGCATTGCTTTAATTGCACCAATAACTCCACCAGGGCAGCAGCGAGAGTCGGTCGGGCGATTCCTGCCCCTGCAGCAGAGGAGCAAGCACCCAGCACCCAGACGCAAGGCAGCTGCCTGGAGATGCCACTGGTGGGCCCAAGCCCGACTGGCCAGCTACGCACGGACCAAGCATGGACGCTTGGCAAGTACCACGCATCTCAAAATCTGCAGCTGGGACGTCCCAGAGGCAATCGTGTTGGGGCTGTCGTGAGAACCCCTCGGGCAGGCTGAGCCCCCGAGGCAGGCTGTACCCCAGGGAGCTGCGTCAGACGCTGGCCGAGGCTCCAGAGGTCTGCATTTTCATTTCACTTTGGCAACCCTTGTCTGCCTGACCGCATCAACAGAGTCCTGCTAACTGCTTATTTAAAGCAACCCTAATATTACCGGCCCTGCGCTCCCATGGCTGTATTTCCCTTGCTTATTCAGCCGATGAACACAGGCACACGTGGAGGTGAAGACTCTGGACACGTCAGCACTAGTGAGCCAAACGTGGCAGCCATCAGTGACCCTTTTCCCCACCTCTAAGCCAGCGCAGACGCCCAGCCGTCACACCAAGCACCCGCTCGCCGAGGCCTCACTGGGGGTGGGGTACGGACGCAGCAGAGGGGGTACGCACGCGGCAGCACCCCACGGCACTGCTGTGGGACAGGCGTGGGCTGCCCCGTACACGCACGCGAGGTGTCGGGTGGGCTCAGCCCTCAGCCTGGCCAGGGCAATTCCCAGAAATCCCAAGACTTTACAGAGCACTCCTGGATTTCTGCCCTTGCAGATGAGAATTCAACCTGGGAGACTTTCTCCTTAGTTTCTAGTTTTCTCCAAAGAAACCAAGTGATGACTCGCCCAAGGGAAAAGGAGAGTTTGGCCAAGAGGAGGGATGGAGGGATTTGTTGTTTTTGACTGTAATTGTGGTCAGGAAACAGTCCCAGCACTCATTTTCAGCTCCTCCCTCTCGATAACATCTACCATACACAGACAGTGGAAAAGAAACAGCCTTTGAACTAAACACGACACAGTTTGATTCATGTGGAGCTGTTCGTCACTGTCGCTTCACCCCAACGCTTGGCTCACGGCTTCACCCTGTGACCGACGCAAGCTCCCACGCCCCGGCCCCGCTCGGCTCTCGGTTAAAGCCTCTGCGGCCCCGGTGGGCGCCGGCTGGCAGAGCCGCACCGAGGGAGCGGGGGGATGCTGCTGGGGCGGCACGACGCATCGGGCGTCTCGGCTCCGTCGCCAGCGAGCATTCACCAGCAGGATGTCACACTGTGCAAGCCACCCGCTCACCACCTCACCCCATCGCCCAAAGGCACCCGCTGCGTCCATGTCCTGCGTGCAGCCCCCGGGAGGGAGCCGAGCCCCACCGACCCAGCGCGGGGAAGCACCTATCCCCCCGCCTTGGGGATGCAGCCTTCCAAGCCTGGTGAGGAAGGTGCATTTCCAGCCCCTCTGCAGTGCTACACGCAGGACAGCCGTCATCCCTGGTGTGGGACACAACCACTGAGCGCTGGACTGAAGGCCAAAGCTGGCTCTGGTGCGCGTTGACTGAGCAGATCCCTTCACCCCTTGGTGCGTGGGAAGGAACGCCATTCAATGGCCTCAAGTTGCATCAGGGGAGGTTTAGATCAGATATTAGGAAAAATGTCTCTACTGAAAGAGCGGTCAGACATTGGACCAGGCTGCCCAGGGCAGCGGTGGAGACCCCATGCCTGGAGGGGTTCAAAAAATGTGTAGACATGGCACTTCAGGACATGGTTTAGTAGGCACGGTGGTGTTGGGTTGGTAGTTGGACTTGATGATCTTAAGGGTCTTTTCCAACCTTAATGATTCTATGATTTCCTCCCATTCCCATGAGGATTAATTAATTGCCATTTACATAGCACTCCAAGGTGATACCAGTGCTGCAGACAGGAACGATGAAGCTGGGAATTAGTAGTAGCTCGTTACTGCTGATCTGAAAGTTTTTCTTCTATGTGCCAGAGGACAACATTTCACCCAAGGTACCCAGGCTGCAGTCAGCTGAAACACTTACAGCTCAACTGAACAAGACCTCGAATGTGGCAGAGAATCAGCCTGTGCTACAGCAGACCTGGGAACTAATCGTTTGTTCCCATCTCCAGCTCCTCTGAGCCTGGCTCTAAGGTCAAACTAAGCTTTTATCTTCTCCTGTATTCCAGTACGCTGAGAAAAACATAATATTCAAGGAATAAATTAGCATGTGAAATATAATTTAACTAATTAGTCCACTGGAGTGGAAAATATTTGCTAACCACTTTGAAGTCAAACCTACTGCACTTATTAGGACATTACAGAGGAGAAAGGAAGGAGGCAAAGACGGGGAGACCTGCCCAAGCAGGACACTGAGAATTTCACCTGATCATTTCTCTTCTCTTCTCACTTGGTAGAGCTGCGTTGAGCGTCCAAGTCAGACACAGCTGTGCCGGTGAGACCAAAGGCTGAGCTGCAGCCCCCGCTGACTTGCCATTTACTGGACATTGCGACAAGGGGGCATTTCCCAGCGATTCTCGCCATGACACGGGTCTGGGGCAGCTGCATGGCATTAGCCCGGGATGCACAGCCACGAGCAGACCAACCCGCCGGGCAGGAGGGATGCGCCAGGGCTGTGCGAGATGGGCCAGGGCCGCAGCACCCAGCACCACGGGGCATCGGCTCCCTGATCCCTCCCAGCCCCGCGGCTCCGACTCGCAGGGAGCGGATATTGCCAATTAAGCTGACAAAACAGCGTGCCATAAAGCTCCATCATATTAGGAAACTGCCCAAAATGCCACAAAAAGCCGTTATATCACTTGCAACAGTCCGTTGATTGATTTCCCCATTTCCCAGATATAGAAACTGTTGCTCTTTTATTAGCAAAGCTTTAGAAATCCCTACCCATAATAGCAAGCGAGGCACCCTGTTTTGCAACTGCTGTAGCCGAATTATGAAAGGGAGGGATTGACAGGGCCATCGAAAGCTAGCGAGGGAGACAGAAACGAGAGCCTCCTCTGCCCGACACGCACCGCCACGTTGGGGGTAGCCTGGGGGGGTTGTTCCCTCTCCAGCTGACCTCCCACTGAACATGGGCATGAGCAGCCCATGTCTCTCCACCACTTCCAACGATCTACTGCCAGCTGGTAAAACACTTGTATGAGATGCTGATCTGACAGAGCTGTCGTCCTGGGGGAATGGGCTTGAGCTGGGGGCTCATCTCTTGGTGGGGTATCCTGATCCAGGTGCTGCCTGGCTCCCTTGCTCCTGTTTGAGGCCAGAGCCCTGCTCCCCTGGGAACCCAGCCTGAAAGAGGTCAGTTGTGCGTTCAGTGAACGGATTTGCAGCACGAGGAAAGCCCACTTTTCTAACGAGGCCTTCCCACAGCTATGGTCCAACTGGCGATGGAAACTGATGGACAGGATGCTGCAGAAGAGCTCAGCTGAGGTTACTTCCACACTGTGCCTTGCGGATGTGGGAGCTTTGGGCCAGAGGGATGACAGGATTTGTCCTCCGTGGAGGGCAGAGGCCTGACAGCAACCCAGGTGTCCCAGGTCTCAGCAGGAGCACAGGCAATGGCGTCCCACGGCCACATCAAACCGGCTGCCCGCGGGAGGCAGGGGTGCAGCAGGGCACAGCTCCACTCCACTTTCGGCTTCACCCCATGCCTCCCGCCCGGGTCCCTGGTGCAAGGGGAGGAGGAGGGCGCAGCGGGAGGAGGAAGGCACAGCGGCAGTGCCCCCATTCCTCATGGCTGCTTCCCGGCTCCTCCACCTCTCCCTCTGTCACTCGGCCCCGTTGCTGCCACAGGAGCCTGCACAGCAGCTCCCACTCAGGGAGATGGAAAATACTCGCCCGGCTCCTCGCCCACAAAACCGAAGAGGGTCCTGAGCGCTCTGGGAGCACGGCTGGCTCCGACGCAGAACACGGCACACAAGCACATGGCAGCACGTGGCACCGCGGCTCTGGCAGTGGTACCAGGCACGGGGAGGGGAGGGCAGCGCTCACCGCAGGGGCTGCAGGGCTTTGTGGCAAGGGGAGCTCGCTGACGGGGTGCGACGCTCCTTTGGCTAAGGGCAGAGAGGGGCTGAGCGGGTTGCAAAGTGCCAGCTCAACTGCGGAGGAACACCCACCACCCCACAGCACCTTTGCAAAGGGCAGCGGGGCTCGGGGCAGGCGGGGGATGCAGCCGAGACCCCCGGTGCTGGGAAAATCTCCAGCTCCCTTCCCATGAAGTTGTTTTACCCGCTCTTCGCTGCCTCCTGCAGAGCTGCCCAAGCAATCCTGCACTTGCAATGGGTCAGGAAGGCAGCGCTGGGCTGGGGCCAGCTCACTGCGGCCAGGCAGGGTTCCCCAGCTGTTAGCGTGTTCCCTGGCTGAATCTATTTCTGGACCCCCATCTCTCAGTAGAGCTTCCTTGGGGTGCCAGCATCCAGAAGTCCCCAAGTAACATGGCTCCTGAACTTCTCCCAGCCTGCTTGTGCCATCTCCAAGCAGAAAGGAAATTCACGAGCCTGGAAGTCCTGAAACAGAGGGGGAAATGCCAAGGCAGCTCCCTCCCCGTGCCCACACAGGCTGGCAGCAGCAACGGTGGGGAGATGAGCAGGCACCCGCACCCGGGTGGGCGTGAGACACCAAACCCTGCCTGGCTGGGGGGAACCTCTCAGCTGCAAAAGGGGAGTTTCCCCATCACTCCACAGACAGAAACGTCGCTCGGGACTTCCCCGCTGGCATTTCCCCACCAGCCCATGCTTGGCAGTGGAGGGAAGTGCCAGCTCTGTCAGGGTGCATGAGCCACCTATGCCCCCACCGTCCAGGAGAAGAAAGCGGAGTGAGCATCCTCAGCCTTCAAGCAGCAGTACGCGAGCACGGGGAGGCAGAGCGGTCCCTAATCCAGCTCCTGCTGCCAGGTGCTGCCAGCCAGTGCTCACCCCTGGGGGTCTCATCCTGCTCTGCCCAGAGCAGGAGAGGGCAGGGCATGGAAGCACCAGTGGAGCCCTGAGCTAGGACAGGTGATCACGGCTTGGAAACGCAGACGGCGCACACAGAGCCTCAATTCAAGTAGAAATTGGGATGCTGGAGACCATGGTCCCAGCCTGACCTCACGGCAGTTTGAGTTTCCACAGGAAAGCACTAGCCCTTTCCGTCCTGCGCAACGGAGCTAACGCCCCAGCAATGACCCAAGGGCTGGGGACACTCTGATGTGCCAGATGACCGACCGGTGCCTCACCGCGACACAGCTCCCTGGACTGGCTGTGACCCCACAGCTGCCAAAGGGTTAGGGGGAATTGTTAAAAATCCAACCAACCAAACAAAAATCCCTCCAATGCAGTGCACAACCCCCTTAAAAAGTATTTTTCTTTTCTGCAAGAAAACCAGGAATAAGATTAGCAAGCGGAGGTCATTTCCAAGCAACCCGGGCCAGGGCATCCCCTGCACCCAGCCCCAGGTAAGCAGAGATCTCCAGCTCAGGCTTCCCCCTCCGCAGGGAGGGAAGGTGCTGGGCAAACCCCGAGGATCCCCGCGCTGCACCACGGGGCCGCAGGGAAATCCAGCGCCAGATTGCACTGCTGAGCAGGAATGGGTATCGCGTAGCGTAAGCCTTGGGAAATCTGCTGCTTAATAAAAAAAAAAAAAATCAAGCTGAATGAGAATAAAGCGTCCAGAGGCTGGTTCAGGCGCCGCATGCCATGCTCCAGCCTCCTCCCAACGCCCCGCCGCCCTCCCTCCTTCCCACGCCTGCTGCGGGAGGCACCCACGCTTTCGGGGTGGGTTTCCCACCCCCGGCACACCCCGGCAGCTCTGCAGTGGCCGTCACAGGTATCCTCATCAGTGCAGCAACACAGTAGATCCCGGCAAAGCCCCAGGGTGTTTCTAAATATAGGAGGCTCCCTGCAAGTCCCCTGTCCCCGAGCAGAGACTTGCAGGCTGCTGGGCTGGGGCTGGGGCTTTCTGCCCCTGCTGCGATCCGACACATCACCCTGCAGGGAAGCCCTCCCTCCTCCCAGGGAAGCAAGCTCATTTCTGTACCGTCATTTCACCTCTTTAAACACACACATACTACAGAAGAGCAGGTAACATTAACCATGAAATATCAATTGTTTGCCATCAAGAAAATGCAGATTCAAGGCTTCTGCAGTGACAATACAACCACTGAACACACAGAGCAAGAACGTGGGCTTTCCCTGTCCCAAAATCAAAGGAAGTTTTGCCTTAAATTTTAACATTACCTGGATCACACCCAAAAGCCTTGCACAGGCGGGACACCAGCCGCTCACCACCCACCAGGTGTGGAAAGCATCGCCCCTATTTCGGGTTCTCCAGCAGCTTTATGACAGGGGCCCTTCTTGCACAGTCAGATTCGTGGTGTATTTCTGCGAGGGGCAGAGTGAAGGTGACACCCTCACCAGGAACCCCCTGACCCGAGGCACATCGGGAAGCCTCCACCTCGGTGCTGCAGCCAACACCGATTTTTGCACCATGGACCAAACCCTGCACTTTGTTGCAGCTGCAGCACAGCAGCAGAGCGAGAGGGCAGGATGGATGCCCACACAGATGGCAAGACCAAGCAGGGCAGCCACCAAGGTGTGTGGAGACAGAGTCGAGCCCTGCAGCCGATCACTGCCTCCCAGGTTTTCACCCCCATCAGCCACCCCAGGGCAGCAGAGCCAGCACACACACAGCAAACACTCCCTTTTGCACCGAGCAACAACACAAGTTGTCTTCCATCTAGGAAGGCTTCCCCTCCCTCCCAAATTCCTCCTTTCATTTTGGTGCCCTGGATTTGGCAAGGGGTCTGCCTCAAAATACACTGCCTTCAGAGAGGAAACAGTCACATCTGGAGGCGGTGCCAGCTCTTGGCATCTTTAACTTTGCCAGAAGTTCACCACCCCCAGACAGCGCCGGGGTGGGGTCACGGCACCTCTCTGCCCCTTGCGCACTCACCCCGTCCCCAAAGCCAAAAATGGGCTGGTGGCTCGCTCGCCTGCTACTTACATCATCATCCTGCACGCTCAGGGGGATATCCAACATGCACATCTGCACGGGCTGCACCAGAGCCTTCTGCACGTTGAACAAAGGTTTTGCCTCCATCTTCCCGGGGATGGAGGGGCTGCTCATTCTTCTCTCTCTCCTCTGCCGCTCCTCTTCCAGGAGCAGGTCCAGCCCAGGCAGCGAAACAGATTGAAGATCTCTCCCTGCTCAATTTTGTCAGCACATCTTGCCAGCAGCTGCTGCTTCTGCTGCTCTAAGAGGTCTCGTTTCCTTCCTCGCAAACCAGAGAGCTGCGAGGAGCTGCACCGAGAGGCTGTGTGTGCGCGAGTGCGCCTGTGTGTGTGCGCGCGTGTAGCGGGCGATGCTCCCGAGGTCGGCGAAACAGCCCTTCGCAAGCGTGCCACGGCACGCTGCCTTCCCCCAGCCTCTCCTTTCTGTCAGGGCAATCTCGGTGCTGGCTCCGGCGGCTGCTTTGCGCTGGCGTGAGGTTGGCAGCCTCATCTACATGCGTGGCACTCGCGAACCCCGCGCATTGTCTCCGAGGCACAACAGGTCCTGCCTGCCGTTGATTTCTGATTACGATCAAACTGTGTCTGCAGCAGCTACAGCATTTCCCTCTGGCTGTTGTGTCAGGCAAACAAGCAGAGCTGGAAGGATGAGAGGGTGGTGAGACAGAGAGCATGAATGATCTGAGCCGGAGCCTCCCCTTTTCTTTCCTGCTCTTCTTCCATCCCTGCTTTCCATTGTCAGAGGCAGTTTCAGCTCAACGCCCTCCTGTACTCCAAGGACCACAGCCAGGCTTAAATAATTCACAGCCAGAGTGTGCTTGGGAACCTTATGGCACTGAAAATGCAGCGTGGCACTAAAAGACAGTGAATACTGGTGATCATTTTGTTTGTAGGTCAATTCTGTGCAGAAAGTTTTACCCAGGTGAGCACGGCACCGGCTGCCTTTCCCACCAGAGAGAGCCTGTGACTCCAAAACAGAGTTTTGCTAAAGGGACTATGGCAAAAAATGGGCTGTTTTTGCTACAAAGGGCATCCTCCTGAGAATTTGCACCACCAGCAGCAGTAGGATGAGAGAGTCGACATGGAGCAACGTGTGTATCAACATGTGTATCACCTGCACACACATATTGCACAGACTTTATTGCTCTCACAGACAAGAGTAAACCTGGGGCCAAGCCTGTGGGCCATCTTCTCGCCCTTGTCAGCTGCAGAGACCAGGCTTAGCTGGGGCAAACACCCAGGGTGTCTCTCTCCAGGGACATCCCACTGTGGGTTCATCGAGCTGCACCCAGTGAGGGCAGCCACCGGGGCTAAGTACCCAACAGAGAGGCCATGGAAATGTCGGTGCCAAGTCAATAAAAAATCCTCGTTGCCCTCAAACAGGACTTTACGTCCTTACAGCCGCCCTTCTCGCTGGGAATGACATAAACAGGGTGAACAGACCCTGCCCCAGGCAGGCGTTTTTGGGTGGTTTCCCGCGACGGCAGGCAGCAGTGGGTCCCGCTGTGGGGCTGCCCCTTACCCCACGCCGGGCAAAGGCCTGGGACGGCGCAGCCCTGTCCCGGCTTTCCCAAACCCAGAGGCTGCCGGGGCCACAGGCCTGGCTTGCGGCACGGCTGGGTTTCAGCGGGGCGCCGAGGAGCCCTGCTGAGCCGGGCATTCCTGCGGCGTTAGGTAAGCTGGGCTTGGCAAGCCCCGCTCAGCGCCCAGCCAGCCCTGAGTCATTCGCACAGGAGCCAGAGCCGGCCGAGACGCCGGGGTTAGACGGGTCTCACACACACACGGCACCTTCGTGTGGCTCACAGTCGGAGCTGGGCACCTTCCCAACACACCCGGGCAGAGCGTGGGACTGCAGCGGGGTCCAGCCCATCGTTCCCAGGAGAAACACAAGGGTGAGAAGACCAGTGCTTACATGCTGCAGGAATGGGAGCTAACGGCCGAGCCTGGAATAAGACCAGGTAGGCATAAACCCACCATAAATAAGTTTGAACTGGAAATTAGACAGAAGTTTCAACCACTGTATGGCCAAGATGAGCAGCGGCACAGGACACCGAGGTCAGCAGTGCAGCAGCCCCAGGAATGGCCTCGCAGGGGAGGAGAGACGGGAGATCACAGTGACAGCACAGGGACAAAGCAGTATTTCCAGGGCCATCTCCCATCTTCTGACTGACAGCACTTTGACAACTGTCTGGCTCTCTTCATGGCAGAGAGGTAGTGCCACAGCCCAGCAAACACCCTGGCACGGCCAGTCACTGCCCCTCTACGTACATGTCTTGGTGACTCAGTACAGTGTGCACTCCCATGGGGAACAGTCCCACGTTTCACACTGCCGTCACCAGCAACGAAATGTGCCCCCAGCATGGGCAGTACTCACAGCTCTGGTTCCAGGAACGGTGATTCAAACCCTCAAGAACATCAGCAGAGCATGGCTTTCCAACAACAACGTTCCAGTAACAAGCTGGGCTTGGCCAGCTGGGATTGCACCTTCCAACAGGCCTAAGTGACTGCACCAACATCCTGACAAGGGCACAGATTTCACACTCAAGTGCCAAAGTCTCCAAGGGCCACCATCCTCAGGAAGCCACTTACCATCCTGCTCAGCAGCTAATCTTTCCCATGGGAACAGGAGTCTCTGCAAAGGTGCTGTGGAGGTGTAGGAGGCCCACCATCTGCTGGTGTCTGGGTCTGCGGGTCTCCTCCAGACCTCACGGTAGCACCAAAGGAGAGATGACAGAGGTGGCTACCCTGGACCGCACGCTTCTGGCAGTGGCTCAGTTTGCTCTGCTGGTCCCCAGAGCCCAGCAACCTCCCAGCAGGCAGCCATAAAGATGCCACAGGGATAACCCTTCTGGAAACGTCACAAATCACAGAGGCAGACTGCGAAGGAAAGCTAAACTACCGGTACAGAGTCCCAGGAGAGATGCCAGGCAGAGCAGCAGCAGAAGCGGCTGGACGAAGAGATGGGCGCTCTGGGGAACCATCTCAAACCAACAGCAAGGGGACACAGTGGACGGGGGCTGACAGGACACGAAAGCTGCTGTGCAGGGAAGGCTTCAGCCAAAGGTAACCAGCCAGATGTTGGGGGCATTAGCACAGTCCAGAGACAGCGTGGAACTTTCCCCTCCTCACCAGGGGCCAGCTCATGCATGCCCACCCCCAGTCTCCCCAGACACCTGCGTAAGTCACTGGGGAACGTAACGGTTCTTCACCAGAAACCTGCAAAGTGGTTTTGAACAATTTCCCATCAGGAGATCTGCAGCAGAAGTACAAGGCAAGGATTCCCCCGGCATCAAACCAGCCCAGACAGGACGATCCTACGCAGATTTCTGAACGACAGTCTCATCCTACTCCTCCTCCAGTCTGGCTGGCATGAGTGGAAACTCTGCTATGATCCCAGATCCTCCAGGAACAGCAGCTGAGCACCTCAAACACTCCACCGCATCGGTAATGGAAGAGCCATCCCCCCAAGCACAGGACTAACTCACGGCTGGAGCCCGACAGCGGCGTGTGCCAGCCCAAGGAGCGGGGAAGCCCTGTGAAGGGCGGAGGAGAAATCTCCCCCTGGTATCACCTCATCCCAGCGGCCACTTCTGGCAGGCAGGGAAACCCCAGCACAGCCACTGATTCTTCCCCATTTCATTTTGCACTGGAGCTTTATTGTTTCCTGCAGATCCAGCTGAGCAGATAAAGCCCATCATGAGACCTCACTGCTTAGCAACCATTACTGGAAAAACACTGTTTTTCCAGTAACAGTCTTGGCAGCAACAGAGAAACTGCAGGACAAATAGATTGCAGTCCCTACACCGGATGCATCCTGCTCCCATCTGCTCTGCTGCTGCCCCAGCGAGAGACTGACCCTTGCACTGGGAAGAGCATCCATTCCTTCAGGTCTGAACAGCCTCTGCTGCCCTGCAAGCCCACTGTTTTGGGCACACTGTGATGGGCCACAACTGAATCTCTGCATAGGTGGGTGCAGGTTTCAGTGACAAACTCATGTGAAGCAGGATCTTGGTACCCAGCATAGCTGCGATGGTGTAAACATTCGGAACGCTCCAAGAACCAGCGACCAACCTCTCTCACCATGCTGGCCACTCCTTACACCAAGTGACTCACAGGGACAAAGGCCCACCTAAGGAAGGCTGACTCCAATGCTCGATGCAGTCAAGCATCAAAGACTTCCACAAAATTAATGAAATTCCACAGAAATAACAATGGCGAGTTTGTTTTTCAAAGGAAATTGCAACTCCATGTATTGTCCACAAGCCCCAACGTCACTGCATCCTGCACATGCATGAGAATGCCGCACTTGAGGAGAAATGACACAAGACCGACTGGCTTATTTCCACTGTGCGAGGCTGATAGAAAGGCAAAGAGGAAACAAAGCAGCATGACGGGTGAAAGGCAAATGGAAAATCCCAACAGCTCTTTGATACTTAATCAGTAATAGAAAGAGGAAATCTGCTTTTGAAAACAGAGAAATCCCAACCTGATCGCATGCCTCTGAAGAAATCTGGCATTTACAGAAAGCCTCCGGGTAGATTTAGAGAAGCAGATACAGGCGCAGACATGAAGGTGGATGCTTAGCGGGAATTCCAGGAGAGCATAAGCAGGTAGGATACCCATTTCTCAGTGAAAATCAAAGGCACCTTGGTTTCTAAGCTCATGGGTGCTTCTGCATACCCCATTTGAAATCTGTCGGTCTTGTCCCAAATGAGTGATGAGAACAAACCCAATGGATTTTGTATCTGCACAATTGTTTTTTGAGATCTATTTGATGAAGCCACCCTTGTTCCCTCAAAGTTGCTCCTGATAATGGCCACAGTCTGTGCTGTGCCTCACGCCTCTGGAAAACCCATCTGGCATTCAGCATCCTGAGCCGAATAAATTCTCGTGCTCCCCAGAATAGATACATATGCAAAATTAATTCGCAATCAAGCCCGCGCAAAGCATGAGACGGCCTTTTAATAGGTGCAGAGCAGCAATTACCAATGCAAAGTGAAAGCCAACAAGCATTAAAGGGAGGGTAGGGGAAAACCAATTAGTTTCCTTGGGATTCCTCCACACATTCGCCACTCGAGGGATTTCAATTTTCACGCTCCCCCGGGGGCTGCGAGTGCACCCTGGCAGCCATCACGTCCCCGTGGGGAGGGGATGCTTCCCCACGGCCTCCCCCTCCGTGGTCCAGGGATGCGCTATGCAGGACCAGTCTCCATGGAGACAGTCACTGCAGCAACGGAGACCAGAGGTGCCGCTCATGGGGCTGCGAGAGGATGCAGACGAGACCGAGGAGCCCCTCTCGCCCATAGGAAAGGGACTGTCGGGTACCCACACGCCTCCTTTCTGCTTCTGAGATCGCTTCCCTGCATCAGCAGGATAAAAGGGCTCTGCTGCCTGCAATCCAGCTGCCTCATCCCGTGCTGAAAGCGCTTTATCCTGTCGAAATGGGTCCCACGGGAGCCGGTAATGTGGAGCTGTCACGGTGGGTACGGCATCGGGAGGGAGCCGTGCTCGAGGCTGTCATGGCAACAGTTTATTGAGTTCCCATAACCCCCTCCCCTCGGAGGTGGGGACAGAGCCCAGGCTGGGGACACTAACGCAGCCGCCCCTGGGTGTGCACAGCTGGGGAGCCCAGGGTGGGCAGAGCTGCTCAGGGAGGGGGTCCTGCCGCTCCGGCCACGATGCCGGGCCATTGCATGGCTCTTGGCGCACGGGACGGAGGAGGGACCCCGTGTCCCCAGGCAGACGTCACGGAGCAGCCGCCCAGTCCCTCCTGCCCCAAGCGTCACCAGCACCTCGCACCACCCCACTGCGGGAGGGCAAGGAGGAGTCCCCATGCAACTCCCTGCAGCTCACAGCTGCCCCCACCATCCCCTCCTCGTTCACCCCAAAATAGCTTCCCGCTAGACTGAGCCCATTTAACAACATCCTCCTGGTCTCCCCATCCCTTGTGCTGCCAGAGCAACCTGGGCGCAGCTCTCGGGCAGGGAAATCCTCGGCACACGGCCTGTTTTGTGCAAATATTGCTGGGCTGACTGTCTTCATGCATGGGTGCCCAACTCCCCGCACCACACAGCAGGCTTCAGAGGTACCAGTGTGGGAGGATGCCACGAACTGCCACGTGCCCGTAACGGCTGTTCCCTGCCAGCGCCGAACACGAGGAAAAGCCCCGTCATCTCTCAAAGCATCTTCCCACCAGGGCAGCCCACAGCACCCCAGGACAGACAAATTTAAGAAAGACCGGGGCCAAGAACGAGCTCCCAGATGCCAGCATGCCCTGGCTCCTCCAGGGCCAGCTCTGGACCATCCCCTGGAGGGCAGCTGGCCTCCTCGCTGGGACTCGGGCGGGCACAGCACAGGGCACTGCAGAGCTCAGCTGTCCCCACGCCGGCCCGGCAGCACCACCAGGCACTTCCCACTGCAAACAAAATCTTTGCTGGAGAGGAGAAAGGTGCTGGGGGAAACAGAGCGCTGAGGGTATCGGCAAGCCATGACAATCCCCGCTCCTACCAACTGCAATTTCTCTGCGAGGGTTTATGCCACCCGCCAGCCTGGCCAGCAGCAGCCGCCTGCGGTGAAGACCGGGCTGGCAGCAAGGCCGGGGCACCTCTCCGGGCACACGTCCGCACACAGACAGGGGCACACAGGCGTGACGTATAGCGTCACTACCGGGAGCCCTCGCCAGAGACAGAGCATCCACTAATTCACCCACTTAGCTGAGCCTCCAGCACGGGGCAGGGTTGTTCCCTCCAGCCGTATTTTCCAGGGTTTAGCTGAAGCTTAAACAAACCCAAGGAGGAGGTTCCTGTGCCCCCCAGCCCTGGAGCCCGCTCTCTCCCACAGTATGCTGTGCTGTGGAGAACCATCTCAGCTCCTCATGCATACTTTATAACACATGGCCAACAGGTTATCTGTAGATCTACATCACTGCTCCGTGTCACCAAGCAGACAAACTGCGGGCTCAGAGATAAGCGACACGGCTGTGGCAGCTCGGCAGTTTCCAGCTCTATGGACTAAGCCAAAGGCTCTCTCCATCCTCCCTCTTCATGCTTGCTTTGCAGGCTACAGGGTTGAAAGAAGTTTCCATCATGTGTGGTCCCCTCTCCAGCAGCTTGTGTTAGCCACGGGGATGGGAAACACTTGTTGCGCAGCCGGACTCCAGAAGCAGGTTGACTTTCCTGGAAGTTTCTTTCGGGGCGCCCGTTCAGCTGCTCCCCACCCTCCCATTGGGACAGCGAGGGGTTCGCCATCGCTCCCTGGCTGCAAGGGGAGCCGATGTCTTTTGCCAACCTCTCCCAGGAGGCACGGCCCCGGATCAGAGCGGGAGAGGCATTTCAGCACGGACACAGCAGGGCAGGACTGACCAAACCAGAAGGCTGTCAGCTTCAGTGGACACAGTCCAGCGAGCGCAGAAGCCCTTCCCTGACCTCCCCGAGGGCTGCGGCCGGGCCCCAGCTCTCCCAGGCCTGGTCCCGGCGCCATGCAGACGTGCAGCTTGTCATGGAGGGGGCTTCACCCCCGGCCCTGGCCCCTGCCAGCTCTGCAGCCCTCGGGGGCCGGTGGCCCGCTGCGTTTTGGGGATGGAGAGTTGTGAGCTCACTCTGCATTGCACAGCTTACTGAGCCATCCTACCAACCTGTCTCCAGATGCTTTCTCACAGCAGAGAGGTGGGCGAAGCCCCCCCAGCACTGCAGAGCAGCGCCTGCTCTCCGCTTTTAGGCCAAGCCACCATTTTTGGCTGGAGAAAGGGAAAATCCCTGCGTTTCCCACACCAGCCCAGCAGCAGACACAGGAGCTGGGGACACGCAGCCGCATCCCGACTGCCCGCGTGGTCCCAGGCACCGCACCCAGCAGCACCCTCGTAGCCGGAGAAACGCGTGGCCAGCACCGGCGGACTAAGAGCATCGTCTGCATTTGCAGGAGGCCCCACCATTGCGGCACACAGCGCGGGAGGCACTGCGTCCTCCCTCCAGCACCGTACCCGTCTCTCGCCGCACGCCCAGCACAGCCATCTAGTGACTGCGCTGTAAATCGGATGAAACTCAGCCCTGGAGGCCCACCATTGATTTCCGTTGCCTAACGACAGGAAAGCTTTATAATCCTATTAACTAAACACCCTTTCAAGCAGCACTGGGAACAGCGCAAAGGGGAGTTGTATAAGCGGTTACAGCCACCCGGTGCAGTGCCTGGCTCCAAGAGGTGCTGGCTGAATTCCCCAAAAGCGGGGCTGCGACACCCACAGTGTCGGTGCTGGCCCCCGCAGAGACACGTTGGAGCCCACCAAGAAACACGTGCTTCGGCTGCCGGCGGCTGCCCAGAGAGCGAAGGAGCTAGGACGCCTTGCATGGGAAAATGGTGCCCACACATGCACACCTGGAGGACTCGGCCCCCGAAATATTGGCAGATATCATCACATTTCAATCTCTTCCTAATTATCACCGCCCTGGTAATACTTATAGGTGTTTCCTAGCAAAAGATACACTACTTGGCCAAAATATATAAACATTTCATGGAAGAATGTGAATTTTGTTGCAACTTGCTAAGGAGAAAGGACATATATATATTTCAGAATATTTCTATTTGCAAAACGTTTCAAGATCGCATCCCTCCCCACTAGTGCACAACGACAGCCGGGGGGTGGGTGTGCGCGCGTGTGTGGAATCAAGCTTCCAGAGGATGTAAAATCCCCATGTCTCGCCCAGCCCCAGGTCCCCCAGAGCCACGCTGCGTTTCCACACGAGGGTGAGCAGCCTCCATGCCCCGGTGAGCTCCAAGAAAACGCTGCTGAGCCACACGCAGCGACAGAGCCCGGAGGAGCCGTGGGTACTGCGGCCAGACCTCCCACCACGTGCCACGCAGCGGCTGTGCTACCACGTACGATGCAGATGCCTGGCTGATGCCTCGTCTGAGTAAAAGCCCTTTGGGTCCAGCTCCCCTCCAAACGGCACAGTCAGGACATCTGCAGCAGTTAGCCCGAGGAGGAGGGTCTGCGCTGCGGCAGGAGGGAGATAAATGCCTTTCCACCAGTGGAAATGGGCCTTCCCCAGACTGTGGAAGCATTTATCAGTCATTTCTCCTTCCCGTTCCTTTAATTAGTTATTCACACAGCATTGCAAATTGCCAGGCCTAATATTTTCCATGATGGGTTATGAATGCAGAGGCACAGGACAGGCTCTTCGCCAGGGGACGCGATGCTGCAGGCATCCCCACCAGTGCCACGCACGGCGACAGAGCAGGCGGCCAGGCACAGCTCTCCTAAACAAAACCCTTCCCCCTTTTAGTGCCTGTCCCACTGGGGGCAAAACAGAACTGCCCTCCACGAGCACCGGGGAAGGGGCACGTCCTGTTCCCCCGTACGGCGACAAGGCTGCGGGGCCACGGGCACCAACTTGCAGACCTACCACACCGCAGCACAGCACTTCACCGGCCTCGTTCCTTTGGTGCCACGGAGGACAGCACAGCCACCAGCAGCGCCTGCCTGTCACCATGGAAATGCTGAACGGGAGGGTTTGAAGCCTGCTGGGACTTCCAAACTTTGCCAAGCAAAACAGGGCCCTTAAACAACCACGAGCCCCAAGCGCTTGTGTGAGGAGGAGACTTGTGCTCCCTGTGGCCTGCCGGGCACGAGACAGCTAATGTGGGACTGCTCCCAGGGACAAAGCCACCTGGAGAAAGGGCACCCCGGCTCCTCCAGCCTTCACGCAGGCAGAGCTCAGCCCCATCCCTCAGCTGCTCCCGCCTCGGACCGGCTGCCCTCTCCTGTGTGCACCCACCAGATCCGCCCCATGGACACCCCACAGCTCAGGCAGAAGTGGTTTTCTGGGTTTGCACAGCCAACGCTTCTGCCCACCTCGACCACCCCTGCCATGGGAAGACTCCTCCATCCTGTCCCGGCAGCCCTGACTGCTGGCCCTCGCCCTGGCGCTGCCCAGCCTCCTCGGAGAGGGGCTAGGAAGCAGCCAGGAGCCAGCAGCACTCCTGTTCCCCGGAGCAGGGCACACGGCAGCAGCAACCGCACTGACCAGGGCGCTTCCACCCGCTCTGGACCCTGCCGTGCCACCCTGGCCGCCTGTCGCTGTTTTTCGTGCCGGCGGCGTCTCCTACCCAGGAAGGCGAAGAGCCACAACCACATGGGACACGGCATGGAGCGGGATGGGCAGGAAACACACGGTGGGAAATCCGCTGCGAGAGGGAGGCAGCGGGGCCAAAAGAGCAGGGCAGGGCGGCTGCCAAAGAGTTCAGAGGGGCCTACGGGCTGCCCTGTGAAACGACCCTGACCTCCCCATCCCGTGCCGACAGCCTGCACGGAGCCAGGCAGGCTCCTTCGGTGACGAACTCGGCCTCTGCAGCGTTTGCTTCCTGCCTTCGGGCCAGGCAGGGTGTTTATAGCGAGGGAGTGGGAAACAGATTGGGACCTCACGGAGGAGGAAAGATGAAAAGGAGCAGCGGATGTCCTGAGGAACATGCAAGAGTGCAACCCAGACACAGCTTTCAGGGTAATACCGGCCAGCACATGCCTTCGGGGAGGCTGCGAGCCGGTTCATACGGCCACATCGTGAATCCCGGGCAGAGCATCGCCTCCAGGCTGCGCAACCCGCACCCCAGCCGCACAGCCCCCCCTCTGATAGCGCCAGGAGGGCTTCTCCAGTCGCACGGGTGATCCCTCCTAACAGCGCTGGTCAGCCTACAACAGACAATATCTACACACCACCTCACTCATTTTCTCTCTCCGCTCCTCCCTTTCTTTTCTAAGCCCTGCAGGGAGGTATGGAGCTGTATCTGGGATGCCTTGACATCCCGGAGCTCTGGCACCACATCTAAAGCCTCTCTGATTTTCTCCAGATCCTACGTAGAAGCAGAACAGACCAAGGGGAGGGCTTCTCCACCCTCTGATCTACAGCTGGCGAGCAACTTGCTGGGGCATCGCTGCGTCCCTTCCTCCCCCCCCAGCCCCCTCACCCTGCCTCTTCCCTCCTCTGTTCCTTCCCCCTGTCTTTGAAATCTCCCTCCAGGCAGCATGGTGAGGGACCTTGTATTGCAGCTACAGCTACTCCAGGGAGCACACAACGTTCACCAGCTCCAAGTGCAGGAGGGCAGGAGCTCGCAGGGCCATGCCGAAGCACAGCTCAAGCTGGGGGCACCGGGGGGCTGTAAATCTTTGCAGAGGATGAACTCCCGCTGCGTTCCTGGGCCTCGAGGGAGCGAGAACTCTGTCCTGGAAGCCTGTGATCCCCTGGCACGCCACCGCCAAGCCGCCTCTGACGTCAGCTCATGTCTACAAACATTGTCTTTGACCCACGGCCAAAACTTGTAATGCAGGGGAAAATCAGTGGAGAAAGCAAATACCCGCAGAGATGTCCCGCAGAGAGCCCTCTCCAAGAGCACTGGGTGGCAAGGCACCAAGGGCGAACGCGCACCCAGGGTGACTTGGAAGCCAAAAGGGCCCCAAGAAATCAAGTGACTTAAAATGCAAATCCCCAAGGAAAACAGACAGGTGAACCCTCACTACGTGTCCCGCAGGCTGGACTCGGGCAGTCCCAGCAGGGAAACCTGCTAACATCTGGAGGCTCTGCTGCTGCCAGAGGGTCACGCAGCAGCCGGGGGCTGGACGCGGGCAGAGCAGACCGGATATTTGGGAGACGTGGAGCGGCTCAGCACCCAAACAGCTGCCACGGCCGCTGCTGAACGCCCAGCGCTGCTCCGGACCCCAGCAGCAGAGGGTGTTCAACCACACTGCCCCACGCCTGTATTTAAATACCACGACACCAATATTAACAGCACCGATGTGGCAGCCTGGGAAGCAGCAAAGGCACCTCTCCCAGCCACTGCTGATGGAGAGGTCACGCGTTTGCCTGTTGTTTCTGGAGTGCTAGGGAAAGCTGGGGGATGGGTTGACTGGTGACAGTGGGAACGAGCACAAGATGGAGCTGTGGATCAGGCTTTCTTCTTACAGCAGGGCCACAGCGATTGACGCGGTCTTGCCGAGGCCTCACGGTGGCTCTGGGACTGGACTTCTGGTCTCCAAGCATGGAGCTGGCTCGTATTACTGACCACCGAGAAGCCAACCCCAGCTCTTCCCCGGTGGGCAAGGCTGCCCGGGGAGCCCCATCCCGTCCCCGCTGTCCCCGTCGAGCAAGGTGAAGCCGACAGTGCCAGCTGGTGCACACCCTGCCGGACCCCGGGCACCCCCGGCCCACCCACGCCAGTTCACACAGCTCGCACCGGTCACAGCAGCCGGCAAATCGCAACCCCAGGCAGCACCAGGCAGCCCGGCAGCCGTCGCGATGGGCACCCGCACGCCTGGAGACAGCACGGCAGAGCGAAGGAGAGCGGGATGGGGACCCAGAACTCGAGAGCGTGCCGGTGCCCGTTTAGTGACCGCAGTGCATGAAGGCGACGGAGGCAGAAGCCAGCTCGCTTGGCAACAGCGGGCAAACCACCCCCTTCCCCATCAGCACCCTGCAGGTGAAGCACATCTTTCAGCTTCTCTTCAGGCCAGGTGGAAGCAAACAGTCCCTAGCACCCACCGAGCCTTGGCGAGGTAGCTGACACCATCCCGAGCTTCTCCAGAGAGAAATCCCAGATTCTGGCACTAAACACCACACACTCCCACACACACTTGGTCACCCTGAACATCCCAGAGAAGCTCCAGGTCGCGGGGTCAGCCCAAGAGAGCCCCGGGCAGTCCCTCTGCCCCTCCGGCCCCGCAGCCGTGGGCGGGCGCCCGGCAGCCAGCCCCGCTCCACAAGTGGTTGCAGTTGGGTGGCAGCTGAAGCCGTTTCTCTGTGCGCACCGCCTGGAAAGCCTGCTGGCATCCTCCGTCAGACGTGTGTTGCTATAGCGATGGGAAAGGTATCGGAAGCCAAACCAGCCTCGATGGATAGTGCGACTGTTTTTCAGATTACCACGCACGATCAGGACCCCTGCTTCTCAAGGTCCAGTAGCCAGGCACCGTGTAGGGAAGGGTACAGTGAAAACGCTGCGAGGAGCCGAAAAACACAACCCCAAAGATGCCCAGAATAAACAAAGTCCTGAAAAGCCCCTCCTTTCCTCACATAACAAGAGATTTAAAAGCAAACTGACCCCAAAGACAATAAACTGCACTGAGCTACAGGACGTCAAATCCATCATTACAGCATCCCAGCGATTTCTTCTGGAGCCTGCAGCAGTTGCTGCGTCCTCTGCTCGCGTCTGCGGGCACACGCACGCAGGCATGAGTGGGAGCTCCAGATGGAGCTGCTGAACCACGCTGAGGGGGAACTTTGCATCTCCCCACCAGCTTCCTCCCAGACCCTGCTGCCAGCTGGACCCTCGCTTGCTGCCCCTTGTTGCCAGCTCACCCTCCTACGCGCGGCAGAGCACCCCTGAGAGCTAACTCCCAGCCCTTGGAGCCACTTCAGACGCAGCTCGCTTCTCTGCCTCAGAGCAGATGACGGACACAGAAACAAATTCAGCTCCAGCCTTGCTTGCCTGCGCTCAGGCTCTGTGTCCTGCCCTCAGCCAGCCCCAAGACCGCCTGTGCACCATCTGCCGCCTTCTCCAGCCCAAACGGCCAGTGAGGGAGAGAGGGATGGAGTCTGCAGATCCAGGAGCCTTCTTCAGGATGGAAGCCACTTTCTGACCCAGCTCACACTCAGGTTTCAGTTTTAAAGGCTGAAAATCACCCTTGCACATGAACCTTTGCCTTCACATGTCATGACACCCTGAACAACACACCTGCAGCAATTAGATCAGAGATGAAAAAAAATCTCCTTGTTTGCTCAGCTTATTTACTTTGCAGCACTCAGTTTTCCCAGCTGTTTGTGTGGGTCTTTCCCTTAGCAACCAGGGAGAGAAACATTTACAAGGCACGAAAAACGTAGCTGTACAGCCATAAAAACCATCAGGGTGCGGCTGTGGGTGCAGCTGGAAATTCCTCTTAGCTGGTAGTCACAAATAACCGGACTTCGATGAATCGTACACCTTAAACAGCAAAGCAGCTCTTCCTCTTCAAGCAGGACATGCAGGAGGAATCGGGACTTGCAGCCTGTGCTTTCCGCCATACCACCCACCACGCAGCATCCTAGGCTTGTAACAAACACCTCTACGTGCCTCAGTTTACCCCTATATAAAATGGGGGTAAGTATAAAAAGTGACGGGAAGGCTAAAGTTGAGACCTTAATACAAAGCGCTACATCAGAATGCAAGGTGCATTCTCCAGCGCGGAAGGGAGACTGAGCTCTGGACACCTTTTTCCAGACATCTTTACACCTATAGCTTTCTGGATCTCCCAGCAAGTCTATTCTCCTCAGTCCACAGCCATGGTGACAGAGTACTCTTGCTCTTGACCCTTGCCAGGGTCAAGATCCAAACTCCAGTATTTTGGTTGCCAACCCCCTTTCCAAAGGGTTGTGCCACAATCCAGCATGCGTCCAAGCTGCCACTAGCTCCTGCCTCACACACTTACCCCCTGTCGAACTAATTCGAGTTTTGTTTATAGGGCTGGATGAAGGCAAATGAGGCTCAGACCAAACAGACCCACTGGGTGCAGGAGGAGGCTCTGGTATGCACATTTTCCAGTCCAAAAATGGATCCCGGCCCATTTTTCCATCACAGCATCAGCCCTTCCCTCTCTTCATTCTTGAGCTCCCAGGAGCTATCGCTGCCCGCTCACCTTCCCACGCCCCCACCGGCGCAGCAGCACAGACCCCTCTCCCCTGCCCAGGGCTGGGGTCGGGAGGTCAGCATGGGAAGGGGAAGTATAAAGTCAGAGGAGCATCAGGACCAGAGAGCCACATTCCGATGAGACCCCCGAATTTTGTGCCTTTGCTTCACCCTCCCCTGTCCCAAAAGCACGCGTGGGTTTAGGGCTGTTGTCCACCTGCGCTCAGTTTAGCTTCGTTCCGGCTCACAAACACACCCGGCAGAGACAAGGAACCTCCTGGGGCCACCTGGCCTAAGCGCTGCCCGGCTCGCTGCAGCCCGGCTCGCTGGCAGAGCCCGCAGCAGCCCCGCAGCGTCGCGCCGGCTGCCGGACCCTGTCCCAAACCGTCTCGGCTTCCCTTCCCAGTCCGTCACCCCCGCTTCCACCGGCCGCGCTCACCCGTCACGCCGATAGCAAGCAGAAAATAAGATTCCCCCCCCGCAACGGCTGGTGCTTCCCCTCCGGCAGAGCCCCCGCCGCAGCCCGGGGGTCGGGGTTGCCAGCACGGACAGGGACGCTCGGGTCAGGCACCTGCAGCCGCCGAGCCCGCCCGCTCCCCGGCCCCGCACACGAGCCCGGGGAAGACCACGCACCGCTCACCTGAGTGTCGATCATCATGGTGCCCCGCGCATAGCCCGCGCCGGGGCTCCGCGGGGCCGGGCTCACCGCCCCTCCGCCGCCCGGGGCCCCGCCGCGCCGGCCATGAGGCCCCCGCGCCCCCCCGGAGCCGCCAGCGCCGGGAGGAGCCGAGCGCGGGGCGGGGGCGGGCGCGGCGCTACCGGGGGGGGCGGGGTCGGCGCCCGGCTCCGCCCACATCCCCGCGCAGGTGGGGGGCGCAGGGGCGCGCACACGGGCACTGGCAGCCGCGGGCGTGACGGGAGCGCGCCTGTCGGCGGGCACCTCTCCGCAGGCACCCCGCTTCTGCTCGGGTGACCCCCCCCGAGGAGGCGGGCGCTGCCGGGGGGAAGCCGGTCGTTCTCCGGGCGAGGTGCCCGTGGGGGGACCCCCGTCCCCGCCGGGGTCCCCCCGGCAGAAGGGCTCTAACGGGGCGAGCCCCGCACCCCGCCGCCCAGCCCCGGCTGCCCCCATCTCTGCTCAACCCAGCAGCCGACACGGGGGCACGGCAGGCCCCAGGGGTGTTGGAGGGGTGGGCGCACGGTGGGGGTGCTGAGCGTGAGGCGGCCGAGGCTGAGCGAGCAGGGTTGCCCTGGAAACAGCGAGGCTGGACCTGAACGGCTCCGGTACCCACAGTTTGTGTTTCCGAGGATGATGACGTGTGCCGTGTCAGAGTGATGTCAGGAGAAGCGGGAGCCCAGAGACGGCTGCGTCACTCCCCACGGCCGAGAGCACCCGGCTCGGGGGTGCAGAGCCGGCCACTGCACCCCTGGGGACCCCCGGGCACAGGCACCCGGCACCCACACGCGTGCCACTGCCCTTGACAGCCCCCCGACCCCAGACCACCGGGAAGAGCCAAGCTGCCCGGGTGGCAGCGGGAAGCAGTGACACGGCACAGGCCGCCACGGCCGCTCCGCGGCTCCAGGCCAGCAGAACCAGCAGCTCGGGGTGGGAGCGGAGCCAGGAGAGGAGAAGGTGCTGCCAGGCCTCTCGCTCTGGCACCAGACGCTGCTCCAGAGCAACATCATTCTAATTATAGTAACGGTGTCAGTGCTGAGCAGTGGGGGAGAACACACGCTTCAAAAGGTCTATAGCTATGTAATTTGCTGCTGGAAAACCTCACTACAAAAAAAACCCAGAAAGAAGCACTTTTTAAAAGTAATTTGTACTCATCTGACTTGCTTTAAATTAGCTAAAGGTTCAGCGGGGGGGGGTGTCAGGGGGGATGAGGTGGGCATACCAGCAGCAGAGATTTCTGGTTAAAACTGCCTTTCCGTTCATACGGCTTTGCACCAGTTCTACATGAAACAGCAACATTTGGTGGATCTATGCTTCATCTAAATATAGCCCAAGAAAAGTCAAGTCAGTACAGCGTTACTCTTACACTTGGAGAAAGGAGGGAGTTGGGTGCGTAGGCAGACATTTAAAAGTCACTTCTTCGAGGCATTTTGCTAGCAATGCTCTCCTAAATTATTTGATTGTGGACTCTGTGCAGAGCAGAAATGCAGGGTTGGGGATTTAGTGTGAGTAAAGTGCAACCACCTCCCGTAAAATCCTTCTTCGGTTCCTGCTGTCCCTGAAAGCGCCCGTCACGGTCACTGCACTGTCACTCTCTGCCTGTTTCATCCCTGGAGATCCCACAGGGACTTGATGGGGCAGCGAGGTGAAGGAGAGCAGGGGGGAGAAAATAGTAACCCTGGTGCTTAGAGCCGCCCTTTGCGATCAGACCACATCCCTGCTGAGAAAGAAACCCATTCTGCGCATCTCATGTTCACTAGCGAGCGACCAAGGCCAGCCCCTGTGCGGATACAGACAAGAGACAGTCCCCTCCTTGAAAAGCCACCGGCTAAACAGGAGAGACAAAGGGCAGGAGAGTAAAAGCAGCCGTTCTGGCAGAGAGCTCGCAGCCTGCCAGCTCCTTTCCACCACCGTCTTGCTTCTGCTGTGTTAAGGCAGCCAGATACAGACAGCTGTTCCCCAAGCTGGTTTTGTGCAGGGAATGTGTAACGGATGTTCTTACCCTTCCTCCTCCCTGTCTGCTCAAAGACCATCTCATTTCCATGCCCCCCAGCCACAGATCTCACATAGAGAAGGTTTCAGGCCAGTCCTTTCGTAACTGTTGCTGCGTACCAAAGTGGTTCAAAATGACATTTCTGGTCAGCAGCGTCAGGCACCACCACTTGTGGGAGGGTTAAGGGAAATCCAAACAGGAGTGAAAAAGGGTGCAAGTCTGCCTTAGTGGAAAACGACTCTTGTCCTGTCAGTGGCAGAAAGAGAGGATCATGGTCTGGCCCCACCTAGGATCATTTTCAGTGCTGGAAGTTTTTGTTTCTTGCCCTACAGAGAAGTTTTCCCTTTGGGGACGAATGCACTGCGCAAGTCACCAGCCAGGAGAAGGAAAGAAAACGCCTGTCAGATGGGTTCTTCAATTAGATGGACAATGAATGATGAGTCTGTTCCAGCCAAGCAGAAATCGACGGATGGAACAAGGGGCCCTTGGAAAGGCAACAAGCTACTGATCTGAGGCTTGGTTAAGGACAAACAGGGCTTGAGTCAGAAATACCCTGAAAGCACGATCAGGTCCTCAGACAGTGTAAATGGACTGATGATTTATTTACACGTGGTGATTCACTTTCCATGCAGCACTGCGTGCGTGTTTCCAAGTCCAAATTCCCTTGGCACAAGGACACGTGAGACAGCATTGTCCCCTGTGGCGAACGGAGGAAGAGCTCACATGCAAGAGTGCCAGTCTGCTGCCTTGTTACTGCGTGCCTCAGTTTCCCCACTGAGCAATGGATGTTGGTGGGGAATTCCAATCAGAAAGCAGGTCCTTGTGAAGCTCCCACACTACCCACAAGTCTCAGGCTGCACAATCCAAAAGAGAGAAGGAAAAGCTTGCTGTCAGTGTTGGGGGAAGGAGATTAATCAGCAGGAGATGACAACACAAGTCCAGACTTTCATTAATTAGAGGAGCGCATGAGCTGACGCAGGGAGCAGCCCCCACACTGCGCTGGGGAGTGTGTTCCTGCAGCCAGGCTCCAGCTCCCTGGAGACACAGCGAGTTTCTAGGTACTGCCCTGTCGAGCAGAACTGTGTCAGGTAATGTGACACAAGACCTTCCCCTGGCGAGAAGCTGCAGGGCCTGCCAGGAGGGAGGATAAACATGTTTGGCACTGCACAAATCAGGCTATTACCGTGTCAGTCACAGGGTCTGGGATTCAGCCAAAATGTGGCGAGGAAGCAGAGCCGGAGACCAAGGCTTTCACAAAAGTTTCTCAGAACAGGTAGCCCAGAAACACAGCCCACACTCTTATCACACATCACCTGTGCTGGAGAACTTCCTCTCATGGTGGATTTACTATCGGCTATGAATATCTGCACAGGAATTCAAGTAATTTAGTATGGCAGAACAAAGCCCAATG
The DNA here is from genome assembly GCF_030867145.1 of Opisthocomus hoazin. NCBI lineage: Eukaryota > Metazoa > Chordata > Aves > Opisthocomiformes > Opisthocomidae > Opisthocomus > Opisthocomus hoazin. The sequence continues at coordinate 13,629,435 of NC_134432.1, forward strand.
GCTGCAAATAAAGGCTGCAAATACAGACCAACTTGGAGCAGAATTCAGGCATAAGGGGAATTAGCCAGGGGCACAACTGACCTATGGATGTGTGGCTGCTGTATGACTTCATGTTTTTATCGGATCTGAATGCTTTTCTAAGAGATCTAGCACAGGCCAGTTATGTATTGTGAGCTTGATACTGACATCGGGAGGTAAAATTATCTGGCTGCTTCTGTGCAGATCAGACTAGACAGTTCCTTCTGTAAAAGAATCCATATGCCTATGTATAGCAACTGGCATAATAAGACCCTAGTTTCAGTCATGGCCTTCGGACACAATTGTTTTACAAATAAGAAGCACACAGTGTTAAACCCGGGTTTGGTGGGAATATATTTTTTTGGAAATACTTGCATAAGGATCTTTCTTCACCCTTTTGGCTTAGATGATGTGCCTGGTTAACAAATACAAACGTCTTCAGAGGAGATTCAGTTCTGGATGAGTCATGTAGAGAGGTGCCTTCCTCCAGCACCACAGCACTAGGAGCAGTCACAAGAAATTATAACAGGGTAGACCCTTTGCAGGATGAAGCATGAACTAACAAACTAGGGGTTTGGGGCTGGAGGTGTTTTGTGTACCTCATCTATATTATGGGTACCATGAAAGCTTTTCTAATCAGTCTTCTGGAAGATTAAATGCTTACAACCACACCAGCAAGTGCCATTTTCAGCCTGCTCACACGGGACTGAAATGGCTCGTTAAGTCATCTGCAATCAGTAGTGGGGCCCTAAAGCTCTGAATACTTGATACACTGCCATACAGCAATTTTCTCATGCGAAGCGAAGCAAGAACAGCCAGGCACCTCTTCCCCATTTTCTCTCTCTCTGCTAAATGAGCCCATTTTTTTTTTTTTTTTAAACTGTTCCCTTAGAAACAGTCAGCTTAGCCCTTTCACCTCTGCTTCTCCACTCTGTTGTACAGCACTGCCATTCTCTGCTGCTCCCTGGGGTCCCTCTCCCTGCTCACATTAGACGAGCATGGCACAGACTCGCGCAGCCCCTTGGTAGCACGCCTCGGGCGGTAACGGAGATGTTTATGGCAGACATGCTGCGGCAAGGGAGGTGGCACATGAACCTCCATGCTGTGACCTCAGTTGACAATTACGCGGTTGTTGTTGGCGAACCGTGGCTGTTCCACTGTGGCTGGACCCCCCTACCCCCCTGCCGGTTCACCCAAGCAAGCTGTCAGGCTTTAAAGGCTGCAAAATGCTTGGTTCAGCTTCTCATCACATTCACGCAAAGAAAATGTTAACCCCAGGGTACTTCCAGCTCTAGACTGAACTCACAGCTTCAGTAGAGCATTTCTTTATAAAATGAAATTGCCCCGTTGGCTGGAAATGCACCAGCTCTTAGTGTCATTTCCAGCAGCTTCTAGCCAATTTATTTCACAGAGCTTAGAAAAGTTGGAAAGGACTGAAGCAATGGATAGGAACATGAACTCTCAATACCAGATTTTCTGTGTTGGAAAAGATTACATGATCTAGAGAGACATGTGAACCAGGGAAAAGGTTCAGAGCACATCTGCGATTGAAATAAACCCAAAGAAGTTCAGTCTGGGTCTGAGCTGTGCCAGTTCTGTCTAAACTCGGGTCTCCAAAACACAGATTGGAATTTGGAAGATAACTGCTGTATGAATTCACACTATTTGTCCTGTCAGACCAGGGTTCTTGCTGGCAATGGCTGGCACCAGCTCTCTGCTGAGAAGGTCCAAGAAATCCTGCTGCACGCTTATCAGGGATAACTTGCTCTGAGTACAAGTTTCCTCCTGATCCTGAGAAAGGGTGTGAGTTTAAATAACAATGCACAAACATTTATTGCCCTGCAAAATTCTTTTTTTTTTTTTTTAAGTGAAAAGGTCTTCACTAAAACTCTAGGTCGTCTTCTTCTGCACAGGAATGTCAAATACCTTACTGATTTTGCTACGTTTCTGCTAGGCCTCAGGAAAACACTCAACCAAAGGCATCTCAGCCTTGCTATAAGGACAGCCTTGCATTTGATAACTAGCCTATTGGATGCTTTTTTGTGTGCTGCAGTCTCAGGCGGGATGCTTGTCTTTACAAAGGTTAGGAACCTAGAAACCTTTTCATTCTCACCTCCACTTTGGCTGCTGCTTCTGAAATGCATTAAGTCTCCTGATCGCCAGAGAAACTATCCACATGTTCCTTTCTCAGTTTGTTCACATTGGGAACAAAAATGTTCTGTGGGAGCTAATATTCAGTGGGTTTGCTTGTGCAGAGAACACCTCTGCAGGGATCAGATGGTCAATCTCGTACCTCTTTGTAGTTCTTATCCACTGTGGAAAAACATATGAGGTGAATTTCAGGGGGCTTTGGCTTCCTGTCATACCATAAATACTCTGGAGAAAGCACCTTGGAGGGTTTGTAGGAGAGGAAGTGCCTGTTGAGATGGCTTTCTTCCTGCCAGGCTGCCATGATCCTGTTGGCTTTGTCTGTCAGGATGGTCATGTGACAAGCCTTGGTGAACTCATAGACTTTCTTGACCAGCCCACCAAACACGGCTCCTCCGTAGCAGAAGTCCCCTTCTCCATCAGGGATGTAGGCTGCTGAAGGGCTCCTCCTCTCATAGGGAACTGGCTTCGAGGGACATTGAAATAGCCAGGGTGTATGGCTGCTACTGTATCACCCAGGGTCTCCGGTCCCCAGGAATTGTAGAAGACCATGTCAATGGCCAGACAGAAGAGGCAGTCCACGTCCTGATGGCTCGTCTCCGCTATGTGCTTGTTTATAGCCTCCATCGTGCGCATGGATATCTCTTGCCAGCTGGGGTATTTCTCCATGACAAATCTTTGTCCAGGTTGCAGCTGGACATCGGGAATTGTCTCAGGGTTGTCGGTGAAGATATAATAGTTCACCCGATAGCCTTTCATGAAATGTTTCTCTGCTGACTCCAAGAAGCGGCCCACAAACCTTGTGTATCTGTGCAGACACAACACATGAAGAGCACAGCAGAGACAAGGGGATGCATGGTGGATTATGAAGGGTACTTTAATGAATGAAAGAAGACAAGGGATGAAGAGTGTTGACTAGATGTGGCTGCAAGGATCCATACGCTACACAGGCAATGGGTGAAGTATAGTGGAGGACAAGCAACAAGTGGATTATCCCTGCTTTGACCAGCCAGCCACTTATCTACAGCTCTAAGTCCCAAGGCACGTGCTAATTCTTTAAAAACACTGACCATGCTTTAGGTACCTTGGGCACAGAGTCTGTCATCTTGTAGGCTAATATGATTATGGACACAACACATGGGCATAAAAGTTTCCTACAAATTGGGACAGATTTCAACTCTGCTAAGGACAAGAAAAGCCAAAATGAGTTTTTCACAGAGGAAGAACACCAACCCAAGAACTGTGCCCACTTACCTTCCAATGGCAAAGGCTGCCACCCCTATGGTGAGATTCAGTGGCCTGTAGGCACTGTCTAGGATCTCGGAATTGAAAGTTCCTTCCCAGATGATGGGGCCCAGCCATGGTGTGACTGTCAGCACATCCCGACGCCTGAAGGGGAAGAAAAGTGAATGTTAATGAAATGTAACTGTTCCTTTTGGTTTCAAGGCCAGTAAATGGAAAAGAAGCACTAAAAAGGCAGTTAGAAGAAGAGGGTGTGTATCAGCAGTAATTCATTATGGATGGTATTATCTTCAGATCTTTTTCCCTGCCCTCTTGTTTAAGGTTACCAAGCACGGTCATTTCAGTTCCTGGGATGAAATGAAGCACTGTTCAATGAATTGGCAAAAACCCAAGGATCTACTAAAATCTCACTGAAGCTCATAGGACTTTTCTGCTGAGGAGATTTTAATGACCACCGAATTCACAGAATGAGAAGCTATGCATATTTGCTATCAGTCTGATGCAGACTGCTACATACAGATTAAAACACAAGTAATGATATGAAAATTACTATAAAAATATACCCCATTGCTGTGTTATTAAAACACAGCTTGCATCATGACAGTTTATTTTTCCAGTATTTATATATAGCTTTAACACATTCAGATACAAATTAAAATTCTGTATGTAGGCCAGCATTCAAATGTGTAACAAAGTTACAGAAAATCCTTAATCTCCTGTGTGGGTAGTGGCAATACTGACTATACATGCAGCAGAGTCTGATTATGCCCTATTACAGCTATGCAATGCTATTTCAACTTTCTTTGTTTTCAGGGTTTCTTTCTTAGCTTTTCGATTTTAAAACAAGATGTCATTTATGATGTGTAATTTACCGTAGCCCACTCACATTCGCCCCAGACCACGATCTGTAGCACTCTGCTAATGACATTTGCCATGCACAGCCCAGGCCCACACTTGGAGGCTGAAGCAATCTCTCATCTGACACACCCCCAAGGCGACAACAGCACAAAACCCAAACCAACGGACCTGTGGGGAGCGGTTTGATGGCTGAGGCAGCAGTACGCTTTCAACCCAGATCTAATACTTTCAGTCTGAGTAGATAACAATTTCACTCCCTCCTATAGTAATGCATATGATTAAAAGATTAAATTATATAGGAAGAATTTGTTTTGTAGAAAATGTACTGAGCTGTTCTCTTTGTGGGTTAATTACCCTTTTTTTTTTGGGGGGGGGGGGGGGGGTGGGGTAGGGGAGAGAGGGAGAGAAGGAAACCTGCAAGTTTGTTTCTCTGAGCAGGGCTTTTTTTCATTTCATTTTAAAAGGCTGCACTGGGTTTCCCAATGACTCATTTCCATGGTATGCATCCTCTCAGTGCGCACTAGTCCCTTCAGAAGACATAGAGCACTAAAAGCTACATGATTCTCTCCTCATCTAGTCCAGTACATACTAGCTGATTTTGCACGTTAATTTATGCCTATATGGAAGAGAGAAATATTCAGGCCTCGGACGTCCTGTTGAAATAGCAGGGGCGGGGGGGAAGATATGTACTAACAGGGTGTGTTTATTAACATGCAAAAGAATGGTGGCCGTTGAAGGTGAACTGCTAGAGATAAGAGTCAGGTCACAGGAGCTGGACCAAACGAGACTGCTAACAAACTTGAGCTGACAAGGAGCATTTGCCTAAGTCACTTCTTAGCTGCTGCTGCCTGAAGCCCTCCACGTCTGTTTAAACTCACTGGTTTGACTGCTTCTCTTAGAGACTTGTCTGTGTGAGTGCCTGCAATTTGTTCCGGTGTAAGATCCAGCAGGTTAGCGGAAACCATTGCTGAAGGTCATACAAGGCCCTTGCTTGGTTTTGCCCTGAAATGGATTCAAAGCATTTCCACAGCTGGTTACAGCTACAACACAGTTCCAGAAGGTATTTCTCATTGTCTTCCAGCTATTATATATCTCCTGTCTCAGAAAGAGTTCCTGGTAGCAGCCATATAGACAGGCTGTGTGTGTGTGCTGATGTATTAATTGGAGTCTACGGTAGGTACGTTAGCAAGTACACAGTGACTAAACTCGATCTTATAGCAGCATAGGCAGCTGTAGACATACCCATATGGTTAGACTTGTCTTGGAACAAGGTACTGTTCAGTGTGTACCAGGACTCTGCAAATGTGTGTGCCACAGAGCACTCAAACCAGTGCCAGCAGAAACAAAAAACAAAGTTCAAACAAAGAAACTTACTTTGGAGCCAGCAATCTTGGCTGCTGATAAAATAATCTGTAAAAAGGAAGAAATATCCACTGAATAATACATGAATACACCTGGAGGAGAGGAATAGCAGTTTAAAGGTCAGGAAATAAAAAGTCAGTACTTACTGAGGGAAAATTTGGATTAGCTTCTCTTCTGTATATTGGAGTTTCACAGATCTGCATGATGGGGTGGGAAAAGAAAGGGATTGTAATGCTTTTCCTAAAGCCAGAACCAGGTTCAGCTTCAGGGCCTGCTGCTGTACCGACAAGCTGTCCCAGTCCTTGCTCCAGTTGCTGTGCACACTGCTCTGCGTGGTACAGAGAGTCAGACATTGCCTGCATGCACCTTCAAGGGCTGTCAGGCAAGTCACAGTTTTGAAACAGAGCACACAGCAGAACAGGGACAGAGAGATGCTGGCAGCTCTCAGAGCCTGTGGGTAAATCAGAGTTTAGTGGTCCAAACGTAGGGAAGCACATGTTTATTGGGGATTGCCAGTACTGGTCATGCATGTGCTCCCTTCTGTTCACCTGGAGGGCTGAACTACTATATATCACACTTTAAACAGCATTCAGAGAAACAAGCATTCTTACTTGACACAATGTTTTTTAATGGCTTGAAATAATGAGAAATGCCTCTGTAAGAGATCATCTTTTCTATTTGCATTTTTTAGTTTTGTTTTTACAAGATGAGTAGGTCATGACAAAGGATGGGAAAAGCTGTGGCTTGTCATGTTACACCTACGGTCTGACATGGCAGTGAAGTCACTCAGGCCGTGTACCCTGCTCCTCAACAGTGCAAACTCTCTTTAATGAGCTTTGAAATACCTTTTAGGATGCACACTAAGTCAGTTAACTGTATACAGGTTTGCGCCACCCAGAGAAGCTGACCCCTTAAACCGTAAGGTTTCAAGAAAAGCAGCTACCTTGTCATTTTGTTCAAAGCAAGCTTCTGGTCCACGACTCAAGTGCTGCCATAACACAAATACATCCATAAAGTGAGTGGAAAGCGCAGATCGTAGAGTGGAGGAACACGATTATGAGACTGGGGGGGTTATTCCTAACTCTGCCAGCAGTCCTTATGCGATTGTTCATTTCACCTCTCTGACTTACCGTTTCTCCATCTAGCGAGCTGGGATGCTTAACCCACATCTCAAAGCACAGTGAGATCCTGTGTGTGCATGTGCATGTGTGTGATTACACCCTGATAATAAAGCCAATGTTAACCTGTTAGTCATGGTCTCTGTGACCCACAACAAACAAGGCCTCAGTCATGCCGTACAAACACCCAGTTGTCCTGGAGGGCAAGCAGACTAAAGCAGAAAAGATTGCATTATTACCGTTTTGTTTTAAGAGAGTGACTAATTACAGGTTCATAAAACAAAGAACAAGTGACTACTTGTTAACAACTACTTCTACTGTCTGTGAAGTTCACCTGCTGTGACAATGATCTGTGCCATTATTTACATACAACATGGGACACTTACAAGATTTCTGGGCAAGGAAGGTAATATGGGAGGTAGAGCACTTTTCCATTCCTAACTGTAATCCTGGGATACCAAAGAAACATTTTAAGATAGGTAATGTTGAAAGATACCTTCCTAGGATTTTCCAAGATCTTTTCAGAATCGGGCACAGATTTTGAGAAATAACTCTAGCTAACTGCTTGTCTACTTTACTAATTAGTACAGGATTCAGTGTATACACCTTTTAATGTAATATACTGCTGCTAAGGCATAAATGGGAAGCTCAGGACAAAATGAGCCCAGAAGTATCCAGCTTGTACCATCAGGTCTAAGTATTTTTATCTACAGCAAGTGGTCTACAAAATGTAGGTCTACACGTTTTTGAAAAGCGTACACAAATGGAGACATAAGGCAATGCTCAAAATGGATAAATATGCAATATACACTGATGTGACATACTGACACTTTCTGGAGCTTTAAATGCTGTCCTGAAGTGTGCGCATCCTTCAATGTGCGTAGCAGACAAATAGGCTGCATAGGATTTTTTCTCCCTTCAGTTTTGATCACAATCTATATAGATTTGTATATACAATCACTTAACGCCTGGTGAAATGCAACCACTCACAATGTGAAATAAAAGCAAATAATTGCAACATCAGAAATACAGCATAATAAAGAATAATAATTAAATAGGTAATAGAAATGCCTTATCTCAGATTCCTTTCAAACAATGTTTGAATTTGCTCAACAGAATTTGTAAGGCATCCTCAGTATTCAGTACACTCAAAGTTACAAACCTGCTCAGTGTTTGAAAGCAACAATGTTTGATAGCTACAAAGCTATCCTTAGGTAAGCTAGCATGAGTTTGGGCTGGTTGAAGAGACAGATAATAATCTCTTTTAAGGCCTGAACTGAAATGTAACTGGAATATTCTGTACTTGAACATTTGTTTGTGAGTCAGATATGGTGTTAGCAGCCTAATTTAGACACAATCGGTCTTTTTTTCTCTCTCCTGTTGGAGGCTTCTCTCTCTACTAGTGTTACTTTACCTATTGTACAAATTACTGGTTTTTTTCACAGCTCTAACAGGGACTCTCCATAAAATGCACTGCCTATATTTTCCTGCTACTATACTTTTTACCACAGTATAGATATAGACAAGATGTTTTAAATATGACCAATCTTGCCAGCAAATTCTTACCAGATAAATGCGGTAACAACAGACAGACAGACAAGAGATCCCAACACCTTCCTGGAAATCACGTCTTCTGGAGTAGTAAAAGGAAAGACAACTTCTTACTCCCAGCAGTTTCAATCTGAAAAGAACAAAAATGCAAGCAAAATTGACTATAAGTATCTCACTATGAGAGAAATGCATTATTTTTTTATAGAAGCATGACGTCCACCAAGCAGTTTCATTTTAATTCAGTCTTTCTGAAATGAGGAATGCGGAAGGAAACAAGCTGTAAGAGCCAGGCCACTTAGTCACACAGGCAGTTCCTGCAAACCGTTTGAGAAACCTTCCCATTTCAGCGAGATCTAATCACAGTTCTAAGTGCGTGGGGAGCCTTTCTGATCTGATTCTAGTTTCTGTAGATTCCATTTATTCATATAAAGCACACACCCTTTGCAATTTAATAAACTCATCAAAACCAATCATATCAGGTGACACGCAGAGCTAACACAGTTACCATTTTAGCTGATAAATTCCATCTTTCACAGAAGAGTAACTGCCAGAGACAGCTCCCTCCAAAGGTGCATGCAGGAGAAAGGTAAACTGAGCCCCTGATACAAGCAAAAAAACATTACATGACAATAATAATAATGCATATTGGGTAATGCTATTTCTCTGTAAGTCAAAAAAATCACTCCCTTTTCAACAGCCGTAAAGATCAGCTTCCCCTGTCCCAGCCATCTTACCTTAAAAGCTCAAATTAATCCCTCTTCTGTTCACACGGAAGGAAAGGTTCCCACAGCGTGAACCACGGGCCCCGTAACAAACATACAAAGCCTTTGCATGTGGCCTCCAAAGGGGCTTGTTACAAGCACACTAATTGTTGTAGGCTACGTTCATTATTACCTCCAGTGAGTACAGCACTATGGTACTGCACAGAAGTCTTTCGTGTGTGGAAGCTTCCTTCTGCCTCCTCGGCGTCCTCTGTTTCCACATAAAGTGCTCACTCGCAAAGCCAGCTTTCCAGGCTGCTGCTGGATTGTAATGCAGCCTCAAGTTAGACAAAAGCACTTTCCAGCATGTGAGGGGAGACTGGGGGAAAAAAAAGGGGCTGTCTGTCAAGCTCCTATTTATAGACATTCAGTAGCGTTGATGGTAGTGGGAAGAACTGGTACAGGGTGCTTCTTTGGGGGGGGATGAAGTAAGCATTACCGAGATCTTTACTGTCCTGCCCCTGGTAAGGCATACAACAGTGCCAATGGATCTGGAAAGTCAGTCACAATTTTCCCACTTTAATTTCTTTGGTTATAAAAAGACAGGTAGCAAAAAGTTCTTTAATTTGCTTTACTCTGCCATCCAGAAATCCTCTCTGGTGCTTCTTCGTCGCTCTCCTGTCAAACATTCTCATCAGCTTTCACCAAGAAGCATCACAAAATGACACCTAAAAAAAAAAAAATTAAATATATATATCTCAAGGCCTTCCACCATTTAAAGCCTTCATGGATTCATGCTGAGCAGTTCTGGATTCTTGCCTAAAAACGCTGCGGGTCCACAAAGGTAGAAGAATTTGCAAGCAGCCTTTCCGCTCTAGCTGTTATTCTATGCTTTGACCAGTTTCAACTAATTCCTGTGCTAATTCTGTAATGAGAGCTGCTATCTGATACCAAATTTTTCAGTGCAACATATCTGGCCTTGTGCTTGATGCTTCTGGCACATGCAAAATGGACAAGTGTGCAGGGGGAGTTTCAAGCAGTTGCTTTTCAATCATTCTTTGAGAGCTCGTTAGACATAGGGTGGGTGGGCAACTCATGCCAGCGCTTTACAGCCCTTCTTGTCAGGAGGCTTTCTAACTTCCAGCCAAGATCTCACTTGCTGCAGTTTAGGTCTGTCCCTCTTTTGACAGCAATCATGCTCCTGGAGACTCCCTTGACATATCGGAAGTCTACGATGTTTCTGTCTCTCTTCTATTCTGTGTGTTCAACCACCACAACTCCTTCAATCTTTCTTTGTAGATTACTCACTTCAAGACCCGTAATTATTTCTGTCAATTCTGTTTGATGTGTAATGAGCCCATTCTCACATAGTGTGGTGCCAAAACCAAACCAAATACTTCTGCTCAGCCCTCACCAGTACTGAGCAAAGCAGGATTACCCCACAAAACCAAAATACTGTGACAGTTCATACATTCCTATATGACACTTGCCTGCTTCGCAAGAACACAGCACCGGTGATGACATTCAGCCTGTGGCCAAATGTAACCCACACATCTTTTCTACAGAACATCTCCTAGCCAGGTCTATGACATACAAAACCATCTACTTGACTTTATGGATTTATACTCCTTTTTTGGACTATTTGTTTTTCTAAAACATCAAGTCTTGATTGAATTCTGTTTTCTGTGGTGCTTGCAGCCCCTCCCAGCTTGATACCACTTTCCAATTTCATAAACATCTTCTCAAAATTTTCCCCCAAAGCACAAATGAAAGCATCAGACAGTACCACTTTGCAGATAGTCTCCTGGGATTCTCATTTCCTGCACCTGACCATCCTCATGCACTTATCGCCATAGCACAGAACTTGGGTGATGGGGAAGGACAGAGGATAATGGATAGATAGAAGAAAGGAGAATAAAAGTTATCCTTATATTGAACAGTAAAATTAACATAGAACAAAAAAAGATACAGGTGTTCTGGATATTTTACTGCAGTTTCAGCTATTATAATAGGCATAGTGTACTTCCATGTGTCTTTACAGAGTAAGCATCTAATCCCTCAGGAAAAGTAATACACGTTTTGAAATATTGCATCATTAGAAGCACAGCTGATCCAGTCCCCGCTTTGCTTCAATTTCTCTGTTGCAAATCTACAAGAACATTGGAGCCAGATGAGTTCAGAACATCTTGCGTCTAAAACCATCTCATTGACATTTACCATATTTGTCCTGAACTGATTTACAACTCTAGGTCTCACAATGAATGCAAGCAAAAATGAAATAGATGTGGTTGCAGTTAGTGACAGAATCTCCTAACAAACAGAAAAAAATGGCTAAAGCATTTTTAATAATTACTCATGTTCCTCGAATTTATTCAGTTTTTTTTTTAAAGCAGTATGGTTGAAAGTAGCTATATGACTCCTAAATGAACTTGCTTGACCTCCCAGAACAAAGCAGTACTTTATCTTCAAGCCCTGCCTCGGAAAGCATTGTAGATTGCAGATAAATACCTCGCTTGTAGACCATTCCGTGGAAAATATTCTTCGCAGATTAACTATTTCAGATTTCTAAACGTGTATTTCAGATTCTAAAACTGAAGCAGCAAGCTGCGAGTACAGTGTCGCTCAGAACGTGAAGGAAGAGAGGATATCCATAGGAAGGGCTTCATCCATGCCGAAGAAAAAGTTTCCTTGCTGGACTCCATTATTAAACAGGCTGCCTTTAACTATTCTGCCTTCAGACTGCACCATGACACAGACATCTTCAATCATGCTTGAGCCTTGAACGTGAACTTCAGTACAAATCCACTGCTTGGGCTTCTAGCTTTTCAGATGCTCATATTGCAGCTAGCACCACAATGAGTTAACTTCACTCTGGCAGAGATCCAACTAGGAAGCACTGCACAGAGTCTACATTTCATTTACAGCACATTCGTCAGATTTTTTTATTTCAAGAGGCAAAAAATAGCTCCTTTCACCACTGCACTTGTTCAGTGCAACAGAAATTAAAAAAAAAAAAAAAAAGAAAATACTGTTGGACTTAATCTATAACATTATTGACATTAGCACAAACTTGTCTGCTTACACCAACAATGATCAGAAGGACATCAGCAAGATTTGACTGATCTCAAGCATAGAGTCGCTTAATCTTCTGGATGGATCGTTTCCACCAATCTTCCCAACGCTGAACTGTCAGCAGCTGAGCTGTACTTTCTTCCTTGATCTGGGCAAACTGCTGCTCAAGTTTACATTTGTATTTCTGTATAAACAACAACAAAAGACAAAATTGGTAGAAACGAAATATAATTTTATTTTGCCTAAATCCAGGTCCTGATCCACCGTGTCAGAAGATAGCATACAGGCCACTTATTTTCTGCCTTTGACAACAGAACTATATGAAAAATGAATTTTTCACTGCCTGCCTTGTGTTCCTTTTAAAGACTTCCAAAATTAAATTATTAGCAATATTTAAATTTTGCTAAAAATACATGATCTTTACCACACTTCCATTAGCTCCTAAGATGAAAGAGCTGCCTGCTCTGGAGAAGACAGAGGAAAGCATGCATCTCAAACACAGAACGCACTCAGGAAGTTGTGGCAAGACCCAAAGTCACGAGTATGAACTGAACAATTACAAAGCTGCTGAAAACGTATTTCACCTAAACAGAAACTTGTAGACTACCATGAAAAACTCAAGGCACCTTTATTAAAGAGTCCATGCTCTAAAATATAAAATACTCTATTTTTAATGCAACATATATTCATGAAAATATTTCTGTGGTGTGCATTTACTATATCACACCCTGCTGACAAACTATGTTCACTTCAAAACTGCACCGTAACCAGGTGCTTAGGTACCGTAACCAGATACATAAAACACTCATGCAATTTTGTAGTTTTTATGTCATTTACCATTGTTAACAGTGTATTTTACATTTCCCTATTAAAAAAAAAAATTGTTTTTAATTAATTCAGTTCACTGGGAGTATGATTACTTCCAGGACAGATGCATAAACACTGACAATTTATTTCCAAATGATTTAACGCAAGAATATTCTCCTAACTGCTGAACACTACTGTTTCACAAACTATCATCAGTGCAAGTCACAGTCTCAGAATTGTTTGGAATGCGTTCATTCTTCTAGCAGACTTAGTGAAGAAAGAGTGATCATTTTTGATGGAAACAATGATCTGTGATGGTTCAGGATGTAAGATAGGATGCAAGTCTCTTCCCACCCTTCATCTTTTATGGAAAAATCAGCCTTTGTGATCTAAGGCTAGAGCTTTACGCCTTAGAAAGAAAGGTGAGTGAAAGCCAGCTGTATTGAAATGGTGGTATGGCAGCAGCTACTTTTTGAATTGTGATGCTGCTGAAACACATGAAGTGTCCTGTTTCTGACACCATCCATGCCTCTCTGCTGAAACAATTCCCCATTGTAATGTAGCTGAATGAGAGGGCTCCCTGAGAAACCAACTCTGTCTGCTTTTGGCAACATCACAAGGAAACGGACATGAGAGAGGATTTCTGCACATGGTTAATACGGCTTTAAGATCTGAAAACAGTGTGTATATTAAAAACTTGTACATAGCTATAGTTTTCTTCTTCAAAAACTAAATCCAGAACAGTAGTAGCCCCACTCCCAGTCCTTTCCCACAGACCAACCGTATATACAGCATCTCTTGCTTCTACTGCTGCCACGTGCCCCAGCGTAGTCTTAGCTGTTGTAACTGATGCGGTTTCTCTGAAAATAATATAATCTGAATTGTCTGCAAGAGTAGTCATAGGTATTCCTGGCCAAGTCCTTTAAAAAAACAAACAAAACAAACAAGCCACATGAGGGAGACAGTTAGAAAAGAGAGCAGATTATACTAACTTAAGTTACTTGTATTTAGAGTGCAAAAGATTGAATTTTTTTTTTCATGTCCACGAAAGTATTACCTAAAAACTACCTGATTTAGTATAACCATCTTTTCTTTTAAAACTTCAGGACCTCTGCACAGTAAATAGAATTCACATCTTCTGAGTGAAAATACACCGTATACGCATAGATTTTAAAGTGCTGAATTAATAAATAGTGGCTGTCAAAGTGTCATAGCAACAATATTGAAATTGTATTGCTTCACAACGCAATACCTAATTCACTTTTATTTATCTGGACCCATTGCTACTCTTTCTTTAAGATCATTACCCACCCAAACTGCTCCACAACTAGTTAAAGGACATCACTAATCATGATCATAGTACTCAGCAGTTTCAACAAGGCAGCAAAAAACTATGAGGACAACGTCTGATACCAGTTTAGAGAAGAGAAATTACATAGAACAGTGTTCAGTATCTCCAGCTATTACCTGCTCCCACGCTCAATTAACTGTTTAACTTCACGGATTTCTAGAGGAAGTCCAGCTTGTTTATGATGCATTAAAGTGGACATCTTTTCTCTTGGTATTTCTTTTTCTGGGAGACAATAGAAGAGAGACTCAGCAGCAAGAAAGCAATGGCAGTAATACCATTTCTTTGGAGTAACTATATGCAGCTAGATGCTCTTCACTTTCAAGAAATAGCTTTGTATGCTTGATCATGCAAATCTTTCCATTTAAAGTACTACAGCATATGAAAGTCTCCTCTTCCTAGGGAAAGTCTGCTGCAATCTTTGAGAAGGAAGCGGAGGCCTGAACAAGCAATCTCTTGTCTACTTACTTGCTACTTGTATATCATCAACAGTGACGCTTTCGTCTAATTCCAGAAGCAGATTTTCAGTGAAGGCAGCTAGTGCAGAAAGAAAGTTACGAGCACACTCAGCAACACAGTCCTGTTGGGACATCAGAGACAAGTGAGAGGAATTACTTTGATAATTTGATCTCCTCTCCTTTTAGTTTAGCTCCGAAAGAACTACCCAAGTGTTCAGCCTTGACATTTTGCAGCAGCTGCAGATAACAGACATCAGGCTCTAAGTTGCACATAAGACGGTCTAAGGGTCTAAAAGTGTCTCTGCAGTATTCTCAACACTACCCAATTGCCTAAGGTAGAGTACAAAAAGCTACAGAGTTCTGTGTATAGTTGCCCAGTGGCTGTATATTTGGTTTAAGCATCTAAATCTGATACACACTGCTATCTCTAAATGCATCCTTCTGCCTAAAGCAAAGGCCATTCTGGAATACGGATACTTTGGGTGGAAGCGCTTTGTCCGGGTATTGTTCTAAAACAGGGTTTGTTTCTGCGTGTCTATGCAGAGAAAAGAGGAGAAGAAGATATTATTTCAGAATTAACAAATTGAGAATTTTGAGTAAGCAGTCTGAGAGAAGGAAACAATGTTTTTTTTTTTTTTAATGTTGGGGAACTGACCTTCAGTAACCCTAGAGGATGGAGCAGGAAAAGTGTTTTGACTCCTGAATCTCTCCCATAAAATTCTGCTTATTCCAGTTCTTAATCTTATACAGAAAAACATCAATTATTTGCACTAATGAAATACACATAGAAGAAACCCTTCCAGGCATCTGCCGTCTGCAAGTAAAATAACTAACCAGAGGATGTCACTATTACACCAAATTTAGAATTCTATCTAATAATTCTACCAATAAGAGATAAGCCATCTCTTCCTCAGTATGTTCTATGAATGATACAAAAGATCACTTAGTTCCACAATAAATCTATGCACGTGTACATGTGCGTATGCACTTAAGTATATATTGATCTAATGCTGATAATACGTAACTTAAAAGTTAGAAGATGTATGAACAGGATTGCCTAAAACTGAAAACATTTTCCAGTTTACTTTTGATGGGGAGGAAAAATCTGTCCAAGAGGCACTCTCCTTTCCAAATGCAACATCTAAGTTCATACCAAGCAATGGCTTTACAATTACCTGCAGCATCTGTGCGTTGAGACGAATACCATCAGCTTCCTCTTTTTGCCTTTTTATTTCCTCTTGGCACAAAGCATCCAGGTGAAGTGAGTTTTCTGGGTGTCCCAGAGAGGGATGTAACTGATTCTTGTGCGCAGCCTTTAAGTAAATACATATGAAAGTCATGCCTTCAGTAAAGAACATGCAAGTGAGTCATAACAAGGAAGAAGTAAAACTCACACATTTGATATAAAAGTATTCAGAAAGACAATTAAGTGTATTCCTTGGCTGTCTAGAGATAAACCTAGTATATCCCAAATTGCCTATCTGCTGGAGAACAGGGCCTCTGATCTCACCTTGCTTTTTGTTTTCAGCAAGTAATAATCTCTTCTACCAAGTGGTAAACAAATTTTTTTTTTATCTTTATATTTGTATTTTTTCCTGAATTCAACTTACCACTCAGAGGAACAAAATCTCAAGCAGCTACTATGTAACATTTCCTGCATGTTCTCCATTATGATTGTTACCAGTTCTGATATTACCGGACAAAATACGCCTCTTTTTTGAAAGATAGTAAACAATTATATTTCATTATCTGTATGTTGTAGTACCTACAAACAAGTGCACTCTCACAGTATGAGCTGTACAGCCATACCACGATGTCACAGCCCTTACAGAGTTTACAATCTAAGATAGCTGTACAAGATTATAAAGAGGCAGCCCAGTGCTGGAAGCAGTGAGAGAAGGGACTGAGTTACTAGAAATACAAAGCTTCCAGTAGAACTACACAGACTAACTGCAAACACAGAAACTAAATCTGTGGCTAGCTCAGCAGTGAGTGATTAAGCAAACAGTGAGATTAATAAAAAGAAAATTTTATAATTCTGATGCATTTTGCATTGCTTATGCTGGAAGCATTCCAATATGTCCACGATACCTACCTTCACATTCTCCCAGTCCTCCAGCTGTCTGTTGAAGAGGTGCTGAATCTGAGCAGTGGAATAGCTGAGTTTCTGCTCGTGTTCTTTTAGAAGACTATCAACTGCCAACCGGGAGACATGAGGGAGCTCTTTCTCAAACAACTTCAGTTGATCCTGAAATTCTTTTTGGAAAAGACAGGGTGTTTGTGTGACATGGAAGTATTCATTGCAAGGAAAAAAAACCACTCGGACAAGATGAATGTACACTGCAAGGGTCAAACAACGTGGAATTCTCTCTCAGAGAGATTCTGCCCCTGCCATTCCTTTTCCTAGGTTTAATGCTTTGAGAAACATACACTTGCTAAAAGATGTGACCTTGTACAGGTCTTTCAACTTCTGCCATTCTGCCATGCTTTTGGTAGCTGAAAATATATAAAAAGAGAGTATTGGCCCAATTTCCAGTAAAATCAACTGGAGTTTTTCCACTGAGTGTGATGGATTAAGAAAACTACATAATTCTCGATTTTCAGTTTACATAACTGAAGAATTACATACACAAGAAACTAAAATTCTTAACTGAATGAATTTACCTATAAGACAGGAATCGTAGTAACAATCTGTCTGACTTTGGTATGACAACAGAGCCTGTTTGAGCGTTTCTGCACAACTTTCAAATGTCTCTGGCAGATCTTCAGGCGCTCTGGTTTGAGGCTTCTCTTTTGCGTAGAACTCCTTCAGGAGATAGAGATAAAACAGAAGAGTTGTTGATAACACATTCAAACAAGTCACATCTGGTAGCAGGGATACATAAAGCTGTCAACCACTTTCTTCTCTGTGACCATTTTTCTTTCTCTGATTCTGAAATGCTTAGTTAACATTTATAAAGAAACCTGTGATTAAAAATGAACTGTGTCAAATACTATTTAAAAATTAGATGCATTGGTGAAGAAAGGAAAATTTTTGGATGGCCATCCAAACACTGTGAAGAACCAAATTATTTAGCTGGCACAGGAGGAGACCGATGAAAGCAGAAGTGACTGAAGAATACTGGATTTTCTTACCTCAGCAAGACAGAGCAAGCTGTTATTACCCGTCCAGAGGATATTCTTAATAACCCCCTTAAAAGTACTGAAAACAAAGAAAATTAAAAAAAAAAAAAATTAAAAAGACAATCATACTGTAAACTGATCACATTGGCAATATTTACCATTTTTCAAATACTTTGTTCAGGTTTATTTTAACACATTTTTCAGAGCATACATAAACAAATAGAAGAACCTTCACCCCCATTAGTATTGATTCTCTTCAGAAGAAGCAAGGACTCTGAGGAATTGTAAATGCTTACTGGAGAACACCTCCATGTCACTGCAAATAAAAAAGCAATCTTAGCCAACTTCCTGTGCTCAAAACTTACCTTAAGAGCTTAGCATGCATTTTAGATAAACCAAAAATATTTGAAGGTGCTTCTAGCTGTTTATTGGAATTATTTTGAAACATAATGTGGAACAAAAATCCCAAGTACTTCAACACCTTAGGCATTAATTTTCATAGTTTTGCATGGCACAAATGAAATATCTCAATTTTGTATAATATAACTACACATGTCAAGAAAAAATTTTCTTGGAAAAGGAGAATGGAATTATTTAAAAATCACCTCCTAAACAATTTGTTCCTTGTTTATTCACATAAACATAATACTGAGCACAAGAATGTAGAGCACAGAATTTATTGATCATCTTAGAGGTGAAAATAACTGAAAGACAGGTTATTTTACATTTTCCAGCCCATTTTTTGTAAATGTACAAAATGGGCTCCAATGAGGCCACCCACTTCAGATATTAAACACAATAAAATGGATGACTCACATTCACTTTTATTATGCTGCAAAAAGGAACTGTTCTGTAAGCACTTTGACCCGTAAATATCAAGGTTAAACACCTCAAAATTAAATGGTGAACTCCATAGTTCACAATTATGGACAGATGGATAGATGTTTTTTTGTAGATTAACTTCTATCTCTGCAAATACACATGACTTACTCGGATTCTGGAGGCTTCTCTCCAAATATCTTGAATCTCTCATTGCTGAGACCTGGTTCAGTGCATTTCTTTACCCTAGGGAGGCAAAACAGTAAATTTGAAACTATCCACAAGTATTTTCCTTCTCTGGCTGATTATTCGAGCTAGTCAGTGATATGATGGATATGAAACATAAGAAAAATTTGGAAAAAATGTAACGCTAAAACTAGTATTACATGAAAATAATTTTTGATGGAAAAAAATTCTCAGGATTCTCTCCTGAATGGCTCTTTGAAACTTTTCTGTTGTTTTCACTATTACAGTAGCTCATTTCGTCTATCTACGGACTGAGCTGAAGACATGCTATTTAGACATCAGACCTGAAAATTAAACCATACTGATTTAAGAGGGAGTTTAGCATATGTTTCAACAACTTCAAAATACAGAACTACAGCAGACAAAGGAGAAAAAGAAGAATGTTTTTCCAGACAAAATCTGAAAAAAAATATAGAGCTGATCATGAGGACCTAAACAGGGAAGAGATCCCAAATGACAAGCATAGATAGAAAGCAGGCTAATACAAATAGGCATTAAGAATTTTTCAAAGAACAGGCAGTGGATAAAGTTTAGGTAAATTTCTGCGTAGGAATATCGTAAGTGGAATTCCTTCTTTCAGGGGCCTTGCCTTCGTGCTGGCTTCTTTTTTTTATGAGACGACTTCTTGGTGACCCGATCTGCACGGCTGCAAGTAGCAGAGTTCCGAGGACCTTCATCAGATACATTTAAGGAAGAATTATTCTTTGATGTGGCAAGAGTTGCTTTATATTTAACAAGGAAAGATGAAGAACATTGTATAAATGCCAACTGAAGTCTTTTTTATATGGTAATATAGTTTGTGTTCTCATTTCTATAATGCTTCCTTACAACATTAAGGGGACAAATGTAGGAACAATGATTTCTGCCAGACAGAACTGAAGTAACTCAGCAGTGGCAACAGCAATAAAGGTTGTGCATTGGGGCATAAGTAATGGGAAAGTCATAGAAAGTACGTGGTAGATGGGAGTAGATTTAAAGCAACATTAAGGCAGGGAATAAGAAGGAGAATGAACAGGCTACACTCAGCGTCTTGGCTGTGATGAGAACTCAGGAATGTGGGAGAGAGGGAGGATATCTTTGGAAGTGGCTGAAGGAGTCAAGCTCTGGAGAAGAGAGGTGAGAAAAAGGGAACACTACATAGGGAGCAGTTGGGGTTACCTCTGCACTCATCTTTGCGTGAACGATAATACACTGTACAATGAGAGTCCCTGATCCCCTACATATTTTCATGACTTGTCTTCTAAGCCTTTTCTTCACCCGTTTTCTCACCAAAGAAATGGGTACTCTTTATAAAATTATTATCTCATTCTGCAGCTTTCATTGGTTAAGAGCCAAAAATCATGTTATTCTTGCAAAGTAAAGATATCCAAGAGAAAAACTGGGATGCACAAATCTCTCAGAGCTAGCACAAAAACCACTGGCCTGGAACACGCTAGACCTGCTCAGTGATATGCTAGGAACCACAGTTTAGATGAACGCAATATATTAAAAGAAATGCTAGCACACCTGGTCCTGGTGAATGTGACTGAGCATTTGTCTTTGGATTTAGGTCTGAAGATTTTGTGGACGACTGAATTCTGAAACAAAAAAAGAGCTAAGTAGCTACTGAATACCCTGCTATTTTATATTAGATAGTCCTCTAGATAACATACAAGTTCTCTATCGCTACCATGTGCTAAGTGCAGTTAAATTTCTGAGATAATATTTAACAGATAGGATTACTTTTACAACTGACAGTGTAAATATAAGTACTTCTGTGGGACTAACGGTTTAATTGGAATTTCAGAATCTCTAAAAGCAAAACTGCATTAAAATACTTATTTGCAAATCACACACTTGCCATACTGCTTATTTCACACTTTGTATGTTCATTCAACTATGCAGCATGCAATCACCTTGTTACCAAAATGAGGCTCTAGAAGACAAAAATATAATACCTAAAATTTATCATAGTGCTATAAACTAAATGTCACTTATTACTCACAATGGGGTATTTTCTGCTATTAGAAATCCTGCTCTTAAAAAGAATGCAATCTCAGCTAGACTGATTTTTAAAGCTAGGCTAATCAGAAAGTATGTAGTGGTATTGCCTGTGAACATTATATTTGGGAGTTCTGCATATACAAAGGTAAACTACAAAATATGAATTCAGGAAAACCTTTATATGCTTCTGGAACATAAACTTTAAAAACACTGTAGTGAAGCCCCTTGCAGCATTATCATGAGCCTCATGAAGAGAAGATGAATACACAACAAAGAAAATATAAATACAGTGACAGAAAAATACCTCTAGACAAACGAGTACTTACTCCAGTAAATTTTTGATAACGCTTATTGATAAATCATCAATTGCAGACTTTTCCATGCTGCTTGGATTTAACAAAGGAAATTTGACAGGATCCAGTCCCATCACCGTCACTTTGTTCTCATCTCTGAGAGACTCTGTTCGAATGGCAACAGCAACTGGACCTTGTAAATCAACATCCTTTGCAAAAGTGGTAAAGTCCTCCTGAAATGGGAAGAAAAACGAAACCCTGTTGACTGTAGTAGTCAGTTAGTGAAAGCATTATATACAGTTACCGATTACTAAAGCAGATCTTCCAAACATACACTATTTTGCTTCACATGCTGAAAGGAAGTTTTTTACAATTCTAATAGAAATGTTGTTACAGCTATACAGCTCTGAGACACTTAAAAGCAGTTAAGAGTAGATTCTTATAATTATCATAAGCAATATTTAAGTATATATCATTAAAACAATGAACAACTGTAGATTATGAAACAAAGACAGACTTTCCAGACAACGAAGGAAAAAAAAAAAAGCCCCACTTGATTAAAAAAATCTCTTCAGGACACATTCGATTTTTTTTTTTTAATTACTTAAAGAAAATCATGAAATATCTATCTATGAATAGTGCTACACCTTGAAAAAAAACTCTTGTGAAGAACTAAGCAACTCATTGTGATGCTGCGCATCTTTAACATTTAGTAAACTCAGTGGTGACTGATTTACTCAATCTCTTAAAAAAGTCGACCTAATGTTACAACGTCTTGGACAGCCTGGCATAATGCAGCATCATTCTTCATTTGAAAATTCAAAGCACAGATTCTGAAAAACCTTTAAAACATATACACATAAAAATTCACTCAATATTACATAAAATAGAGAAAACTTCAATGCTCTCTTACATTATCATGCAGGCTCATTGCTTTTACTAGCAAGCAGTCAAGATACTGGCTCCTCTTTTTCAGTTCTTTCAGCACTACTTTGGCAAAATCATACAACTCTACACAAGTCAAAGCCTGAAAGATATGATAATACACATAGTAATTACTAAACTAGCTATTTCAGAGTTTTCAAATATGCTGACTGTTGCATATAACATCATTTGACTCTGTTCTGTCACCATTTTATTTACACATACAGGGAAGCAATGAGATTGTAGAGAGGCTGAGTTTTTTGTTTGGCAAACAGGAAGACAGGTACAGGACCTTCCTGAGCAAAAATTCTGTGGTAAAGTACTCTTTCCACCCACTCCCTGAATGTGTATAAACATTAGTCTACCTCCAAAGTATTAGTTTATACATTATACAAACATGTAGTGAGTCAAATTAAAACCAAGCCAATTAAATACCATTTCGTGCTGATTGGAACTTACTTCTTTATCTGCATTAGGATGAGCACAAGCATCTATCTTCTGATGGAGCTTCTCCAGATAAGAATTTAACATCACTGCCTGCAAATTGGAATTTACTACCTAAAGCAGAAACAGATACCAGTGAAGTAAAATCATATTCAAGAGATTTTCAGAGGCTCCACTTTGAAGCCACTTGACTCACTGGTAGAAACACTCAATCATTGGTACTCAGAGGAGAAGCAGAAAACAGTAATTCACAAAAGCAACACTTCACATCCTTTACTGCACCACACAAAAATGCTGGTCTAGTCAGATGCACATACTCAACGTGCTGCAGGACCATTTTGTTCCAGCATAGCTGCAGTAGTAGTAAAAACATAGTTTTAAGTTGATAATGACAGAAAACAGGTTTTGAATTAATATAAAAAGTCAATGTTTGTCTACTCTGAATTCGGCCCAAAATCTCTTCAATGAAATAAAAGAGAAATTATTACAACTAATTTAAACAAAGTTCTGATGTTTCTGTTTGTACCTCTGATCTGATTTGCACACGTAGATTTCTCAAATGTCGTCGGATCTTCTCCATAAAGACTCGACTCGTAAAGAGATAACAGAACTTTCTTTCATACTGGTTGATAAGTTTAGTAGCCTTTAAGAATGCCAGAAAGAAGAGACATAACTAATTAATTTTCACTTTTTAAAACTTAAATAATAGTATCTATCATTTCTATTTATTTTTTCCATCATATACTTCCACACGGAACAGTCTTACAGTCCCAATTTGAGAGCAGACTGATTACAAATCACATCAAATCTGTCAATATAATACATAATTTGAAAGAATGAAACTCTGCACACCTGCTTCAAGCAGCTTGATTCCAGTTTCTCCATATCTATCTTGATTAACCTTTCAAAAGAGTCAATACGCTTGCTTACTTTCTGAAGGTGCTTGCTGGAAGACTTTACCTCTTTAGTAGTAAAATTACCTCCCTCCAAAAATAATCTGAAAGCAACCAGCAAAGAAATTGGCTATGAGTCTTCCTTTTCTCAAAGGCTGTTTCAGCTAAGCAGCCCTAAGACACAGCTATCAACACAAATGTGATGAAAACAGTATAGTAATTGTGGCTTAACAAAATAGATTTGGTTTTTTAAATAGAAACCTAGATGGATCTCCTTCTCTGGAGATATTCAAGACCCGCCTGGACAAGGTCCTGTGCAGCCTGCTGTAGGTGACCCTGCTTCGGTAGAGGGGTTGGACCAGATGACCCACAGAGGTCCCTTCCAACCCCCAACATTCTGTGATTCTGTGATTCTATGAATAAGAAAATAAACTTTAATTTTACTGTTCTGCCCATGCAACAGACACTGATGCCCAGAAATAGGTAACTATTTATAAACAACGCTCCAATGAAATCTCTATACCTGCATGCTTTGAGAAAATTCACATTCGAATCCCTTAATTTTCCTAAAGCTTCATCCAAATACTTCCGGTAACTCCTCAGGGAAACCTGGATCACTTCCAGATGATTATGTAGCTCTGAGTGCAGACTCTGGCTGAAAGAAACTAACCTAACAGCAAATAATAAAAGACAGGGAAAACATATAGAAAGAGGAGCACACATTATGATTCAGAGACTGCTGGCTGTAAAAACACAAACAAAATCTGAGGACTCAGGAGTGTTTTAGTATTTTGAAAGCAGTTCACTGAACCGTGACTGTTTTGATGAACACTCGGAAGATAGCAGCAAGCAGTTGATGCTATTGAAGAGTATCCTTCAAAACCAATTAGTCAATTGCTGTTACTGTGCAGGTTCAGTAAACCGGATAAAATCTAAACAGAGGAAACAACCTTTCTAGTTTTCTGCCAGCACTTTGAAAATTAGACATGAAAATTTCTATCCATTCAGTACTGATTTTAATTTCTTCAGGGGGAGATAAAGGAAATAAAAATTCTTTAAATGTTTTTAAAGTTTCCTGAAGCAGTCTTCATTGAAGAGCAATGACTTATAAAATAGATTCAGAATGCAAACCAGGAACATCTCAGAGAGCAATCAAGAGTATTTAAGTATGGAAATTCACAGCCAGCAACACCTGCAGTGCACTTACTTCTGAGTCATAGGAGCGCTGAGGAGGAGGACAGACTCCATGTCATGGAATCGTGAAGGTAAGTTGTTGCTGATGTTATTTTGCTGATCACAAAATTTGAGAAATTCAGCTTTCTCTTTTTTCAGAGCTTCCACCACCCCTGCACAGTGGCTGTTTAGATGCTCTTTGTGAAGTAACAGTTCCACTGATAAGCAAAGAAGTTTCACAATAAGGTCATTATTCCCTGTTTACTGTGGGCTAACCCAACCACCAGCCAACCTATTATCAGAAACAGTGGTAAAATAAACTGAGCCAGATCTCAGAGGGGCTAAAACACACAAATAAAATACATTCAGTTCTGTTTCTTGACATTTCTCCTGTGTTTGACATGTAGCTCTGGCAGCTCCTAATCCATTCAAATCACAAATGTCTTTTGGTGGCTCTAAGCCCTCTTTTTCCTCTATTTTTGGTCACTGCTGACATCTCCACTATCTCTCTGTTCTCAGTCTTGTAACAAAAGTTAAAGATTTTTTTTTAATGGAAAATACACTTCTTCCTATTTTTGTGGGGAAAAAAAAAAAAAATCTTTTTTGTTCTCCCTTCTGGAATGACAGTTGGATAAATCAAGAGCCAGACAATCAATGTCAAGAAAATGGCCAGAAAAGACACCTATCCTCTTTGCAGGAAAAAGTGAAATTGAAAAATTCTTTGTCTGTTCTCTCAAAAGAGGATTTTTTGGTTTATATGTTAAAGACGAACAAACCTGCCTTAAATAATTTTTTTCAGCCAGAAACACCCAACACTTCTTAGACAAAAAGAGTTCTGATTAGTGGCCAATCTGTAGCTGCTCACTAATATTTCATACAGCTGAACCCTTCCTCTCCTGCGTTCAGAAGCCAAGCCCTGGCATTTTGTCTCACCCAACACTTGCTCATTCTTTTTCCGCAACACTTCTAAAATTATTTTTTGTACGCTGCAAACTCTTGTTAAATAATTTCAAGGAGAACAAGGATTCACAAATATTGACAATAGAAACTGAATGTTCTCCATGTTTTGCAATGAAGTAATTGATCACAGCACTGCTGGGCATTTTCCAAACATAACACAGTACAAACCAGTATGAGCTATAGAAAATAAATATCTTTTTAAAATATACAAGTAACAAATTACACCAGGAATTAGTAGACACTCAGCTGCCTCCTGTTGTCCTCTAATACCAAGTCAACAGACCCCGAAACAGATTTTGGTCCACTTATGATAATTTCTAAATGAAGACACGTAATGCTCAGAGAAAAAATAACTCAGTACCAGCTCTAACTTCGTAGATAGTTGTCTCTATATTCTCCTGCCTTTCTTGATGCAAGTGAAGACGCAGCTGAAGTTCTGAATGCAGCTCCTCTTCCTTGGCAGCTACAAAGGAAGAGGCTTTGGACAAGGACTCTGCAAACCATTTCTCCAAATGTTCAAAAAAGGCGAGGCGAATCCTATGAATTGTAAAAGAAATACTACAGTGAGGAACAGTAAGTAATAAATAAGAATTTATTAAAGATATTAATTCTACAACTTTAACTTCTGGCTATAGGAAGATCTGGTTTCATTACCATTTGCAAATTACTGGTAGAGTTGTTGAGCTGGCTGCATACTACTGAATACCAGGCGCTTTACCTTCGTGGCTCTGCAGGGAACTTGGGCAAATTACTTGCCTTTCTGTAATATGTTTTCTCACTAAATAATTTCTGTGAAATACGAATGTTCTGTAAGAGGTAAACGCTTTGTCGTACTTTGAAAGACATGGATGAAAAGCGATACAAAAATTTTCTCTTATTGTTATCAATTTAAAAAGAGGAATAACATTAAAATAATGAGATAATTTTTGCATCTTTAGCCTAATGTTTCTTCCAAACAGCTGAAAATTCTCTAGTAGCTAAAGGCAAGGGAAGAACACAAACTGGTTCTACTAACCGTTTCTTCAGCTCTACAAACACAGTTTCTTTGATAAGCACATGTTTCAGGTACTCGGGAAGTGATTCTTTTTCTTCATATTTTGTAAAGTACGTCTCTAGAATGTCAGTCTTTTCTGCTTCTTCAACTCTAAGAACTGTGTAACAGTTTCCACTAGAAGTGGAAAAGGTCTCCGCGGCAATTTCTGAGCTTTCTGCCTTGCTGCTGCTGAACATAGCCTAGGGAACAACGGGAAATTATCACCTGTCACCTTTAAAGGTATAAGTGTAGAATGAACAGTGCACAAGCTACTATAAGAATCCTAAGGATTTTAAGAATAATGTTCTTGTTCTCAATTTGGACAACATTCATACAGAGAATATGCTTGCAAGTCTCAACAGGCAGACACATCAATGTGTTAAAAGGTTTTTGTTATGGTAATAAATCCACATAACTAAACACCTGAAAAACTAAAGGTTAGATACAAATACAGCTTAAATAATTCACTATGGATTAAGAATATCATGATGAAAGAATGAAAGATAATAATAATAAAAAAAATCTACGCAAAGGATTTTTACAAGGTTAAAAGCAGTGCATAAGGAATGGCTGTAAACTCTTTTATACACTCTATTTCCCCATAAAAATGTTCTAAAGCCCTAAGAGTCCAGAAATAAATGAAAACAATAAAGAATCTTGTGTGCTTTGTGTACAAACTAAATCTAATCACTGTAAGGAATTTAGATTTACCTCAGCAAAAAGATTTCCAATTCATCATTATTTTATGCAAGACTTGCCTCACCGTCAATTTTTCTTTTGTTCACTTACCCGTGTAGAGCTTACCCCCTGTCCTGCAAGCTCAGTTTCTTCACTTTCATGAGGAATACTCTCCCCATCTTCTTTTTCCTCTGTTTCTTCATTTTCCTGTGCACAGATCTCCTCATTCTCAGCTATGTGTGTTTCTTCATTTTCTTGTTGACAACTATCAGTCTTTTGCTTTCCTTCGTCTTCTTGCACAATGCTCTCAGCTTGCTGCTCCACCAGACATTCAGCTTCTGAAGCCTTAACTAGTTCTTTCCAGTTAAAGCAGAGTTTTACTGGTCACAATCCACAGAAATACAGATTGAAAAACAAGCAAGCAAAAAGACCTGTTTGTACCATTGAGGTATTACCTTGATCTTGAAATGTGAAGTCCATCTCTCCTTGCAAGTCCTAAAAGCGTAACAAAACAACAAAAAACCCCCCACAATTTAAAATAAGGATTTGCTTGCTTAAAAGAAATTCACATCCCTTCTTAAAATGTATCTATTTTGATAAGATATGATAGTCTTGAACAGATCACTTATTTTCGAAAGGAGCTATAACCCTCAAATGGATGAATATAATTTTGTTACTTTATATTTTTCTGTTTAAAAGGCAAGCGAATTTGCTGAAATGCAGTTTGTAACAAGGACAGAGTTAAATGTGTGGGACAGAGAAAGGTTTTGTGTTCCCCCCTCCCATTTCCGCCAAAAGCACTTGAGTCCTACAGCCAAAACAATGCTTTAGTTTGTACAATCGAAACTCTACAGCTAACGTAAGTTTTCCCCCAAACAAAAAATTAATACACCAGTAACATTTTAAACCAGAAGAAGTTTGTTTTCTTTGTACCTGTTTGAAGATTTCTTTTACATTAAAATATTGGCAGATGGATTTACTGTAAGAAAGCAATTCCCACAAAATAGCTTCTGGGTAAGCCGTTATTGTATCCATTAGAACTCGGTTGAGTGTCTCATACCTGTCAAATTTAAGGTCACTGTTTAAGAAACTCACGTATATATAGAAATAAAATAGAAATATGACTACAATGTCTTCAAATCCAAATCTAACCTTTTGACCAAACTCATGAAACCTTTAGGCTAAACACTGTACTATACCCGTTTAGTTTGAATACAATCACATCCTGGTTTGTTTGTAGAGATTAGTTCATTACAAATACACAAAAGCACAGAAGCTGGGAAATATTCACAATGAAGTACTTTAGATCTTTCCTTTCGGATGGGACACCCTTCAAGACCTGTGCTTACATAAGGAATATTAGAAGCAAGAGATCAAATTACCGTCTTCATGCTAGTCCTGTATCGCACTCAGCTGTGACTGAAGCTTTTCTGGTTTATTTTAGTTTTACTTGGAAATGAAAACTACTGGTTCAAGCTGAGTCTTGATTCAAGAAAAATCAATGTTCACACCTCTTTTCATTTACTTTTGCTTTGTCTCCTATACAAAGATAATTATGAGGAATTTATGTACGTGTTCAAGTGTTCAGATAGATTACCTTCCATCTCTGCAACCTCTCACTGTATTTTCACTCACCTAAAAAGGTACATTACCTTTGTGTTTTCTTTTTAAACTGTCCTAATAACTGTAAGGAGTACTGAGTCAACAGCTCTAAACACAGTTACAGTGTGAGGTGTGCGCGCATGTATGTGTATCTGCCTCTCAGGTCGACACCACTCTTCTAAAATGCCTCCTAACAGACAGAAAAGACCTTCCGGGTGTGAAAATACAACTGCTTCCTCTCTGGCTATTTAATCCTCAAACCTTCTGCTAAGATCTTCAGCAGGAAGAGTGGTATGTGCCAATTTTTATGTGATTTAAAAGATGCAAATGCCTGATCATGAGAAACATAACAGAAAGATTACCAAAATAGATACTTGGGCTATCTGAAAGTTATTAGTACCTTCTAGTCCTTGCGACTTTGAGAGAGACCAAATTTTTGAGCCCAGAGCACAGGTGATGGCACAGATCTATGATTCAAGAATCTGAACTTCTGCTTTTACCTTCTGAATAAGTAATTATCCCACTGGCATGGACGACATGGTATACTACATACTAATACTGATCTGGTATATTTTTTAAGTGATACCAGTATTTGTTGGTCTTCCTTAGTCCTACTTCTAAAATGTGGGTATTATTTACCTTAATCTTGTTCAATACAGAAATTATTTGATTTTACATTCTTACATGGAGTTTTTCCACACCTTCACACTACAGCATAAACGAGACCTAAGTAGTATAACCAACATTCATATATGCTCTACTTGTTAAGTTTGTGCTACAAAATTCATACCCAGCTCTAATGTCATCTAAAGAAGAACGGGCTTTCTCCAAGCACTTCTTCAGGTCTTCTTCAGTGCTCGCTGTTCTCATTTGATCCAAAATTTTATTCAGATTAGCTTCCATCGTCTATGGCCACATAAAACGTACCCAGTAAAAATGATTCAGTAATTACTAAAATGCTTCATAACTATTTAGGATTCAAATAATTGAATTATGTACATGTATTCCACACTAAGAAGGGAAGTTACCTTACCAAAACTTTTTTGTTTTGGAGATCTTTCATAGATAATGAACAACATCTCTGATGCTGCCACGCCAAGTTGCATGATATACCCAAAATATAAGAATTTGACATAAAAACAAGCCTCTATACCTGCACAAGATCTTACACGTAACAGAAACTTGCAGCCACTTAGCACAGAAAATATAATCTTTATTACCACTGCCATATCAAGAATAAGATATGAATGCTCAATAAGTGTGAATCAAGCCATTGGCAAAAAATGCACCCGACAGGATGAAACTACCCTGAAGAAATTCCAGTATAAACGTCAAAGATTACGTTTTAAATTTTATACCAGTTATTTTGAGTTCCAGAGGGTTGTCTGCACTAAGAATTCCTTTCTTTACATCATACTACATCCTTATTCTTATGTTTATACCTGTATTAAGTCATCCTGCTTCCATCTGCATTCATTTAATTTCTTCTGAAGTTCACCCTCTTGCTGGGACAGTTTGAGTTGATGGACATCCCACAGACCCATAGCATCCTGAAAATAGCTGTACAAGTCTCTACACTTCCACTCATTCTGTTTAGACAGCTCCTCAAAGTGTCTCTAAAAAAATACATTTAAGTGAAACAGTCATTATTAAACTGTTTGCTGGAAGGTGAAATAAATGAGTAAGGGTACACATGACATGATAAAAGTCTGTCTGGGTGGTCTCTTCTACTTGAAGAGGGAAAAATAGTCCAAGTAAACCGGACAAAATAGTCCAAGTAAACTGGACAAGAATGTGGATTTTTGTTCTAGAAGCTGAGATATCAAAACTTCCTTTTATTCTTCTGGTACTGCAAAGCGCAGAATTAACAAGTTCTGCATATGCCCTGAAGTATCTGGCCATTATTTTAGGAACGACTGCCCAGTCATTTTCATGTACAGAATCACAAAAGATAGAGTTGAAAGATTTGGGAGATCATTTAAATCTATCCCTCTGACTCCAAGCAGGATGAGCTATACCTAATTCATCCCTGACAACCTCATAAATATAAACCAAAAAATTATGACCTATTCTCCTTGAATCTCACCAAACTTCTTTATTTGTGAGGCAGCTGTTCAGTCACCCTATGGACTCTTTCTAACGTGACAACAATAGCCTAAGATGCATATTTCAGGCGGTAGCGCAGGAAGAACAGACTACTCCCAGAGAACAACAAAAATAAATGTAACAAACATACATCCATATGCTCCAGTTCTTCAAAATGACTTTTCAATTTCTCAGTCAACTGAAGTAAGTTAGAATTCATAAGTTCTTCAGCTTCACTTTTTGTGCAAATATTCAGATTCAACAGGTTATTCTAAATTAAAAGAATACTACAGTTATTGACGTGCGTATAATATAACAAATATTGTGTGGCTTTCAGAGAGTATGGCTAAACTTAGTGTTTCTTCTTTTCTTGTGAATGGACAGAGAAAGATTCAGCCCCCTAGATCACACTTTCCGTTAGTAAATAGTACAAATCTATTTGGACACAAAGGAAGACCCGAGGCAGAGAGGTGGAATTTCTTTCCCAAGATAAGACAGATTCAGCACAAAGGCTTAGGGTTCTGACCCTGCATCTTTCACTTCAACGTGGGACAGTACTCCTTTCATTACTGGCATTTATTACTGCTTTTACACATTCCAAGTACAAATACCACATGCTACTGTGAAACAAAATGCACGGTAAGTTTTCTAACAGAATAAGACAGAAGTCAGAAAGTAATTTTATTAGTTATCGCAATATTTGGTGGATCCTCAAATCCATATTACGGTACCACCATATTGTGTACTGTTAGCAACAATCCTTCCAAGAGTTTGTAAAGCTATGATTCTAACCTTGCATAACTGCACTTCTGCCAAACATTTTTGCTGGACCATCTCATATTGGATGCGTAGTTTCATCACACACTGCGCATTGTGGTTATCTGGAGGATATGGAATAACAGACCATTGCAAAGATTTCCATATTTCACAGTGCAGGGTGAAACGGAAACACAACAGAGGACCTGTGCTGAGTCTCGGCACAGGTAATATATCCCACTAGTGTCTTCACACTTGTATGACACTATCAACCAATAAAACCAGATGTTTTAATACAGATCTTTTTATCATTATGCTTAAAAGTGGTGAGTTACAATTGCTAGCAAATTCTTTGCTACTGTACAGGCTACAAACATTAAGACAGGCTGAGCAGAAAGAGAAGGCAGACACGGAGAGGGAAGGCACACTACAGAACTCGGAGCAAGGAAGCATCGCAAATACTTCCCCTGACATTCTCCAAGAGGTAAGAGGATTATTTTCGTATGATTCAGAACTGATCTGCATTAAAATTAACCTTCTATTTTCCCCAGATTAATTCTAACCATGTCAGTTCTTGCCAGATCTCACCATGCATCAATGCTTGTGCTGGCGAGAGGGAGTTGATGCAATAGATGGTCCTATTGCTAGCTCAAAGCAACTCAGAAGGTACACGGGAACACACGCAACATAGCTTACAGCAAACATATACTTTCATAGCAACTGTCCAACTCATTACTGCCTGGAAAAAAAGAAAGAAAGAATGGCTCAAATATCCAGGCTGTTTTTATGATTTCCCAACTTACCTATACTTTTGTTTAAATCCACCAAAGATCCGTACCATTCATTTATCTCGGCTTTTGTGTGTGTTGGGGGCAAAAAGTCACTACCGAAACAGGAAAAAAAAGAGTCAGATATCTTCAAATATAGTCCTGTCAGTTCTTAAAGGATAAAATTATGAATTAGAGTAACCATACTACTTTGCTCTATTTTATTTACATCCACATCAGCAATGAAAATAAAACGAGATGACTGCTGTTTTTCAAGCCCATTGCCTACTGACAAGGAACTAACTGTAATCTATCCTGTTGCTACATACATTGTAAAAGAAAAACTGTAAATATTGTACTGCATTGCACCCAAACCATCTTCTTGTTGTCAGGATGGACATTCAAACATCGCAGTGTTAGATCTCTATCAAGAATCCTTTCTTAATTTGTTATAAAAACTAAACTCCCACACATAAATAATACCTTGACAAGATCACCAATTTTTACTTATCTACCCATCCTTGTCTACCCCTTTCTGCTATGTGTCAAATGTTAGTAAGATTTACTTTTGTGTTCCTGCATTTCCAGCCCTTGATCACCCCCTATTTTGTGTAACTGGTACACTGATAACAAGAATGCATTTTTTTTCCATTAAAAAGAGCTTTACCAAAGATGTTTAGCCCCTTCTTTACTGCCACACTGTACAATTGCACAGTGAAATGCAGCAAAGTGCATATTGTAGTCCAGTCCCTCATTAACTCTAAAAAGAATTCTATTTTCCTTTGTTCCTGTTCTCTCTTTTGTCATACCCAAGCTGCTGCAAAAACTTCAGTCTCCTTTCACTAAGTAAAATCTGATCCATTATCATATTTTGCTTTTCTGTTTTCACAGTTGGGGGATCCTGTATTTCTTCCTTGGCTATAAATTCTCTGTAGGATGGAAAAATATACTGAAGTCAATATCTGTTTGGGAAAATTTCATGTTTGAAATACAAATACAAAATATGTTTTATACAAACCAGGTAAAAAAAGAATGTTAAGTTCTTCTGGAGTTTTATAATGGAAAACGGATAAAATATTACCATTTATAGAAAACACAAGTGAATAGTAGTCACTTTGTACTATTCATACTTCAGAACATAACTGTAAAACTTCTGACCTGAAACTGTGAACTACACGGTTCTTTTGGATGAGCTTCCAGTACTCGACTCTGTCTTGCCATCTTGATCGCTGTGATAATTCCCTCTTCATCTCTGATTCCATCAGATTAAGGAACAGCTTGGCAATTGCCCTCTGATTAGCCAACAGTGCTCTGTTAATCATCTGTGTGTTAGAAAATAAAAACAGTAATAAAAGCAGCATATAACATGCAAAAAAAAAATTTGCCTGTTCTACATAAAACAAGGGAAAAAGAATACAAATTATAAAGAATATCCTGCAAAATAGAAAACTATATTGCAGTGATTGATTGGTAGAAATAATGAATTTCAGTTGGAAAAAAAAAAGACATTCTGGGAACATTCAGATTGCTACCTTTTTGCAGGTAAAATAGACTCAGCATGAAAGATTTACCATGGCCTCATCATTCATGAACCTGTAAACATCAGCTGACAAGAAGGCGGCTATTTCCTCCAGTATCACAGTATACTTCCTCAGTACATCTGTTATCTGTGCAATAAAAGAACACAGCAAAAAAAAGTGTATAACTCAAATGTCAGTTTTCCACATGAAGCAAATATGTGAACAAGACAATTTTTCTCCACTAAAATAAATTCAATTGGCTGATAGACAGCTTGAGAAGTGAATCTTAAAATACCTACGTTAAATACTGATTTTTTTAGTAATTCATAAAAATAGTAACTAAAAATATTCCATTTTGTTACTACTCCACTGATTTCTCTTCACTACCTGTGATAATTGAGTGCTCTGCAGACAGGCTGCAATCTGAATTTAAAAATCAACAAACTTCCTTTCAAATATCTGTAGTGAATCCACCAGTGGTTGTCTTCAGGGGACGTGAAATTTTAAGCAAAAATGTGGTCACTTCTGGCACTTTGCACAACTAATCAAACAGAAAAGTTACTGGTGATACTGTTGGACGTAATCATCATGTCTACCTTACAAAGGGAGGACAAACCGACACAGGTATAACAGATAGCTTTTGTTTGCCTACAAGGACAAAATAGCAAGGACTTCCTTATGGACTATCCACTTACTCATCCAAACATTTCCTGTGATGTCCAACGGCTTTTACAGGTCAGGCTGAAGCCTGTGTAACAGTAGCATCTCTGCTACTGATACCCAGCCTACCAAACTAAAATTAGCTAGGACACTTCTGTGCCCGTTCTCAGCTGCCGAAAAGGTATGTCCCAACAAAACAACGTGAGATCTGGTGACAGTTTGTCCCAAATAACCCTGCAGAAAATAGAAGCAGCTCACATACTCCTTGCATCTTTAGTACAGGTAATTGTGGAAGAAACAAACACCTTGCAACTGGAAAAGAAGTATCTTCTCCTGATTATGTGGGTATGAAATGAGAGAATGATCTATCGATTGTGTAGGTAACCACCTACACAACAGAACCCCTGGCAGACCTCACTGACCTCTGTGGAAACAAGCTGCACTTTGCTCTGCATCCAGCACTATGAGCAAATAATAATAAGCTTATGCTTAATTGACAGCTATTAAAATTACAGCTCACTTTATCAGCTCGGCTCCATTCAACCTTTTTTAAGGATTCATCCATTTCCCTAATCCACCTCCTTCTGGTCAAGGATTCCTGATGGATGACGTTCCACTGTTCTTCCAAATCCTGCAAGAAGGATTTACTCACAATCTCACTCAAAAGTAAATGTCAAAAAACCCCCCGACCAAACAAACAAAAAAAGGCCCCAAACCAAACAAGCATTTATATCTTAAAACTACAGCAAGATGTAAGAAGCTATGATACACAGGCTGAGTACAAATAAATGAAGATAAGACAGTGGCATGAGCTGCCTTACCTCAGTTGAGAAATCTCCCAGAGTAAGGTGAAAGTCAATCTTCTTAAACAGAAGTTCAATTTTTCTGTCAGACTCCATCAGTTTTGCCTGAAGGAATTTTCCAGGCTCCAAAACAAAGGGCTCCATCTCCTAAAAAGGTACGGAAGTCAGTCTGATCATTTGAATATTAGGCCCTGACGTTAGTATAGCACTCCATACTATCTGGATTACAAACTCCAGCCTTACCCTGCCAATGCAGGCAAGCTCCTGATACATTGCGGTTAGTGCTTCACGATGACGGCCTTGCCGGCGTTCTGACAGGTGTTCCAAGATATTACCCCCCGTTTTCTCAGGAACTGCCAAGAAAAATGAGGATGATGTAGCTTGGAACTGTTGCTGCAGAATACATAACACACACACATGAATCCCTAAATCCACACTGAGACCTCTGCAGTTTGTGCAGCTTTTGCAGTGCGCGACAGCTTTCCACGGGAAGGAAAATCTATGCAAATGTACATTAAAAATAGTAAAGCATATTTTAAAATTTCTTTTGATTTTATTAATTTGTGACTTTCAGAAGGACAAAAGCATGGAAGCTATGAACTAAGTTCAGGTATGATGAAAAAAATGGCAACATTCAGGAATGAGATCTGCTTACATCATAACTGGAATTTACCATCTAAACATAAAGTGTGATTGACTGACAATTTTACAAACATTTTTTTTGTAGAGAGTAGACTCTTCACCTTCAAAATTACTCACAAACCATCAAAAATGTGTCAGGTGGTTTCTGAGCTTGATTTCACACCTTGTTCAGCAAAAAAAAAACATTATATGTATGGTGGCTCCTAAAAACGCAAATTAAAATATCTGGCATTAGGTGAAATAAATTTTACCAATAAAATCAGGTAGTGATCTGACTTCCTCAGCTGCATTTACTTCTACACTTTTCCAAGCCTTTGGAAATGTTGTAGCTTCTCTGAAAGAGAATAAAGCTTTGATTTGTACTAAATATGTAAGAGTAGGGAACTGCAATTGGTGTCATATTCAATTTAATTGGCAAAATGTAACATTTAGGTGAACATAAGCATCATTCTAACTTTAAAGAATATGGTTCAAAGAATCACAGAATCACAGAATGTTGGGGGTTGGAAGGGACCTCTGTGGGTCCTCTGTGGGTTGGACTGGGACCTCACCCAGTCCAACCCCCTGCCGAAGCAGGGTCACCCAGAGCAGGCTGCACAGCACCGCGTCCAGCCGGGGCTGGAATATCTCCAAAGAAGGAGACTCCACAACCTCCCTGGGCAGCCTGGGCCAGGGCTCCATCACCCTCAGAGGGAAGAAGTTCTTCCTTGTGTTCAGCTGGAACTTCCTCTGCTTCAGTTTGTGCCATTGCCCCTTGTTCTGTCGCTGGGCACCACTGAAAAGAGTCTGGCCCCGTCCTCCTGACACCCACCCTGCAGATATTTATAAACATTTCTAAGGTCCCCTCTCGGCCTTCTCTTCTCCAGGCTAAACAAGCCCAGCTCCCTCAGCCTTTCCTCACAGGAGAGATGCTCCAGTCCCCTCCTCATCCTCGTAGCCCTCCGCTGGACTCTCCCCAGTAGCTCCTCATCTTTCTTGAACTGGGGAGCCCAGAACTGGACAGAGTACTGCAGATGTGGCCTCACTAGGGGAGTGTACAGAACTAATGTTGCTTCTTCTGAGATGAACTGGGCTGAATAATCACCTACCCTGGGTTGATCACAAACTCACATCTGCTATGATGGCATAAAAAGCAATGAATGCTAGGTTTAATACGTGTAAATTATGAAGATTTACATACTCTCTCTGAAAGGTAAAAAAAGAAAATCTATGAATTGTTAGGTAAGAACTAGCTAGCAATGTGGAAATAGCCTTTATCTGCCCACTGCTCTTCCCATCAGCTGGGGCACTGCATATCTCCTTGGGGCAAATAAGAACAAGGGTGTCATCATGCGGCAGAAGAGTTAGGGTGAAAAGGATGGATGCCCAAATTTTTTTTCTTGCTCATTACATACTCATTGCTGCATCATCGTGTAAACCATTAACACAATCTAAAATATAGCTCAAAAACATCTCTCAGGCTGGGATTATATCTAGATTGCTTTGAACAAAAAAGACACAATTCTTCTTAAAAGCCATACAATATGTATGCCATTGCAAATATTAATCTGTTAATCTGCACTTTAACAGGCAGCAGCTCATTATTCTCAATTTACATCTGGTAAGGAGACAGTCTATCACACGTCGTTAGTGCTATGACCAAGAATTCATTGCTCCCAGTCCAAACCTTACAACTTCATACCTGTAGTCATCAACACACAATTGGGTTTTCACGCCTCTGTTCTCTACCAGTGGCTTTTCTGTGGAGTCACTGCAGGGCGTTCTTTCAACTTGCTTCTCCCGGTAATGCGGCTGTAGCCTGGCATCGGTAGAAGTCTCAGAATCCCTAACCACAGAGAGCCCTTCACTCTTTACAGCAAAGCTAGTCTTCCTTACTTCATCCAAAAAGCGAACCTTCAGAGAATCACAATCAAAATGGTTAAAATTCTTTCCAATCTACTGAACAGAGAAGAATAACAAAATAATTGATAAAAATAGTGGGGGAAAGGTGGTAGGAGAGAAAGGTAACATAACGAACACTACTTGGCACACGCATAGAAGTTTTCATCCAAGGCTATTTTCAAAATAGGAGAAAAAAATGGTCTCTCTTTCCTCAGAGAGGAAAGCTGAAGCAAACTGGACCGTGTGCCTTGCTGACGGTGACAAGGAAAGTCAGCAGCAGAGTGCGAAATGCCAGAATCTGGCTGACCTGCCTCTTCATTTATCTCGTACTGCTGTGTTACAACGATTCTGCCTTAGGTTAATGTACCCCGACACACAGCAAAGACACAGGAACACCCGTAGACGCATTACAAAGCATATGCTGAAGAGAATAATTATTTCCCACTAAAACAAACAAAAAGCGTAAAAGTTGAAACTGAGCTCTGGTTTGAGGGCACCACTTAACAGCCAGCAAACAACTGACCAACACGATTCACCCAGCCGGCTTTTACCCGTTTTTCTTGTTTTGCCTCATCCTCCAAGCTCCGGCTGCAGAGCGTGTCCCCGGGCACAGGGCGCGCAGCCCCGGCCGACGCCATGCGGCCCAGCACTCCCGCCCTCCAGAAGAACCGCGACTTCCACGCGGGGGGCCGCGGGGGAGACAAAACCTTCCAGGCTGCGCGCCTTCTCCTGAGGGTGAGGCCCTAATGTGGCCGCGGGCGGGGGGCAGAACTCTCTCTGTGACGGTTCACCGACGTCGGCGGGCGCTGGAGCGGAGCGAAGAGCCCCTCTCGCCGCCGCGTCCCCTCAGGGGCCAAGCGGGCCCTCCCGCGCCTCAGCCGCGCGCCCGCCGCGTAGCAACGGAACGCGAGGGG
This sequence comes from Opisthocomus hoazin, assembly GCF_030867145.1. Classification (NCBI taxonomy): domain Eukaryota; kingdom Metazoa; phylum Chordata; class Aves; order Opisthocomiformes; family Opisthocomidae; genus Opisthocomus; species Opisthocomus hoazin. The sequence goes on from NC_134432.1 coordinate 13,668,317, forward strand.
GGTGGGCGTGGCGGGCAGGCTTCCCCGTTTGCCACGGTAGCGCGGGGAGGCGGGGCCTAGGCACGCCCCGCCCTCTCAGAACTCCACCCCCTCCTCCGGGGGCGGGGTCTCGGGGGCACCCAGGGCAGGGGGGCTCCCGGACAGCGGGTCGCTGCGCCCCACACTCTCCCTTTCGGAAAACAGTAACGATTACAATAACTCAATGAGCAGGAAATTTAATGAACAGAGGCACGCAGCGGGCTCCTCTGCTGCCCCGAGGCTGGTCCCGGGCGACAGCCCCTCGCCAGAGCCCCCCGCCCGGCCCCACCGCCAGCCGCCGCGCTCTCACTTCAGCCCGGCCTTTTTCAAGTCCTCTGGCAGAACACGGCCCTTCTTCCGGGCCCTGGCTTTCTTCTTCTCTATCTTCTCCTTCTTCTTCTTCTGAATGTTCTTGCGACGCTTCTCCTGCCGCTGTTGCATCTTTTCCACCACCTTTTCTGTCCGCTTCTCCCACTGCCGTTGGCGCTGCGCTTTACGCTTCTCCTTACGCTTCAGAGCTTCTTTCAGCCGCTCCTCGTTGTCGCGAATCTTCACGCCTTCCGCCTTGTAGAGAGCATTTGTCCATTTCATCTTCTTCTCTAGTTCCTGAGCTTTCTGCTGGTCCTTATCTTTGAGTTCCTCCAGCTTGTTCTTCCTGGTCTCCAGCCTGCCCAGCAGCTGCTTGTAGTTTTTGCCCGTCAGAGGAGTGATATTGCCTTTCACTGCTTTCCTCTTCTCTTTCTTCTTCTGGATCTTGTTCAACTCATTCTCTTCGTGGACCTGGACTCTGTTAAAGACAATCCCAGCTGTGCTCTCCTCCTTTTTGCTTTCTGGCTCTACCGGTACCTCCTCAGTTTCTTTCTTCTCCATTTTTGCCTTCATCTTCAACTCTTTTCTTCGTCGCTTCTTTCTCTCTCTCTCGTACTTCCTTCGCTGCCTCTTCTCCAGGACTGCAGGGGATAATTCTTTGGCATCATCCTAAGAAGAAGGATGGACACGAATCAGGAGCCTTAAAGGGATACAGCAGAACTACAAGCGGGATGTCCTCTAGTTCCCGATTTCAAACTCCTCCTAAGAAATGCACTGCTTGTTGCAAGAAGCTGAGGGCTCAGCTTTCAGAGATATAAGACCCAACAAAGGCATTGCAAACCCGTTACTCTCTCCCAACACCCCACAGCAATGTTCCCTTTCAGGCTTTTAGTGCTTTTCTTTTTCCTAAAAATCACCGGAGGCACGCGCTCCTCCAAGCCAGGCCCCACCTCTTCTCACACGCTGCTCCAGAGCACAGGACACACACAGCTCTCCCGGCAACACCGACAGGCGCTTCCTCAGGAGACGCAATGAGCTCAAACCCTGAGCCCTGTAAGATCCTGGCCTTGTTCGCACATCCGCTGGGAGGCTAGGGAGAATTTACACAGCACAAACACACATTTGGATACACATTAAGAGCTCTCATACTTGTCCAGAAGCTTTTTTAATCTTCTCATGTAGTCTTTGACGCAAGAGATTCATCGCGGAAAAAGAAAGCGAGCCCAGGTCACTTTTGCTCCCTGAAAATGAGAGGAAGAAAATAAAAACACTTAAAAGACAGCACTAGCTAAACACAACAACTTTCTATGGCTACAGAAAAAGCTCCAAGAGCTCTTTCGATGCTGTGAATAGAATCTTTAGAATCTTCTAGAATTCTTTAGAATTCCCCCTTTTCTACCCATATTATCACTCAACACTGCCAGCCAGAGCGGCCTGGCATGCCCTGCAGCTGCCTAACAGGCCAGAAGACACGTGCCAAGCTAGCGGAAACGAAGATGCCAAGGACATCTTTTCATCATGATCAGGATTTTCAGATTCACGATGAAAAGCTGGCCCGGCATGACAGAGATGGCTCCCACACAACAGTCCCCAGAAGTTACTCAAATACATCAAAAGCCTGCGATTCAGACTAAACGCTCCTGTTTCCAGAGAGCCACCCAGAGGTGATGTCACAAACATACGTACGTATGCACAAAATTTTAGGGCACATGGAATAAGCGAAGATGTTTTCAATTCAGCTGAACTTCTCAAAGGTTCTCCAAACGATACAGGTGTGAAGCAACTGGCAAGCAGCCACCTCAGCCCAGGGAACTTCAACCAGACCGTGGCACCGCTGGTATCCTCACCTGTAACCAAACTCTCATTTCTGCTCTGGGTCACACCCTGAGGAGATGATTTGCTGGCCTGAGGGGCTGCTTTCTGTCCTGGAGTAGGTTTGTTGGTGCCAGAGACCGCCTGTTTGACTGAAGGAGCCTTTGTCTTGCTGGCTTGCTTCCTGAGCTTCTTCCTCTTCTTCTTGAGCTGCCTACCAGCATCCTCGGGCTGGCCTGGCTTAGACACTGGAAGACAAATTACACAAAAGGGGACAACGTTACGTTCCCACTTCATAAAATTCAATTATTACCAGAGACTAAAGCTCCAGCATTGCAACGGCCTATCCCAATCCCCAGAAATTTCACAGTTTAGGATTCATTTAAGCAGAGCCCAACAGGCTCGCACGCCTCAGCGCAGCCCCAGTTCTCCCACACCCCGTCATGACGCGTACGCAGGCACATGGCGACCGGCGACCACCGACCCCCGGGGCTGATGCTGCACCGCGCTCGGGAGCCCCGTGCTCCAGCACGGACCGCTCTCTGATAAAACCGGCACGCAGCGGCGCTGCCCGGGCCCAGCCCGCCGCCAGCCCGGCCGCGCGGGGCAGCTCCGTTACCGAGTTTCCTCTTGCGCGGCTCCGGGGCGCTGGGTGCGCAGACCCGCCGCGCCAGGCCCTGCAGGTAGGAGTCCTGCGCGGCCAGGCTGGCCATCGCCGCCCGCCGGGCCCAGCTCCCTCAGCGCCGAGCGGCGGACGGGCCCCGGGCGCGCTTCCCCCTCCGGGGCGGCGGGAGCAGCCCTGTATGCTCCTAGTGCGGCGCACCGGCGGAAGTGACGTCAGCGGGGCGGGCGGGCGGCGGGAGCGGGGCTCCGGGCTCCTCCGCCCCCAGCCGGGGCCGAGGCCCCCGCGAAGCCTCGCCCCGCTGGGGTGCGGTCGGGGGCCGCAGCCCCTCGTTTGCGGTGACCGGCTGGAGTACGGGGTGCCCGGGGCCCCGCAGGGCGCTCGGGCCGCTGTAACGGGGGCTGCGGGGGGAGCGGGGCTTTCCTCGGACCCCGCGGGGCAACGTGCGTCCCGGGGCACAGCCGGCGTCGCTCTATGGTCGCAAAGCCGGTGGCTGGAAACACACGCCTTAAAAATTATACAAAAGAGTTAGTTTTATTAAACCTCCTCAGTACAAAAATAAATGGAACAGAAGGAAAACAGAACGCAAATCACACCAAAATTCACATCCTGGGCAGCGGACGCTCGGCTCGGCCCGCGGCTGCGCGACACCGCGCTGTGCCGGCAGCACCGCGCTCCACGCAGCAGGGCCGCGCTGCTCAGCACCGCAACCGCGTCTCCGGAAGAAATGGCGAGAGCGACGGCACAGCCCTCGCGGCTCCACACACCCCGGGCATCCCAAGATGCTTCTTATCAGACGAAACCACCAGCCGACGTCTGGGCTCCGTGTTAGCTCAGGCTGTGTTAACAGCAGGTTTCTGTGTAAATACTGAGAATGGAATCGGACTGAAGCGTGTCGCTGCTTCGATCTGCGGCCTGGAGCAGGCGGCACCATCGCTGCCTCCGTCCGAGGGCTCAGCTCGCCCTCTGCAGAAGGGGAACACTGCTCCTCAGTACGGGTCTCCCGAACGACCGCGAGCAAGAAGTTCAAGTGTGCAAAGCACTCTGACACTGAAGATTGCTGTGTAAAAAATACTGCAAGATTCTTACTCAGTAGTTAAGTAGAACGGAGGTCAGATGCAATCCTGAGAGGGCTCTGAAGCAGCCAGAATGTCAGCAGCCTTGGGCAGCAGGGTAAAAGCCCCAGAACACTCACTGCCCCCGCATCGGGCTCGGCTTTATCCCAAATGAATCCAACACTCCAGCGTGTGCTCATTGAGACTCACATGTAAATAAACTTGATTTCTAATGAACTCTACACGTAACTGCCATGTAAAAGCAAACCTAACTCTAACTCGTTAGAACAATAATTTTGTATTTACTTATCACTATCTCTTAAGGGAGAGGAACACTCATGGCAGCGTCCCGGGGTGGAGAAAGCCCTGTGGCCATCCAGCGAGCAGAAACCCGCAGACACAGCTCCAGTGCCTCCTCCTGACAGCAGGGAGCTTGCTCGGTACAGCAGGTGGAAGACATCCAGCAGCGTGGTGCCGGCAGGAGGAACGTGCTCAGCAGCAGGGGATCCTCTTCAGGAGTGCTCGGCGGGGCCTGCCCCGTGCCCGTTCACGTGCGGGTGCGATGGGGTTGAGCTCTGCGAGGGAGCAACGCTCTGCTCTGCCGCGGCAGCTGCCAGAGGCATGGGGAAGCTTTCGGGGGACAGCGTGTCAAACTCTTCTCTCCAGTAGGCTTCACACAGTGGAAGGTCATTGCTGTCACACAGACTGTAGCTTTCCAGAACAAACAACCCCAGTAAGGAGAGTGAGCAGGTGCAGTAAGGGGGGGGGGGGGGGGGGGGGAGGGAAAGGGTGAGGGGAGCAAGACAGAAGCAAAGCATTAAGAAAATGGCAAAACAAACATTCGTGGATGTAAGGTCTGTGTTCAGAAATTCATCACAAGTCTTGTGACACTGGCCTTCCCTAAGCTACCCCTTAAGGGCTGGTCTTAAATCTCACGGGCCTGGCGAGGATCAGCATAGTTTTGGAGACACAGCGGCTGCTACAGACTGAAACAGGGGCTCAGCTCTCATCCAGACGCTGTAAGTCCCTGGAAAGATCTGGGCTGAAGTCCTGGCACCCCAAACACGGGAGTTCTGCTGACTGGAGTGAGGCAAGGGCCTCATCCATAATTATTTTACTTGGAGTTAGATCACAACCTGCCTGAAGAAAAAAATGGAAATCCTGCTCTAAATTTAAGTTCAGCAAAAATCTAGCACAATCGTTTTATGGCCTGTCCCTGCCATGATAAAGAAGAAACCTATTTGCACCTTTGGCCTTTCAAAAAAGTGCTCCACAGGTTTGGCTCTTCTGTCAAAGCTCCCCAGCCTGATTATAAAGTACTGATGGCTCCTACTTTTTTCAGCAGAGCTGAGTGAAGAGTTCTTCTAAAAGCAGCTTGCTGGATTTGACCACTGCAGGCTACAGACCTGGGTGAATGAGCAGTGTGGCAAAGCAGTGGTTTTAAACAACTGGCCAATTCTTGCCTGTGCTCTGAGGAAAACACAATGCGGACGAGCCAAAACTAGAAACAAAAATGATGGAAGAAACCGTAACAAAACCAAACAAATTCCAAAGAGAGGAAGGAGCTGCACACACAAGAGAAAGTGAGTGCTGGAGCAGAAAGCAGCTTGCGTTCAGAGTAAAACAAACCCAATGGGTCAAGTGATTTTGTTGTTGCAGCTTTATTTACATTTTCACTGTATGGACTTGAATAGATGCCTTGATTTTAAGTGCAGAAATAGGAGACACTTCAAATTGCACAAACATGAAACGTGTTGAGATCTAACCCCACACTTGAGACAGCTCCTGTGATCTCAGAGGAGGGAGCAATGGAACATAAACGCAAGTTTGGGGTTTAGGATGAGAGAAGGCAAGCTGGACGTGGCGTTACCGCTTTGGGGAGCAAGCACACAAAGCACTAATTGCAAGCACCTATTTTTGAGCTCTTTTCTGGCAGCATCACCAAGCTGGTTTTGCAGCAGAAGTGAGAAGGCAGCGGATACAGGTTTTATATCTGGGGCCTTTGTAAAATCCCTTGGAAGATCACTCTTCCCTACAGCCCCCAACACAAAGTGAAGCTGGGTTCAATCAGAAAAGACCTTCAGGACGGAACCAGGACTACCACTCTTTTTCTGTCAGTCTTAGACCTGAGGCCATGGTTTCCATGGAGAACCGGGCCACAGCATCCACCACACCACATCCTGGCAGGTGAGTTACTAGGAAAATTTTAGCTGTGTCAGAAGCATAACTGCTTCTCCTGCTGCCCCAGTTAGAACAGTCCCAAAAGTCTAAGCTTCACCTTTCATGTAACACGCTTCAGAAGTCAGGGTGAACGAGCACTTACTGCATGCCCGTAACAGCACTGGCCACCTGCTACTCTGTCCTTTGACTGAGGGCTTCTCAGTGCGTGGAAGGGACTTCACTACTCTGCTCGGGGCATACAGCCAGGTCTGTGTGCAGAGGAACAGCTCTGCTTAACAGACACTGAAGGCAAAGATTCCTTCAGAACAATCAGCTTTAGTTTCAAGGACCTGCTTTCAGGTCTCCTCATCAAAACCCCCACGCACACATAAAAAGCCTGGCAACAAAACCTGAGGCACATCCTATTAGTTACCGAGTTGGACAGGGGCTGCCTCCTCAGCCCCTTCAGCACAATGGCAGTGACAGCCGCCGGGCAGGAGACACTTTCCTCCACAGGCTTTCCACAGCTGGCAGCAGCAGTGCACAGGGACGAAACGAGCTACCCAGCACAGGGCAGCTCTCGGCTTTGCAGCACCTGGAGGTGTGCTGCTGCAGGGAGCTTGCTTTTCTACAGCCTTCCCTGGAGGGACAACCTCAAACAAACTAAGCAGTGACCTTGAGGGGAACGGGAGCACGGGGGAGCAGTTCGGCAGGATGGCTGTGCAGAACCCACGTCCTGGCCTCACGGGACTGCACACCTCTGTAAATCTTGGGGGATCCAGAACCACGAGAAAGTAACAGATGGTGCAGAGAGGCAATCCCAGCTGGGCTCCCAGGCCAGCACAGAACGCCCGTTTGTGGGCAAACCAACTATTGCATTTACAGCCATTTAAACATGATTATCCCTCAAGATGATGTGACATAACAGAAACCCTTTCTCCCACATTAGACAATAAGGTTTCATTAAAAATATCTTCGTACTCTAATTATAAAAGGACTTTGAATAAATCACTGTTTCTATACTTACACAGACAATTTCTTTGGTGCAGAGAAAGACAGGAAAGAGCACAGGAAGGGAAAAAGTGCTAAAAGCAAACGACTAAGTGCTACGTGACAGGAGGTTTCAGTGGAGGGATCACAGCTCTGTAGAGCTGCCAAGTTTCGTCCCCTTTTGACCACTCTTACAAGAAAGAGAACAAAGGCAAATCCATTTGGTGTGTGCTAACGGTTGTGCTTAGGTATTAGTTCTGTTATGGAGGGTTGCTTGACACGGCATCAGGTGCCAGGCAGGTGAACAGACCATGCCAGCATGGTCAGAACACCTCAGTCCAAAAGTTAAAGCTACTGACACACAGTGGTGGCAGTCTGGTGACAGTGTGGGAGAAGTACGTCTGGCACACGTGAGGCACCATCACCCCACACCGCATCGCTTTGGATACAGCTCACTCCTATGCTGTGTGCAGCCTATGTAGGGGATGCACCCCTGACCTACCGGGGCCTGCACTGGTGCTTGGGCTTGCGACCATTGCTCTTCACTTCTATTTCCAGGATACCTTGCCAATCCCTCAAAAAACTGAGTAAAGTTTGAAAAACAACTCTAAACTTTTACCTCAAGTTTTCGTCCAATGTTGTAGCAGTTCCTATGTCATATAAATATCTTTTTATTCTTAAAATACATATATTACCCATAAATAATGGCCTAACTTCCAAAGATATTGAGCAATCAGGGTTTTAGTTGACTTAGCTGGAGTTACAGGCATTCAGCATTTTTAGAAAGAAGGGAAAGGCAAAAATAGAAAACATGGTCATTAAAATTATAAATAAGATTTCGAAAAGTTAAGTTTTGTTTAGAAATCATAGCCTTATTGCACTGACTTCACTTAGCTTGGACAGTGCAGCCAAAATAATCAGGTTCTCATGTGTCTTCTCCTGCTTTCATTTACTGCATCATCAACTAGAAGTGCTGGAGTGCATGACAGAAAATAAAATAAAAAAATAAAGTGTCTGAATTCCTTAAAGCCTGTTTTCTAAAATTATTTTAAAAATAGTAAAAATCCCACAAACAAATCCAGAAGTCTTCCATAGAAAATCCTATCACAATACTTCATGATTCAATGAAACTGAGCAAAGTCTTTTTTGCTTATTTCAAATGTTCGCCCCAAGAGGACTCCAGGCAGCTGGGGGCAGTGGACTACAAGGGGAAAGGCACACTGTGTAACCAGGTCACTTGTGAAAGAACTCACCACAAAGACACGGTGATCTCATCTAACACCAGGACCCAGCTCAGCAAGCTAGTCTCTCTAGGTGGGGCGTGGGGGGGAAGAGAGAAAGAGGCTCCTCCAAAGGGCTTCTCAGACAGAAGCCTATACCCCCAAGGAAATTCCTCTCCTTTTACAAGGATTACAAAGGAAGCCTAAGCAAATTATCTGTCAAATCTACCTAACTAAAGCAGGCACCTAGAGCTGGATGGTGTGAACACCTCCTTCACCATGACACTATACCCTGTAGGATATCTACAAGAAAAAGGCAGTTGCTTTAGCTGCAGAAAAAGAGTTTGACCTAGTTAAAAACAGGAGTGAAATTTTGTTGGGAACGTTCTCAAGACCTATATTCTAAGGACTACTAGCCTGTCTGGACTAACTACCCCAAAAAGGCTGGAGTCATAAGGCAGAAGTCCACTGCCTTATTTGTACCTGGAAGAGTAATATTCTTCTTCTAGCTCGTACAGGTCAATGGAGATCTCATCCCGCAGTGCAATCAACTTCTTGTCACATTCCTCCTGCAAGCTTCTCAGCTGCTGGTTGCGCTGGTTGATAGCTTCATTCACAGAGGGGAAATCATTGAGGATCAAGAACTGCTTCAGGTCAGACACAAGTTTCATCAGGGACTCACCAGCGCGGACCTTGTAGCAGGGAGAAAGACCACACAGCACATAATATATCAGCACAGCGCTTTGCTCCAATTCCAAAACAAGATCTGCCAAGCTGCTCCTTCAGCCCAAGCCTTGAATAAAGTAGAAGCTCCCACATTACATGAGGATTCTGACAGAAGCCTGTAGCTGACATGCCAAGCTACTCAGCCTACCCCCTAGAGAAAGAATTCACCCAACAGCCACCCCAAATATCAGGTTACTCTTCTAGCAGCAGTCCTCATGAGCGTTATAAAGGCTGCCCTAGATGCAATAATGACCACAACAGTACCTGAAGGATGTGCTACCCACTGATTTGAACAGCTGATGCTACTCACTATGTTTGCAGCTCTGACATGCATCTCATAGTTATCTTGTTCGCCCTGGGTTGCTCGAGACACTTGAGTTTCATCCTCAATCTAAAGAAAAAAAGTATATGCATCCACCTTTACATACTAAAATCGTGATACACTATTAACGCGTTGTAAGGCACCTCATTTCAGTTCAGTCCACACCTGGAATCTCCGGGGCGGCCCCTGGACTCTACGGCACCCACGGATCATCTCTGCTACCCTCCCTGCTTGCTTTTGCGGTTCTCCCCCGCTCAGCAACACCGCTCGGCTGCCCGCAGAGCGGAGGGGAGGCCAGCAGCAGCCGGGGAGAATGGAGCACCGCCCGCCCCGACGAACGGACCCTCTACCCCCACGGCCGCCCGCGGGGGAAGCGGGAGAAACCTCCCCGCTCCGCGCCCCTCAGGGCGCCGCTCTGCCCTCAGGGCCCCGCTCTCCCCTCACGGACCCCTATCTCCGCCTCAGGGCCGACCCCCTCTCCCCTCAGCAGCCCGGGTGCTCCCGCGGGCGCGGCCCCCGCCCCCCGGGGCTCGGCTAGGCGCCCGGCCCACCTTGGCCGTCTTGATGATTTCGGTGAAGTTGTCCATGATGGACTTGACGTCGTCCTTGAGGCGCTTGTTGTAGGACTGCAGCAGGGTCTCCTTGCTCTGCGGCAGCACCCGCTGCTGCGCCATGGCGGCCCGCGCCTTCCCGCCCCTTTCGACCCCACCCCGGCCCCGCCCCCCCGCGCGCGACACCGCCCTTCTCTCGCGAGACGTCGCGGCCGCTAGATATTTCCCAGCATGCTGCGGTCCCCCTTTCTCTTCCTCAGTCCAAGATGGTGAGCGACGACGGGGAGCGTGTGGGGGCTGGGGTCATCCGCCGCCATCCGCCCGCATTGCTGGGCCGTGGCCCGGCAGGGAGAGCCGCGCGGGTGCTCCGTAGCACGGAGGGGCGGAGGAGCGGTTCTTGGTGCGCGGTTTGCGGTGATCGGGGCCGGTCCGGGGGAGGCCGGCTGCGGGCCTGCCCGCCTGCCTGCGGCGGGACGGGGTGCGGGGCAGCCGGGCCGCGCCGCGCCGCAGCGTGTTTCCCAGTTTTTCACGCCCGGCGGGTTACTCGGTGGCCGGTAACCGGCGGTGGGGGTGGCGGGGGCTGCTGAGCCGGGCAGCGGCAGCCGCTGCTTGGGCCGTTGCTGCCCGGCTGAGGTTTTTAAACGGCGTCCGCCTCCGGGAGGTTCGGAAGCGTTTTGAAGTCAAAGCAAAGGATTTGCTCTCTGGAAGAGCAGGGGGAGGCTAGGGGCTGCCCGGGAAATGCGTTTTCACGGTGGACTGAAAGCTCCTTCGAGTACTCACGTAGAGGAGGTAAGAGAAGGACGAGGGTGTTTCTTCCTTGCAGCCGAAAGGAAAGAAGGCGAAGGGCAAGAAGGTGGCACCAGCCCCTGCTGTAGTCAAGAAGCAGGAGACCAAGAAGGTTGTCAATCCCCTCTTTGAGAAGAGGCCCAAGAACTTTGGCATTGGTGAGTACGTGGGTGTTTAAGCTACTGAAGGTCTTTTTGTTTTCTGGACAGATGTCTAAATCATGGACAGAAGTGTACAGTAATGGAGTGGTAGAGTGGAGAGAGTGATGAAGGCGGTTGCTTTGCTGCCTACAATTAAGAGCTGTGCTTCATTAGGTATATGAAGGTGCCTGTGGACAATTGGCTGAATTTTCTGTGTTACGTAGATTCGTTATGTGATTCTGTTGTGATGAATCTTGCCGCTTTGCACATGGTGTGGCAGATCAGACTTCCGTAGTGCTGTTTTTGTACGATGTGCAGATGATGTGAAAGAATATTTGCTATCTGAGTGATAGTGCTGACATATCACCACCAAGATCACTGATGCACTCGGGCTAGTCCACGCTGGTGCTGCATGGGTCTGGAACAGCTTTGAGTTAAAGTCTGTATTTTTAGGACAGGATATCCAGCCGAAGCGTGATCTCACACGGTTTGTGAAATGGCCACGCTACATCAGACTGCAGCGCCAGAGGTCCATTCTTTACAAACGCTTGAAGGTGCCTCCTGCCATTAACCAGTTCACTCAGGCTCTGGACCGCCAGACAGGTAAGGATGCGCCCCACAGAGTTCTTGTGAGTTGGGCCCTTGATGGGATTTGCCTCAGAAGGGGAAAGAAACTAAGTAAGACTTAAGGTAAGCTAGAGGCTATCTTTGGAAGCATTTTAGGGAGGCTTTAATAGTGACTGGGGTGATGGCAACAGCAAGCTCCTGTCTGAATGGCTTAAGTCTTGATAGCTGCTACATAGTTTGAAAAGGGAATAGAAAGTACCAAATCTCCTACTTAATGACCCAAACCGAGAGTTACCTTAACGGTATGCTGCCTTTGCAGTCTGTTCTTCCCCCCTGCCAGCAGAGGTGCGCGTAGAGGTAAATACGGGCTCTAGAGGCACTCTGCCCTTGCACTGTGCAAATGATGCTAACTTTTTGCTGTCTAAATATACTTGATGACAACCACCAAGATCGCTGATGCACTTCAGTATTTTGAAAAGTAATGCTTAGATTTTCAGGTTATGCCACTAACTAGTAGATGTTCTCTTTCAGCTACGCAGCTTCTGAAGCTGGCACACAAATACAGGCCAGAAAACAAGCAAGAGAAGAAGCAGAGGCTACTGGCTCGTGCTGAGCAGAAAGCTGCCGGGAAGGGAGATGCTCCGACTAAGCGGCCACCGGTCCTCCGAGCAGGTAACTTTGTGTGTGGACACGGCTGCTTTCACGTATGGGAGCGTGGTATTTAGTTAGGAGACTGATGAGAAGGGTTGGTGCTTCGCTCCAACTAAGCAGGACAAGCTATTGCAATGATGTATGAATTTCTTCACCTGAGCTCAAAGTGAAGAGCAAAATAGACGAGCTTTTTAACCCTGAGCTTTAGCAAATTGTCCATGGAATACCTTCCCCGTGTTACTGAACAGGTGTGGGAAGTTTTCATAACCTTCGTAATAAGGCTGTGCTGTGGAATCTGAGCGGCTGTATGGAGGTTATAAGAAAGCTCTGAAAATAGGCCGAGTGGAATCAAAGCTTACCTGTAACTTGTTTTTTAGGTATTAACAGTGTCACAACTCTGGTAGAGAACAAGAAAGCTCAGCTCGTAGTTATTGCCCATGATGTGGACCCCATTGAGGTAAGCATACTCGCTGGCGCATGTTACAGGCTGCCTGTGTAACGTAAGCTGAGGTCAGAATGGGACTTGGGGTGAAAATGCATTCTAGAACAAATTTGTTGCATGAAGAGAGAACGCATAAAAAGATGTATTTGTCAGAACTGGAGTACTTATGCATGTTCGTAGTTGTTCTGGTGTTACAGTGAGGCTGGGCCCTTGCAATGATGTATGAATTTCTTCACCTGACTCAACAGTGAAGAACAAAACGAGCTTTTTAACACTGAGCAATTGCCACAGCCCAGGCTGATGCAAAGAATAAAAATATGTTCTCTCTCAGTTACACAGCACGCTCCCTTTCCTTTCAGCTGGTGGTCTTCTTGCCAGCTCTGTGCCGCAAGATGGGAGTGCCGTACTGCATCATCAAGAGCAAAGCCAGGCTGGGGCGTCTGGTCCACAGGAAGACTTGTACTTCTGTTGCTTTCACCCAAGTGAACCCGTAAGTATCGTGTGTGCTGACTTGATTCGCTTTAGTGGAGAAAGCAAACTTCCCATGAGCACAGACGGTAGGGCAGATGGAGAGCAAACTGGGGTCTCTAGTTTGAAGTAGTAAAACTAAATAAAATACTGCCTCTATAATGTGCAATATCAGTGTGTTTTGGTATGAAGAGCTCTGTCAGATCCTGAAGATGCAGATTATTTCAGTTTACCAAAATGGATGGCTACTCCAAAATATGTGGCTGGAGCTGTGAACCTTAATCTGAGCAGTGCAAGTTCCTAAAGCACTGATGGTTGGAGTGGTTAACCCTTTGCAGTGATGCTTATGCTCAACCTGAAACATCACATTGCTACTATGAGCTCTTAAATCCTGAGGCGAAAGATTTATGAAAAATGCTAAATTGAGGCTGTAAAGGAACTAAAACTATTGCCAACAGGGAGGATAAGGGAGCCCTTGCAAAGCTGGTGGAGGCTGTCAAGACCAACTACAATGACAGATACGATGAGGTAAGATTCTTTGTACTGCTAGCCTTGTCTTTTAGTTTATAGTGTAAATGTCCCCAAAAGGTTCCCAGTAAAATGCAACTTGTTTCAGACATAGTGACATCAGCCTGAAGCTTCTTGGGTGTGTTGTACCTAGCTATCTTTATTTGAGGGTGGGGTACAATGTGAATGCTGTCACCAAGTTCCAAGTGAATGGGGCCATCGCAGGGCTAGGGCTGTAGAGAGGGCAGCAGCTTCTGCTCGGCTCAGCTCCATCCCCCACGTCCAGAAGCTATATGATGGCTGAATCCAGCACCATTCATGGGGAAAGATTTTAAACTCTTGTATCTCTGCGCTGCCCTGAAATGTAGCTCACTGCTTGAAATGTGCAGGACTTCCTCGGTGAGGGAGTGCTTGTGCAGAAAGGAGTGTAGTGGAGCAAGCTGACTGAATGACGTAGTAAGGGATTGTATGAGGCATCTAACCTGTTCTCACTTCTTTGCAGATCCGTCGTCACTGGGGTGGTAACGTCTTGGGTCCAAAATCAGTGGCTCGCATTGCTAAGCTTGAAAAAGCAAAGGCTAAAGAACTGGCTACTAAGCTGGGCTAAAGATGTACTGGATTGCTACCGTGTTTCTGTACATAAAAAGAATAAATCCCCAGCTTAAGTTTCAGTGGTCTCTGTTAATGGGAGTGTGCCGGGCAGTGGGTAGCACAATAGCATTGCCTTGCTTGCCTTCCAGTGAATGATTGAACAGTGCTGCACAGAAACAGCTCCATAGAGCAGGTTATTACTTGGAACAACTGCCCGTAACTACTCATCCGATGTAGTAATTCGTGTCCTTCAAACATGCAGCCCATCAGCAGCTCAGCTGCCTATGCTGTGGGATCATAAACTTGAATGGGCTAGGCTAGTTCTGGCTTTAAGCCTAGCTTATGCAGATACCTCTCAACTGGAAATGGCTCCAGCCCATCTCCATTAGTACTTCAGACTTGGTTGCAGTGTGGGTTATACAGGGTGTTCCAGCACTTTACCAGGCTGACCAGGTGGGGACCTCCTGTAGGGTGTCTTCAGGGCAAGAAGGGTCAGCAAAGGCTGGCTGAAGTGCGGGAGAATCTAGCCCTTCTTGTTCTCCTGTTCCTGCTTGACTGCTCACTTGGTCTTGTGGTGTTGTGGGAGGCCACCAAGCTTGGTAAGGCTCCAGCTGATGTAGCTGCTTGTTATTTTTGCTACACTTCATCATGCTCTTGCAAAGAAAGGCACAGGCTGCCTTACCCAGCTAGACTTGAGTACCCACAGTAACCCTGAATTCAAGTCACAGCGTGAGCACCTATAGGCCCTCTTTATTCTGATGCAACTCCTGACTTCAGGAATAACTACTCGGTGCAAAGAAACTTTGATTTACAAAATCCCTTGCTGTCTTTATGAAAATGCAGCAGTGGAGAAGTTAAAACGTTGTAGCTTACAACCAAGCATGAGAAAAATGTATGCTTGAGAGTACAATATAAATTGTAGAAATCAGCTTCACTGGAAGTCTCATCTGCCACTTCAAAGATTTAAGTTCAGTGTTTCCAAGCTGCAGCCAGAATCACACTGGTAGGAGCTCAGACTGCTTCGGTTGCTTGAAGTCTGTTCTTGACGGCTGCACGTTAACTGAACGTGTCGCCCTGAAACTGGGTGCTTCAGTTACTCAGGACTGGTGAGGCTGTTGTCTTCTATAAAGTCTGCTCTTGACTGTAGTACAGAAGAAATCAGCCCTTCCCCTCACAGAGGTATTTTTTGTATAAATTTTCTGTACCACAAGAATGAAGTTGCAGCGCATAAGCCATACCTATGGAAGAAAAACACGCACTTACACCTTCTTTTCAAGATGGACTGGACCTCCCTAAGTCAGCTATGGTGCAATAAAGCACAATTATTTCAAATTGCCTTGCAAATGTTACTTGGGTTAAAACTTCAGGTTTTTGTAGCTTAAGAGCTCATCCAGTCTTACTGATACAGGAGCAAGAATGCCAGGCAAAAATTGCTCCTTTGCTTTCAGCAGAATGCAGTTCGAAGCTCTACCCTAAGGAACTGTGTGGAAGGTGGCTGGGTAACTCACCAGGTGACGATGTACTGCATGTGCTCGTTTCTCAGGCTGACTCTGGTCTGGCCTCCGATGGGCCCCCCTGGGACGGTGCTTCCTACAGGTGCGACACAGGTTAACACGCGTTAAATCCCCAGCCTGCACGCGCGGAGCTGCCCCTGCCATGAGACGCGGGAGGAGTCGTGGGGACAGCCCGCTCCTCTCCCGCAGGCAGCGGTGTTCCCAAGTTACCAGCGAAGCCAGAGCTGTGGGGCAGGCGGCCCTATAGCGAGTGGCTGGTCGTGCTCACGGCATCGACCACACCACCTGCATCACTCCCGAGCATGCTACCGTTCCCCAGGGCTGGCTGCCTGCCACCTTCAAAACAGGCCTAGCAGAGTATGCAAAGAGAAAGGTACCTTGTTGGGCTCGACGATCTTAAAAGGTCTTTTCCAACTTGAATGATTCTATGATTCTACCTTGTCAAGTGCCATGGGGAAATAACTGAACGGAAACGGGGGGAGACTGATGTAAACTGCAGGTGGGGTTGGGTTCCTTGGTGACTTACTGAAATCTGCATCGATAAAGATGGGCTCGGCGCCGGTCACCTTTGCCATAGCCTCCAGGTCACGGTAGTGCCAGCGGTTTTTCTCAATGTTGTTTTCAGGCACAAAAGGTTTCCGGGTTTCTGATAACCTCACCACCCCAGTGAGATCAATTTCATCTTCAATCTGAAGAGAAGCGCAGAGGACAAAAAAGGAATAATTCACGGTTCATTTCATATTCTGGCATACCAGGTCCTGGTAGAAATACAAGGCATTTGTGGGGTCTGATTATAAATCAAGTGGTTGTGCCCTGCACTGGGACAGAGCTGCAACACAGCAGGGAAAAAAGCAGGGCAAGAACAGCTCCTTGTTTGTTAAAAACATTCTTTACTTAAAAAGGTGGGAGGAAAAGGTTTGCCTTCCTTGAAAAGTGCAGTGACTGTTTAAGTAGCCTCCCATGCTGCTGAACGTGGCTACTCCCATTCTTGGTTTGTCAGTGGTGCGTCCGGGTGACCACAGGGCAGAAGCACTACGCAGCACCCCTGTATCCCCCTCACCTGTCCCTTCAGCCTGGTCTCCGGTTTCAGTTTCTTCTTGGGCACAAATCCTCGGTTGACTAAAATCGTGACCCTGGAGTTACAGAAAGAAGCACGGCTCATGAGTGAAAGGAAGTTTATTCTTGCTGTTCCCTAGAACTAAGTAGCAAAGAAAGAAGCAACCCACGTGTTTGGTGCCACTTTTTTTGTCATCTAAGTGCACATTATGGAGGAATTTAAATACTATTTCCAACCAAGCCTCAGTGACCTAACAGACTGCCAGAGATGCCTTTTAAGGGAGAGGGGGCCATTTATATAAACCCAACCACCTTTTCAAAACAGAAGCGAGCTGCTCGCCTGAACCATGACTTTCATTAACTCACCCTAGTTCCGTGCAGTAGAAAGGAGTAACGACATTGGCTCCATTTTCCGGGTGGGATGTCAGCCGCCCCGCTTCTCTGGCTTCTCTCCCAGGGTCCACGAGTGACCGTGGCAGAATATAGAGCTCCTTGGAGTGGTCAAAATGCCCTCGGACCTTTACAGGTCTGTACTCCAGTTCCTTCAGTTCCATGGGGCTGCATGGAACAAGATGAAAACAAGATCATGGCTGCAACAGGAAAATCAAATTAGGGGATTTTATCGTGGGATTCTCTTTTTCCCTAATGGTTCACTCTAGAGCCAGCTGGCAAACAGAAACAGAAGACAAACACCTCATGATATAAGCAGCTGGCTTAATATTTTATTACTATCAGAGTAAATCAAACTGAGATGACTGTGAGTATCCAGAGAGCAGTTCTTTTCCATGATATCTCTAACCCAGCGCCACTCCAATGGCGCACACAGCAGGTGGATACGCTGCATGTGCCTCCAGCTAACAGGGAGCATTTCTTTCCCATCCCAGACCATGGAATTGAACAGTTGGACTGTTCTGACAGTTGTGCCATGCGGCCAAGGGACCTTAAAAGCCTCTCTCATATCTGACACAACTGGTCCCCACTTGGGGCAGCGGCTGCTATCGATCCAAGACTCCCTGTTGCAGGAATAATCCCTCTGGGACATCCCAGGCACCAGCTACCAAGTTGTCCTTCTCCCGGAGGATTCCATATGGCATGAACCACATACCACGTTCTCCTGAACAGAGACTCATCCTTTATATGTGCATTTAGAGTATCCCACAGGGAAGCATTCAATTGCTCTTTTACTAAAAATAAGAAAATTAACAGGATGTCTATCTTTCTAATTTGCTTGCACGTCCTGATTCCCACTGGATTCCTTCATTTTCATGCAGTTTAGTTTAGCATAAGCTCATTAGCGCAGGGACCATATCAATATCCCCAGCACCCGGTCAGTGCTCTGCAGACAATAAACTGTCTCATAAAGTATTTCAGCTTCCGTACTCTAATGTCAGAGAGATGGGCTCTGATGTAATTCTTGATGCCAGTTGTGCAATCAAATCTAATTTCCACTTTCGTCGCTGAACCTGAAAGTACACAAACACAAAAGTAATTCCTTATGGTAGAACAGAGCAATGTGACAACCCCAGAAAGCCT
This sequence comes from Opisthocomus hoazin, assembly GCF_030867145.1. Taxonomy (NCBI): domain Eukaryota; kingdom Metazoa; phylum Chordata; class Aves; order Opisthocomiformes; family Opisthocomidae; genus Opisthocomus; species Opisthocomus hoazin. The sequence goes on from NC_134432.1 coordinate 13,686,357, forward strand.
TAAAATCTTTGTCACAAGTTTCTTCTCAGATCTGGCTTAAAACACGGTAATTGGACATATGAAAAAGGAGGCTACTAACTTTAATTCGAGGAAATATTTACACTGAAATAAAAGTGTAAAAAATAAGAACCTGTCCTTTAAAGACTTACAAATGGACACTTCGAAAACAGAAATGTAAAATAACAGTAAATCTTTACCCTGCATGTGATGTGAACTAGATTAAAGAGCCAGAAAAAGAAAAACCTGACAGCCCTCAAGTGCTCATCTCTTGAAAAAATGAGATAATTATTTGTACCTGCCAAGTGCCGAGACAGAATGCGGTCAGAGGGACCAGGAAAAGACCCCATTTGAGTATGATGTCCTCTCCAGGTGCGTCAGCAGCTGTTGTAGAACTTCGTGTTCTGCAGAACCTCAAACAAACATCTAGACAAAACCAGAACGATGAGTAGGATTTGTACAGGAGAGGAGCTGCCAAGTTGCTGCAGGAAATGTCACCTCTTGGTATAAGGCTGAAACAGGGCAGAAACCCAAACAAATCTTTTCTTACCTTTAGTCTGCTGGAGCGGACCAGAACCTGCCTTAGTTATGGGATATCCAAAAAATGTTCTTCTGATCAAGCAATGTGATACCTACATGAAATAAGAAGGATTCTTTTGTAGTGTCTCTGCTTTGTAAAATTTGTATCTAGATGATATCAGTTGCATTAATGATTGCATAAAATTTTGTTTACCCGTTGACTTAAATCTCATCTGAGCAACCACCCGTGAAACACTATGGGTTAGGTTATCATTTAAAAAAATAAAACCAAATTCTAATCACAGAGCTGACCATAGCACAGCAAATGATCTTTCCCTTTTCATCCACGCCATCAGCAAGCGTACACACCATCTTAGTTTGTTCCTGAAACAAACGCCAGCCAAGCACCGGCCCTCTCCTCCCCGCCAGGCTGGAGCGGCCCACGGACACATTCACAGCCCTTTTGCCACCGATTCCACTCACTTTTAGTCCCGCTTCGCCCGCCGCAGTGAGGCCGGTCCCCACACCGCGACGGGGGGCACCAGCCCAGCGCAGCCACAGCCCGGGCCCCGGGGACGGAAGGGCGGCGGCTGCGGGAGCCGCGCCGGGCGCACGGACAGCGCCGAGCGCTGCGGGGGGACGGGGCCTCGCCTGGCCCGGTCCGGCCCGGCCTGGCCCCGCTCCCCTCAGCCGGCGTCCGGCCCTCACTCGCTCCCCTCAGCCCTCAGCCGGGGTCCGGCTCCCACCCGCTCCCCTCAGACTGGGCCCCCACCCGCTGCCCTCAGCCCTCGCCCGGCCCCGCTCCCCTCAGCCCTCGCCCGCTCCCCTCAGCCCGGCCCCGCTCCCCTCAGCCCTCGCCCGGCCCCGCTCCCCTCGGCCCTCGCCCGGCCCCGCTCCTCCCAGCCCTCGCCCGGCCCCGCTCCCCTCAGCCCTCACCCAGCCCCTGCGGTCCCGCAGCAGCCGCGGCCCCGCGCGCAGCAGCAGCCTCCCCATCGCCATGGCAACGCCGCCACCGTCCCCCTCGCCTCCACCCGCCCCCGGCCCAGACGGTCCCGGCGCGGACGGCAGGCGGGCCCCTCTCTAGCCGGCCCTCTCTGTGGTGCCGGCTGCTCCCTGGCGGGGCCGGCACCGGAAGTGGAGGCGCTCTGCTCGCTGGCGGAGTCGCTCGATGGCGGGGCCTGGGCCCGGCGGCGTGGCCATGGCTGAGGTGCCCGAGGCGGAGCGGCTCTTCCTGCGGCAGCACCCGCTCCTCAGCCTGGCCGAGCCGGGCAAGGTGGGGCTGGAGCCGAGCCGTGCGGGGCTGAGAGGGGGCCAGGAGGGCCGGGGCCGCCCCCGGAGGGGGGCCGGGAGGGGGACGGGGGCCTCCCCGAGGGGTTCGTGAGGGAAGGCCGGGGCCGCGGCCGCTGAGGGGGCCGTCGGGGGCGCGAGGGCGGCTGGGAGCAGCGCGGGCAGGGTACCCCGGGGGTGGGCTCGGCCCCCGTGAGCTCCCTGGCCCGGAGGTCTTTCTCCCGCTGTGGCGGTGGGGTCTCCCCTGCCCTCCGCAGCTCTGGGACGCTCCCCTGGGCTTCCCCGACCTGGCGTCGTTTCTCCTCAGGTGAGATGCAGGCTGACAGGCCACGAGATGCCATGTCGGCTGCCGGAGCTGCAGGCGTATACGAACGGCAAGAAGTATCAGCGGCTGATCAAGACAGCCAGAGAGTTCGACTATGGCAAGTTTGAGCCCCATATAGTGCCCAGCACAAAGAACCTGTACGTATTGCTCCTCTTGTGTGTTATGCTTCACACTTTGTTCGATCTCAGACATAAAGTGGTTGAGTTTTATAAAGTTCTTGAGTGTTTATGGGTTTTGGGAGACTGGGAAAGTCTTTATGAAGTATTGATCAACTTTGAGCATGGTGCTTCTAAGTGAAAAGTTCTTAAGTAATAGCATACTTAAACTCTGTTGCTGGCTTTTTCTTTCTTTCTGTGTCTGTCAGGCACCAGCTGTTTTGCAAGCTCACTCTCAGACACATCAACAAGTTTCCAGAGCACGTGCTGCGTCATGTCCAAGGGAAGCGCTACCAGAAGGCTCTAAAAACATGTAAGTGGCTTTTCTGAAGATATAACCAGACAACTTTTTTCCCTGGGTTGTTGAGATTCCAGTAGCTCTACACGAAGGAAGGGAGTAAATTTTCTTTAGCTTGACAGTAATGTTGTGCTGTTGCTGTGTGCACTTCCCAGCTAGGAAGGAAGATCCTAGGTATAGGGAGCAACAGGCCTCCAGCAAATACCTCGCAACATCCTTACGTGAGAGGAGAGGTTCTAAAACTTCCCCAGAGAGGGTGGTTCATGCGTCCAGCACAGTCTCTGTGTTAACATCTTTCCCATCTTTCATGGTCTGTAGTATTGCTGTAGATTATGTGAATGTATCTTAGAGCTGGAGCTCAATGTGCTTTTGAGTTGTGTTTAATATAAGCTAGAGCTTATATATGGAAATGAAAAGGACCTGGGTGACTGGGTGGCCTGGCTAAGTGCTGCCCGCCCCCTTGCACTGTCAGATGAGGAGTGCCAGAAGGAAGGAGTGGAGTACGTCCCTGCCTGCTTGCGACAGAGGAAGCAGCGGACGCAGCACCCTGATGACCAAAAGAACGGGAGCAGGCAGCCTTACAGAAAAGAGGAATTCTGGGAGCCAAAATCCAGCGATGAGGACGGAGAGGAGACGGATGACAGCATGAGCGACCTGTACCCACGTGAGTCAGAGCTTTGGTATCATCTGTGTCCTGAAGGGAGTTTGTTGGCTAATTTTCTCCTGGCTTGTTTATACTGATCCCCGCTGCTCGTGTGCCGGAGGCGTCTGACTTCCATCCAGGCTGGGGTTCTTGGGTTTTGGCAAAGCTTGCCAGCGCCAAATAAGAAATGGCAGTTATCACTAAGTAATAACCAGAGCTGGATCGCAGAAGTGAGGGGAGGGATACAAGATCCACTGGGATTTGCTGCTTTAGGTGTCTCTGCTTTCCTCGTTTCCCAGCAAGCCCTTGAGTCTGACAGCAGCTGGTCAGGCCGTTCTGACGCCTGGCGCGCTGCCTTGCCGTAGGCGAGCAGAGGTGTAACGCCACAGACCCGCCGGTGCTGAGCGGTTCCCAGGCAGGGCACCAGGCTCATTCCTAATAAAACACCAGTGTGTTTATTTCCCAGGTATTTCAGTAGTGACACGTGTATGCTTGGGGACTGGAATCAGCTTGGCAAACCGCCTTTGATGCCCTTGAAGTAAAGTTCGGGGGAGGCAGAGCCTGTGTGCACAGGGAACTGATCCTGAGCTAAATCTTTTTATTTTAGCTGCACTCTTCCCAGAAAAAAGCCCAGCAGCTCCACAAACCACAAAGGGCAGCGATGACTTTGCAACAGACAGTGAGGATGACGGGGCCAAGCAGAATGGCGACGTGAACGGAGAGGACGGTGGAAGAGCAGTTGGCAACAAAAGGGGAAAGGTGGGAGTCGCAGGGCCGCATGCAGCAGTGGGGGAGCGTGGAACTGGGATCCCGTCCTGTAGGTGTTCATGTGGTTCCTGTCTGGGAACCAGCAGAAGGTGCAAAGCTGTTCAGGGGCACAGACGTTCAGGGGCACAGACGTCCCCCACGTGCCAGCCACTGACTCGCATCCTGAGGTGCGAATTACTCCCAGTAAGTGTTTATCCTGCCTGCGCTGACTGGGATGTTCCTGCCTGTAGAAGCAGCTCATCTTTGGTGGGATCCTGCGGCACATCATCTTCACAGGGGAGACTGAAGCGTGCCTTGTGGGTTCTGTCATCTTCTTCCCCATACGCATACACGAGTTAAACCCTTTTGAAGTCACAGGGTTCTTCTAGACCCTTTTTCTGCCTCTTTCGAGAAGCTGGCTGGGTCCTGCCTTACAGGATACAACTGATCCTTCTCAGTCTGGGAAGCAGGTAGATGTCAATTCATAAAGATGGAGAAACCTTTAACTCTCCAAAGCAGCCCCTGAGGAAGGAGCTGCATCCTTTCTAACTGTATCAAACTGGAAAGTGAAGGCTGGATGAAGTTTAGGCTTGTTTCTGTGAGGGGACCATCACTGTTTGTACCCAGAGAAACCAGATGCCTGTCGGAGAAAGGGATGCTGACTTGTGGGATAGGGCCTGGAGACATCCTGGCTGGCTCTGTCACCGGGGCTGCGCTCGTTCTGTCTCTGGTTGGTGAAGGAGACCACACTTGGTTTCTCTTCTTTAAGCTATCTTGAGCAGGGCTGGATTTGGGTCTTGGAAATAAGCTGATTAACTTTTTTTTTTTTTTTCCTCTACAGCAACAGTCAGGCCCTTTAAAGAAGAAATTCAAGAGTCATCATCGAAAACCCAAGAACTTCAAGAAAGTGACCAATGGCAAATAAATTTTATGATAAATATGTGGCCTGAAGCCTGTTTAATGGTTCTAGAGGATGCAGAAGACTGTAGCATTTGGCTATTCCAGTTAACCGTTACAGCTGGGGAGCGGAATAGCGGGGTGGAATTAAGTTGTATGCCAACAGCCTCGAGCCACCCCCCACCACCAAGGGAAGGAGGATGACTACTGCAGCCCAGTGCTCAGAGCTCTTTATGGAAAGATGGTTTTCAGCAGGTGGGAGACAGCATTTCCAGGTAGCCTATCCCTGGAGTGTCACCAGCCACACACGCCAAGTGGATACAAAGATGCCATTGTTTTATTTTGATTGTTTCCAAAAATCAAAACATTTTCAAACACAACTAAGGTACAAAATACAGCATAAAATGAGAATTTATACTTATTTCTTTTTCCACATAGAAAGCAAAAATATACTCAGAATGAATTCCAGAACACTTTGCAGAGCCAATTGATAGCTGACATCCTGGTTGTGAGAGCTTCTCAGCCAGAGAGAGGTCACTGTATCTGGGGGAGATGCATGAATACAGCAGTGTGCAGGAAACCACAATCTTCTGCATCAGGACTCACAGTTAGTAAGTCTGCATATTGCGTTGCCTAGAAATATCTGATAATGCCCTCCACCTAACCATGCCCCTTAAGTACAGAAATATTTCTGCTGCAAGGGACAGTATCAGTTCCTTTTCTGGGGTCTTTTGTTGGAAAGGGGACTTGATTTTCACAGAGGAAACCGGTCAGTATTTCAGACTAGTCCATCATCCAGCTCATCAGACAGGACACATGTAAGCTGAAAAAGCCAACTTAAGGGCTAACTGTTTCTATTGTTCCATTTATAAATACTATGAACATCAACAGCAGTTAAGATAACTGAGAATGGCTCCCTCAATGTAGTCTAAAACCATTCTAGGACCTGCAGTGAAACCGAGCGAAAGCATCCTGTGCTGCATATCCGTAACTGAAAGAACCAGTTTGTTTTGCTGTGAAGAGACAGGCACAGTGAACGCTTGAGGTGAAAGCTTCTCTTGCAAAACCTATTTAAAAAGAAAGCCTTCTTTGTGACCTGAACTAAAATGCTGGCTCCCCCTCCCATCTACCCCCACATACCAACTCATTTTCTCCAGCAGCACATCTTGCTATTACACAGGCTATTTTCCCCTTAAGATGATGAAATCGCTGGTTTAACATTCAACAGTGCTCTTCTATTTGTCATCAGTTCTTTTGTTTTCTCTCCTAAAATGCAACCGTTCAGCTGAGCTGTCCAGGTTAGTGTCCTTACCAGGAGACCCTGGTAAACAGCTCCTGCCTGAGGTATTCAGCAGAATTACTCCTCGAGCAGCTTTCTTAAGGGAGAGAACAGTGCAAGGAACCAATGTGATGTTAGCAAGTCAGCAGGGCTCATGCTTTCTAGAATTCTTTCATGATCTAGTGAAACAGGTTCGCCTGGTTTACTAGTGGAGGACAAAACGCCTCCTCTGAGCAGCACTGAGCATGTTCATGGCACAGAGGTTGTGGCACTGAGAGGGGAAGACAGGGCCTTCCTCCCTCCTCACCATTATGCTGAGGAGTTCCTCCCTCTGAACGCGCACATTACATCCCTGGCTGCTTTTTCACTGTGCAGGCTTTGCACTTGCATTCTTCAGCTGTAGCTGCATACAGAGCTGAGAACCGGGACTATGGCAGCACACAGCAGACTGCCACATCTTCTCCCTGCACACCTCTCATGTGGGCCCAGATGGCAGAGAGAAGGGGCTGCACCCAAGAGTTCAGCACCCCGGCTCTCCCGCTGTTCAGACCAGTGGGACTGTCACAGCTGAGAGACTGACAGAAGTGAATCTACAAAACAAAGACTACAGATCAGAAGACTGACTGCTCTCATCTTGCATGTACCGAATGCAGGGAAAAAGGGGGGTTTCTGTGATTCTGAAGACACTTTCACCAATAACCTGCAATTCAGATATGAATTTGGGGCATATATGGATGGAAGCTGGTTAATAGTAGGAAGGAGCTTTTATCACGGAACCTGCAGCACAACTTGGCTCCCTTCTTGGGAATACAGGAAGGGCAACTTTGGGGAACAAATGCTGAATATAGTTCTTTTGGCACAGAATTTTAACAGAATCTAACATTCTGTCTCTGCAGGAGTATCTCCCCTCCTTCCTTCTTGAAATCAAATCAGCCATACAGGATTCTCCCTTGTTCCCCTCAAGAGCAGAACTGGGACATGTTAGAAAACCCTCTCCCTTTTCTTACCTAGAGAGGGGTACAACTACTTTCAGGGTTTTCTTTTTGCCTTCTATTTGGGGGCAGGAAAGATCACCCCTCTTGTTAAACAAAAATTGAGTTACAGGCCTCTGAGCAGCAAAGTAACAGTGTTTTTTTTTTTTTAATGCTGCTTTCCACCTTGAGAAGCAATGCTATAACCAGCAATGGAACTCATTATGCACAAGACAGTTTTGGTGAAGGCGAGAAAGGGGATCCACTTTTTTAGTTATAGCTAGAATCCAACAGCACGCTGAATGATAGAGCTGTATCTGCTCACAGTACTTCAAATTTTAAAACACTGCTGACATTAAAGACAGCAACTGTTCTACTGCAACTCGCTGAAGTGTCAGCAAAATGCAGGTTCCTTGGGTTAGTTCCAAATCTAGGAAGTTAGCATAAACCTAGGCAACATTTCCTTGAAGAAATAGGGTTTCATCTATTATACCACTGGTGCCACTGTAAATCAAATTTGAAACATCTGTGCCTTTAATAGGAAGGGGGCATGTACGTGTAAAATGCTGGCAGTTTTTGTTGAATCCATACAGAATCAGTTCTGGACTTAATACGTTATGTCCCAAGAAGCGTTGCTATTCCTGTTACCACTCTTTTTTCTTCTCATCCATGGAGACTCCACCAGGGCCCAGTGCAACCACGAGAAGGAGCCCTCCAATTACAGACATGGTCTGGAAGAAATCGTATTTGAGGAAGTCATGCATGGGCTTGTAGGCTGGGACGGTCCAGAAGGCATTGAAGTAGATGTTGATGCCAAACAGCCAGATGACTAGAGTCAAGGCAGCCAGCTTAGTCTTGAAGCCAATTGCCACCAAGATAATCAGGGCTGTGCCCACAATGTTCTGCAGAATCTGCAAAGAAAAAAAGCCCACAAGCTTACATATTGTTCTTAAAGAGATACACAAACAACAGAGCATGGACAAGTTCAGCAGAACAGACTGTCATGGCACAGATGATTTATCAACTTTTCTCAATATTAATTCTACTAAAAAACAGATTTAAATGATAAGCATTGAGTAGGTCCTGCAGCCAATTTGGGAGTTGGTACTAGATTCTAGTTCCTTAACTCATTAACTCCACGTTTATACTCAGATACTTACTGAAAAGAAGTTCATATCAAAATGTAGCAGTGTCATGAACATGAGGACCAGCAGCACACGGCCCCCCAGCTGCATGTACTGCTTAGGAGAGCTTTCCCGCATGGTTGGGACACCAGCAAACATGCTCTTCCCCTCCGAGCGCGACTCAGCCAAAAGCAGCAGCAAGCCTCCCCCAAGGGCAAGGTTCCTACAGAAACATAGAAATGGAGGAAGAAAAAAATAAAATCAGTTTGTTACGGTTTGCATAGGTATGTGGATTTAAAGTCCTGTCTGACAATTCCAACTCAGTAAGAATCTGCACACTAGGGAGGAGTGACCCACTCTGCACCTTGCGATGTGCATCTGCGTTACACTTCACAGCTGCAACAGCAGCACTGTACACAACAATAATTTACACAAGCCTGCGTAGACACCTACAGCCTGCCAGAGAAGGCCAGCACCCGCAGCTCAGGCACAGTTGCTTAGCATCTGTTACAGCCTGAATTTAGTTGTGTTGAAGTTATTCTGTACCTCAGGTTTAGCCATATATGGCCAAGTAGTTCAGAGGTTGCTTTGAGAAAACAGAACAGCAGTACTGCTGAGAAGTTACACATTTACAGGGTTGTAGTAAACCCACAGTAGAGCTCCTGTGCTGCTCCCACCCTCCCCCCAGACGAGAGGGGTGAAAAGGTAACAGCCAGTCATCACTCAGGATTTGACAACAAAGCTTATCTTTAAGAACCCTGTCTTCTACTTCGAGAATTAGTCAGAGATTTAAAATCTCAGAAACCACTTCAACATCTACATGCTTTAGTTTTCTTGGAAAATGGCTTCAGTCATGCATAAGCACAGTTGCTATTTTAGCCATTTAGGAAATAATAGCAGCTCACTGTTCCAGTCCAGACAGTTGTTTGTGAGCTCTCAGCAAGGAGGTTAGCAGCAGAAGCACTTGGATCTAAGTGAGTTAGAATTAGTCTTTCCCTTCTACAGCACTGAGCCTGCTGTCTATGGTTTAACACAGATAAAAAAAGAACTGATACTTTTTTCTTAAGTGCTGTCATTTATTGTTTAACATAAATGCATCATCTGTAAACTCTTTCTAGAAATACTATGTACAAAGATCACCTCCTCTGTCAGCAAGTAGCAGCAACAGACAGAAGTGTTCATTCTGCTTTGATTAAAACTTTAAGAAGCAGGCATACCTCATCAAGAATTTCAGGTCCCATAGAATGCTGTATGCAATAGTCTAGGCAAAGAAGAAAAGAGGTTAAAACACCATATAAATTACACCGAAGTTCTAAGCTTATGTTATAATCTCAAGCCTGTGCTATCCATAGCAGAAGTCAATTAGAAGTATGTTATACTGAAGGAAATAAGGTAGGTTACATCAATGTGGTCCAGTGAGTCACTGTAAAACAGGGAACAGAAGCCAGAATTTGACCTGTGCTTTAGCCCCCACAAAAATTCATCAGTTTTGAAGAGGCAGGATGCTCCTAGCTAGAATCCTCTGTGATGGGGACAGTCCTTTATAAAAGCTGTGTGCTGAAGGCCAAAGCAACTCCGAGTTCCACATTTGGCACGTTACTGACATGCAGGTAAACTGCAAGTTACTTCTGCTAAATTGGTCAAGGTCAAGTATTGAATCAGCATCTGCAGCTGACTAATTGCAATTACAGCCAAGGATCTATACGGGATGTCAGCAGAACAGAAGCAGCAAAATAGTTCAATGCCTTTGAGGACTGGCACTAGGCCAGGGCGGAGGAAAATTCCAGGGTTGCGAGTTGTGTTTAGATATGTTGGTAGTACAGGGGCTAAGAGAGAAGATGTGAAAGATACCATTTAGAAGGGCTGAAGACTTAAGCCTCCTACCTGTAATGCTATAATTCCAAACAGTCCAAAGCAGGCATATTGCACAAAGTTCCTACTCAGCACCAGGATACAGCCGCCTGAGTTGGGGAAAGTGAACACAGTTACACTTCTGGCTTGCACAGAAAAAGATGCTGCAGGAATGCTAACTTGTTTTGAACTGAGCAGACTCAATTTCTTTCAACTGTTCCACAGAGAACATCAGGCAGGAAATTTTAACAGCATGTTGGCACAAATCACTTTGAGACCAAGAAGTTTTAGTGCATTTTAAAGTATTTTATCATTCCAGAAGTATCTTTTATTTTACAAAGGGTAAGCACATGCTGAATGCAGTCCCCAACACACAGCACTGTACGGCAGCTATCAGTGTTAAGGCATTAAAAGAAGTTAAAAAGAAACTCAACTCCTCATGAATTTTCTTTTTAATCAGATAACTGTTAGGGCAAACATGCTGCACTCTTTTTCCATGAAAGCTTTTGTTTTATACCCTTCCTCAAGTCTTCTGTCACAAAGCACTGACAGCCTTCGCCACAAGGACTGGTAACTACATTAAATTAAACGGACTCTCTACACAAAAATGAGAGTAAAAATCTAAACCCAGACACAAGACAAGAAACTGGCAGAGCAATCAAGAACAGCAGATCAGGGACATTAATATAAACAGAAAAGAATTTTACTTCTCTCCATTTCTGATACCCTAAGTCCACCTAGCACATGCAGAGAAGCTCTGCTTCTGGGCCTATTTTGATTCCTGCGCTCTGAAAATCTCCGACACAAGCGTCTCTCTCAGGCTTAAGTGTACCAACTGCAGGATAAGGGGTTTATGGGTTAATACCCATAAAAACAGCAGGCTGAGAAAGTCTTAACACTGCCCTGTTTAAGAAAACATAAGTATTTCATTTAGAGAATCCAGGGACTGTGGGTTATGTGTTTACAGATGCACGTACAGAACTGAAAACAGATTCTCCTAATGAACTCCTGGCATCTCTGACTCAGAGATAGTGTGTCAAAAAATTCTCGAAGACTGCTGCCAGGAAAGGCTGGAGCAGGTCAGTTAAGAGTTCCTTCCATTCAGCCCATGTAGTACTATAAGTCCTATGCTGTCAATGGCTATTAAGAAATCAGTGAGGCGTCCCATGCTTACATGATTCACAGTGCTTACATGAGCCAGGGTGGCAGACACACTGGAGTGCTCTGGCATCCACCTAAACAGCCTTAGAGCCACTTACTGAGCTGTCCGAAGAGATTTATGAATACAAAGATGGAGGCCAGGAAATAGCCACAGTTCCACGTGCCATCAATGTAATCCCTCTGCTCACTCCACTGGAACCACATGCGGATGCCATCCTCCAGGAAGGTGCTGATCAGGCACAGGCGGGCCACGTGAGGGAGGTACTGCTTCGTCACCCTCAGGAACTGCATGGGCAGACAGCATCGTTAGCAGGGAAGGAAGGGAGGCAAGGTGATATTCAAGGCATAACAGATCCATGCACTTTGCAGACTGAGGTCAGCACTTCTCATGCACACAGGGTCATCAACATCTAGGGAGAAACACACACTTGGGACTTGTATTTCATGAAATTCTTCTCCACTCAAGTTTGAAAACACTTGGGAGAAGCGGGGGAAACCTATTGCCGTGCTCCACCCCAAGAGCGTTTTGGACAAGCACTTGAGAAAAGCAGAACCCAGCAGCACCTTTCTATGTAAGAACAATTGTGTTTTGATGGAGCTCTTAATAGACGAAGGCTGACCTTGGTTTTAGTTTGTCTATCTCAGGGTTTCATTTTACAGCTCAACTATCAGATAGCCAGGAGCTGTAGTTGAGTAAAGGGCAATCCTACTCCCACCCACATGCTCAGGCACTCAACACTCCACAAACTGATTCAGCGAGTCAGGCTGACAGAAGACTAATTCTGTACAAATTAAAAAACATTAATAAACCTTCTGCCAAGCTAGTTCCCTTTAACAGCTCAGAAAAGCAACAGTGCAAAGCACATGTACTTGTGTAGCAGCAGCAGCTATTAGACCAGCACGGCCATTGCATGAAACCACACCCTCTACCCAAGTATATGGTTTTTACTTCCATTACAAATAGCACCCTCTGCAGAAGGAAAATAGGCATTTATATACACAATTCAGTGTAGCAGTTGAAATCATATCATCATGCAACAGATGCTGAGCCTCAGTTCTTGAGAATGCAAGATGTATCTGGACCCACATCCTGCAAGCTCACTCATTAGTTTCATCTACAATTACAGTAATTATAGAGGAACAAACACAGAATTGCCAAACAGGGTCTAGACTAACATGCTCAATAAGACACAGGAAAACTTACAGCTCTGCATTATGACAAGTGCTTAACTGCCACCCACTTTCCTAGACAGCACTGGTTATTATTACTCAATGGAGACTTCGACCAGGAGATGCATCATCCCACTGAATGCGGGCCATCACCTGGCTGGCCCGTTTCATGCATGGGTTCAGCTTAGCCAGATCACTAGAAGCCCACATTTGGAGTCAGTGTATGCCACTGTTTGAGTAAGTGCAGTCTAGTAAGAAACAAATGTAAATTTAATCTAAAACTAACTTTACAAGATTATCTAGCACGCTTCTATCTTCAGGTGACAGGAGCAGTTTGGGCAGGTTCACACTTGTGAAAGTGAATGCCCATGCCACAAGCCTTCCTGCAGAACTGCCAGGCTCCACAGAGATCCCTGCATTAGGCCTAGGAGGAGGAGCCATTTAACAAAACCCCATTATCCCACACAAAGTTCAATGTGTTGTAAGGCACACTGATTCACAGAGCTTATGCAATATTAGAATACTTTGAGCATGAAAAGGGGTGGAAGAGCCCACAGGTGTATAAGTGTCTTCCAGACAGCACTGAACTGTATTAGAAAAAATGGACAGAAAAGGTACACAAATCTTTTCTTTCATAAATCAGTATTTACATCAATTTCATGTTAGACAACATAGCTGATCAGTTTTCGAGCAGAATTTTTTTTTTTTTTAAGTTCTAGCAGTGTTGCATGCTTTCAGTATATATGGGAGTGTGGGGAAGAGACTAAAGCCATTTCTGAAAGTTTATTCTTGCCACAGTAATTAGCAAATGCTGAAGGCTGTTCCAAACCCTATGCAAATGACAAGCCTTGCTTACTGTGTAACTGAAGATTATCATAAGAAAAAAAAAAATCCAACAAACATGCTTAATAGTTAATATCAAAACAAACTGCATTAGTTGTATTGCATGCATCCAGAGTCTAAGGGTCAAGATTCAAACTAATCATGTGCATTTTAAGTGCAGCTGTACTCTGACTCAGGACTGCCACTTCAGGCTTTTTTTAAGCCATATTAACAGTTGGATGAATGAGTCAGAAGATCTTTGTCACGGACTGAGACCCACATCTTGGTTTACAGCTTTCTTCTCTTTCGATTTCACTGTGTGTTTGGGTAAACTTGCTGAGGTATATTAAGAATAAAGTTTCGTAAATAGTACAAAAACCAAATGTGGTTTGTAAAGTAAGTCTGCCTTGTCAAGATGCAGAACAGGCAACTTTAGTCTAGAAGGAAATGAAAGAGGACAAGTGCTGAGCATCCGCAGCAAAAGGAAAAAAACACTGCTGTGGAAAGGCTGAAAAAAGCAGCAAACATTAGGGAGGCTGTCTCCAGGCCTCATCTTTGTTGTTCTGAAGTGGGTCATGCGAGCTGATCTCACATTCCCCTTCCCTGAAAGGAAACGGCTGCCAACAGCCCAGGTGAAGGAGCCAGGAACACAGTTAGCATTTACCCATTCTCGTGGCACACAGAGGGAATTTAATGCTATCTATTAAACATGAGTGTGCACACCCAATCAGCTTCAGACAAGTCAGAAAGACCGAAGCCTAAGGCAGCTGCAGCACTAAGCAGCCTCATCATGGCACACATCATCTTTGGACATCTGTAACTCATGTAGCTGCATTTACTGAGCTACACACACACATTGAAATTCCTGTACACAGCAAGCTTGAAGTAAAAAAACTTCAGAAACAGACTGTATGAACAAAAATCCAAGACAAAAGAACAATTAGCCACGGAGATCCAGAGAGAGAGGAAGAGAAAATTACATAACTACAGGAAGAGAACATAACAGACATGGAGCGATTTTGCAGTTAGAGGATTCAGGTTTAAATCACCTAAGTCCTTTAACTAACAAAGTAACTTAAAAGAAACAGAAGATCTCCATAAGTGGGACTGAACTTACAGTACCAGACACCCTGGCTTTGTGCCTACACATCACCAGCAACATGTAGCTCATCTGCTGCACCCTGAGACCACTTCCTTTATGATTCACATTGATAAAAGCAGCACATACGGGAAACTTAGTAGCTGCACTTAATAAACTAAGACATGGGACTTGAAACCCGCACTCCACTAAGCACAATACACATAAGCCAAAACAAAACTGCTGAGATGGATGGAGGCGGCAGTGTTAAACTCCTGACATCAAGTAACTGGATGGCTTATTCTGCTCTGGGCTTTGCATCAACTGTTCTCAGCACATACTGCCTCCTTGCAAGAGGCTAAACATCTTGAGAAGAGACAACAAAATGCTAACAGAAAACGATTTTAAAGAAGAACAGCTGGTTCTGTGTTGGCAGCCAAGGCACTAACAGCACACCAGAGGGACTTCGTGTTGCCACTTCCCCCTCCAACAGGATTAGAAAGGCAAAGATAGATTTAAATGATCCTCTTAGTTTAACAAGCAAAGACGCACAAGAGGACCCAGGAATCCCTAAATCAAATCTCCGCCCAAACCCCATTTTTCAAATGGGGACTTGACGTATTCAAACCCATGAAGAAGTGTGCCCTAAGAGAGGTAATAAGCGATTCTGTTTTGACTCTTGCCATGCTTTCTAAACTACATCCCACCTCCAGCAGTCTCAAATACGTTACAAATCCAGTCCATTTTGTTAAGAGTATATTCTTCAGCATAATTACAGGTATTTTAAGACTAATTAAACATACAGCCAGGAGTTGGGAATTTTTGCCGTCACCTAGGTATATTCCATCCAAACACAGAAGACTTTTCTGCATGTGTACACGTGTGTGTTCTTGGGTCAGGGAAGCTATGATCATGGTGATGAACAGCAGTCTGCTAATCCACGCAGAAAGCCCTCTTGTGGGCTGCACAGCACTACTAGTCTAGGGCTTCTGATAAAGGCATATGCCAAATACCTAGCTTGTATTTGTTTAAGGGATGGCTTTGTTCTGTGAGGACAGGGACCTCTAGCAGCCTGGGACACCAGGGATCTTTTCTGGAACAGGATGCTCAGTCCTCTGGCAGAGTGAAAAATCACTTCCTTTCACCAACCGGTATGTATCTACTTCAGGAGGTCCCACCAAGTAGTCACAAGAACAGTAACACCCATTACACTGGGCTAATCACTGTCTACAAGTTATTTGTGAAAACTGGGAACAGAGGATTTTCTGCTTATTTCGTAAGGCAAGAAGAGAGATCCGACCCCTAGAACACTGCCAGCGATCTTAATCAGGTCTTCTATTGCAGCAAAATTTCTCATGACAATGTTTTTCATTCCTAACACGTGCTTTGTACCCATTCCCTTTTCCAAAAGGCTATTTATTAATCAAATCTTTAAAAAGCGATGTAGTAGTCATGTATTGCATTTTGCTGTCTCTCTTCATGTGAGGATTCTTTCCCAGCCTAACCAGAATAGGCTTTTTGGCTTACAACGATAAAGGATCAGTGCACTGATATGCCCACATTATCGAGAGAGTTTCCAAATTCAGTTTTTTAATATAAGACACAAAAAAGTTCAGACCAACAATGAAATGTTGTCTTCTCCCTTCTGCTTTCTGCAAAATAGGATACAGATATGTCAGAATTAGCTGAACAACATGCATCAGCATTTATGTTGGAAAATTAAATAAAACCCCCAGAGTCTATCTCTCCCTTAGAGTCCTTTCACTGCAGTACAATGACTCAATAGTCTCCTTGCATTTTTGTCTACAATGTTTTTCAGAACAGCAGAAATACCAGGCACCCACATTCCTAAAGATTATTACAGACACCAGAAAAGTTGCTTGAGATCTGCTCCCTCTGATGGGGATTACAGAGGACAACCAGTTCTATAACCCTAGCTATATACCCACTCAGTACAGGCCCCAGATACAGCTATTTTCAGTATGATAATGTCAGCAGTACACGGCAACTGCACTGAAGGGCTTAGCGTGTAATATTTTACCAAGAACCACTAAAAGAGGACTTAACTTCTCAGTGTAAGTTATTTAATTAATAAGATTGGGCTGGTGTTATGGGGCTTAAAAACAAGCCAACCCACAAAGCCTGCAGCTGGTCATCATTCTGAACCAAGATCCCGATTTCCTTGCACTGTGTATCATCTAGATTTTAAGATCTCTTAATAGCTTTTCCCACCTTCCCCAATATCTAAGCTGGCTTCTCCAAAATCAACAGGACCACCCAACACCCACCGAGTCGCTGCCTCCTCCACTGCAGTCCTTGGAATCTGCCAACAGCGCAGTGAGCAGAACAGCTCACCAGCCATACTGTGCACCTGCAGGCTACAAACTCATGCTACAGCCAAGCTAACCGAATGGCTCGCCCTCATCACAAGCGATCCCGCCACCAGCACTGGTGCTCGCTTGACCTAAACAATGAGATAACTGAATCAACAGCAAAAAATAAGCTTTATTCTTTTCTTCCTGCCAGTTCAGCTCTCTAGTCCAGTGACAGAAAAGTGCTAGTGAGAGAGAGAAGGGGAATGTAGCCTTGAGAGAAGCAGGACAACCTCTTCCACTGACAGCTAGCTGCCATGGCAAGCTTAGCTGCCTTGTAAGACCACGTCTTCAGCACACTAGTTCACCTCTGGCTTGAGAGCCACTTGTTAGTACCAAGTATCTTGGCATCTAAGGCCTAATCTGCTCATTCAAAGTGAAAATACAATATTTGAGAAAAACTAAGCTTTAATGTTTGAATTTAAGGAACAGAATATTCTTGCTTTTTGTAAGAGACATGCAGTAGTTGCTGATAAACAATGGAAGTAGCTGTGACACTTTCCCACAGGGCTTTTATGCTACAGAAATTAAGACTTATTAGGTCTTGAGCACTAGTAGGAGAGGAGAAAGCAAGGTTATCAGCAAGAATGCATTCAGCTCCCAGCACAGCCATTGTCCAGCTTCACTGCTTCTGCCTCCATTAAGGGGAGTTTCAACATAATTTCAGTCCAAGTGTTCCAAGTAATTTTTTTAATCCAAGATGAACTAACAGTTTCTGTAATGTCAACTATTAACCTCGCAATGTATACCAAAGGTTATTGTTCAGCAAAGCTCTCCACTCCCACACCGGTGTGACACTGAGTTTTAGCAGCATACACAGGACTGAAAGTACCCGAGTATGCTGTGAGGCAGCTATTTGGAGGCAGAACTATCAAAGGAGTTAGTTACTTGGAAAGCCATAAAAACTGTTTTGCAATCTGATGGGTAAGTGTATGCAAACACTGCAAATTCTGTGGCTAAAGGAAAGACTCATCTTTAAATAGAACATGGGCAAGCACAAATAATGTTGTGCCATTTAAAACTCATTTCAGGAAGAAGCAAACTGCACTTTAGCTAGACAAAAGAGCTTTCAGTAATATGAAAAAAGGGGTGTTAAAGACATCTAGAAATAGTCCCAGAGGAATAAACAGAGAGGTGTTATAAAAAGGTCAGGACAAGTGGTGCAAATTTTGGCGAATGATTTGAACACTACAGTGATAGTTTACTTCCCCCACTAAACGGGGTGAGAGCCCAAAGTAAACAGAGGAGAACGAAGATGATCCATATACCCCTCAAACGGATACTCCAAGCACCTCAAGAAGCCGTCTCTAAAAGGAGCCTTCCATCTGGGGGTGGGGAGGAAGCGCAGAACAGGTTTTCCCAGTGAAACTCAGCTAAAGGCAGAGGCAGCACAGCCCCCTCAGAGCTCTGACCTGCTATCGTGCACCACACAACTCGCACTGCCTCAACAGCCAGAGTTGTAGAAGCAGGCAGAATCGGATTTTCCAGAGAACTTGCTAAACATGATTGGATGCTGCCTCTTCTTTTCAAACAGATGAATCACCGTGACACTGAAGATCTTTCTAACACGATCACCAGAAGATCAACTACTTACACTCAAAATATTTCTGCTCTCACATGCAATAATAAGAGATCACAAACTTCTACTTAGCAGAAAAAAATCTGTAAGGGCCACTGCTGAAGTGAATGTAAAAAGGATTACAAGACAACACCAGTTCATTTGCTTTCCTTTTGCCTCAATTCTAAGCATGGTATCACAGTGCTGAGAAGCCTCTTCCAGTCTGGGTTTCCAGACACGGGTCAGGGTTTAGATTTTTGCCTCCCTGCCACCTCCACCCCTCCTTCCCACTCCCTTTATGCCCTACTGGCCAGCCGGAACGGTTCTCCAGGAGATGAGAGCAGCTCGGCCTCTGCCCTCCCTCCCTTCACCCACTCCCAGAGAGCAGCCCAGCTCCCAAGGCGAGCTGGCCTGCCTCGCTGTACGAGCGGCCTAGCAGGGGCCGCAGAGCTCGCCTGAGGGCGGGGGGCCGCCGCTCCCGCGGGGCCTGCTCCGGCGGACAGCCAGGCCGCCGACCTCCCCTCAGAGGCAGCACGGCTGAGGAAACCCCCAGCCTCGCCGAGGGACAGGCCCGACCCCGCGCCGGGCCGCCGCCATCCCAGCTGGACCTAACCCCCCCCCGGCGGGGCCCGCCGAGGCGGCCCCTCACAGCCGGCCCCACCGCACAAAGGCCGCCGGGCCGGAGGAGGGAAGGCGGGCGGGCACCCACCTGGTCCGCGAAGTCCTCAGCGGTGCTCATGATGTCGTTCTGGCCCATGGCGGCGGCGGGGTGCGTGTGTCTGAGGGGAAAGAGGTGCTACACGCCTGGGGCCCGGCCTCACTCTCACGGGCGGGCGGGAGCGAGGGAGCGCCGGGCCGGGCCGCGCCGCCGCTCGGCTGCTGCTGCTGCCACGTAGGCCAGGCCTTAAAGGCGCCGCGCGGGCGGCAGCGCCGGCGCGGGCGGGGCGGGACGGTGGCCCCGGGAGGGCGGGGAGGCCCCGCCCCTCCGCGCCGCGCGCTTAAAGGGCCCGCGCGGCCCCTGAGGGGAATGGCGCGGGGTGCGGCTGTGGTGTTGCTTCGTAACGGCGGGTTATCGGCCTGAGAACGTAGCATGGGGGAAGTCCCCCCGCCTCACCCCGCGCTGCTGGGTACCTGCTACTCGCGGCTGAGGCACCGCTCGGGGCCTGGGGCTCTCTCTGTGCCCACTGCCCTGTTCCGCCATGGAGAAATACGAGGTGCCGCCCGGCGGGACGGGGGCGGCTGCGGCCCGCCGGGGGTGCAGGCGGTGCTGGGGGGACACACGGTCCTGGGGAGGGGGTGTAAGTGGCCCCGGAGGGGGTGCAGGTGGTCCCGAGGTGGGGGCGAGCGGCCTTGGTGCGAGCTGCCCTGAGGAAGGGGCCTGCGCGGCCTGGGAGGGAGTGCTCTTCTCGGCTGAGGGGGAGCGTCCCAGAGGGAGGGGAGCCCGGGGTGCCTCTCGGAGCTGGGGTGCAGGTGGGGGTGCCTGCGGCCCTGCTGCGGGCAACTGGGGGTGTGCGGGGTGTCTGTGGGAAGAGGGTCAGAAGGGGCTTTTGGCCTCGGCGGTTCTCCCCTGCGTGCTTTAGTGTCTCTCCTCCGCCCTGCAGGTGCTGGAGCAGCTCCGGCCCGGGGCGCTGGGCACTGCGCTGGTAGCAGAACTGAGGACTGAGAAGGGTGTAGAGAAGAAATATATGATAAAGCAGGTGAGAAGGGTGGTTGCTAGGAAAACAAGAATCTGTTGGCAAGGTTGTCATCTCCATGGGCCCTTCTGGTAGCAGCAGACACACGTGTTAGGCAGCTTGGCCGCTGGGTGAGCAGGCTTACATCTTCCTGTGCTGCTGTTTTAGAAATCAGAGGATTTGGATCAGTTTACCAGAATATTGAGGTTAGAAGTAGGGAAAGGGGAGCAGCCTATTTAGGTCCATCCAGTGTGTTTTCGCCTTAGCTTGCTGTTACTTTGACAGTGCGGAAGGACTGGCTAGCTGTCGTGGGCTCATTTAAAGCTCTGTTTCTGGCCATCTCCCAACAAAACTGCTCCAAACATTAAAGACTGGAGCTGTCATTGAAAATTTATGCCAATTCATACACAATTGGCAGTTCCAGTCATCTTGGCAAGATTGTAGTTGCTTCAAGTTCAGCTGTCTCTACCTTACAATCT
Source organism: Opisthocomus hoazin (assembly GCF_030867145.1). NCBI lineage: Eukaryota > Metazoa > Chordata > Aves > Opisthocomiformes > Opisthocomidae > Opisthocomus > Opisthocomus hoazin. The sequence goes on from NC_134432.1 coordinate 13,706,763, forward strand.
CATCCTTGTCTTCTGTTTGGTGCAGGTTGAATGTATTGAAGAAAAGCAAGCAAATGAGGCCTTGAAGGAGGTATCAGTGCAGTTTTTCTTTACTACTTCAGGAGCTATCAGTGCAGTTTTTCTTTACTACTTCACTTACAAAGACCAAAGTCTTAACAAAGTCTTTTATCTACAGGGATTAACTAAGTAAATAGTCACGATGTAAATTGGGTAGGTCTGTCTGAGGGGTGTTTTCCCTGCCCTCTGCTTGAGCTCAGGCCGGGATTTTGTATTAAGTGTTCTTATATTTGAATATGTAGATTCAAATGGACAGCTGTTCTCAGAGGATAGTCCTTTTTCAGAGTTTGTGTTTGTTTTGTGCTGAAGGCAAAGAACAAAGCTCATCTGTTTGGCCTGTAAGCTGAAGAAAAATACTGGTTTATTTATAGTTGATTATTAATAACTCAATTTCTAGTTAACATATTTCATTGTATGTTCATTTATCAGAGTTGTACATTTTTTGATGTGAATGATTTGACTGGTTTTCTTCCTTTGTTGTACTTTTTTTGTGCAAAATTGTCTCAATGCCTTGAGTAAGAAGCAACACCAGAAATACTATTAAAATACCAAAATTTGTTTCAGCAAAATACGTGAAGTAACACCTGATGGATTAGTCTCACAGGGTCCAGTATGCGTGACATCTGCAGTTGAAAATGAAAAACTGTCTGTACAGATGCTCCATCCTACTCAAGAGAAGCGACTTCTTTATGTACCGAGACTAGATTTACTGATAAAGTTTGATCCAATTGTCTATTGAAATAAATGCAGTTGTGCCAGCTGGGAGTGTGGCTTTTCTTAGTTCTTCTGTTGTGTCTGCACAGCCGCAAACACAATTATAGGAGAGTAAGTTGAATTCTTTTTATCTTTCACACAATCAGTGAATTTGCTGAAGTAATTGGTAATTGTTAGAGCCTTACATGGAAACCAGCTTCAAGGAGATCAGCATCTCACTAGTGTCATTGTATTTCCTGTGCTTCAAGCTTGCATAGGGTTGACTGGAAGTAATGGCTACGCTAGAAAAATTGTCTTGACTTTCATATTCTAAGATGCTTTTTCAGATTTAGATGTTAGGAATTGAAGAAGGGGGTTGTTTACATGTCATCTCCCTAAGGATCAGTTTATGTCCTTGAATTTCACAAGGCTGTTACAGCATTGCATTGGGTAGAGTCTTACTGAAATATTTTCCTTGACTTGACACTTGTTACATGCAAATATATAACCAAGCTTGCACACTGAAAGGATTTGATCAGACATGCTGTATGAACAAGTCAGGAACTGGCTTAGGATATTATTTAAGGTCCTGTTCAGTGGGAAGGACTGTGTTGCTGTAGAAAGCTCTTTTATTTTTTTTTGTTTTTTTTTTTTTTCGGTCTATGCAGGCAATGGATTTGCTAAAACTTCATCATTCAAACATCTGTGCTTACAAGGAATTGTTTGTGATTTGGAATAATGAGGTGAGAATGAAATAGGATTGGTTAAACTGGAACATATGGTTAACATTGTAGGCATGTAAGCATTTTTGCAGGTTTAATTTTGGGGCCATTGGTGTGAGATGCTAGGAAAAAAAGTTATTTGATTTGAAACAAGCCTTCTTTTTTAAATCCTATAAAATAATAAACATGCTGAAAAGCTGTGAAGATCTAGGGATTGGAGCCCATCACATGGCAGTATTGCATGCTGACTCTCAGGTGCTGATGTGAATCAGTGTGCAATACTGATTTTCATGCCTGCATGCAAACCCTTTTTTTAGGAGGCTATAGGAAACGGAAAGCCCCGACATATTTATTTCCAGATTTTATTCAGTGCTCAGGCAAAATTTATGTTGATTTTGTGGATGTATATTTGACTCTAGTTGTCCCATATGGCTTCAGTTAAGATGCTCGATTATGTTTTTTTTAAAAAAAAAACAACAAACATGCTGTATTTTTAATAAAAGAAAGTAAATACTGTCTCCTCTGTGAGAAATTAATCATCTCGAACACCTTGGTATTGGCGAACATCACACCCACCATTTTGGCCAAGTGCTCGATTTTACCTTTCTTACTGGATATGTTACTACCTGCAAACAATTAGACAGTTTTGGTGTAATGTTTTATTACAGGTATCATCTCTGTTCCTTTGTCTGGTAATGCAGCACTCGGGCCAAGGAGATCTTTCATCTGTAATCAAGAAAAAAAGGCAGAAGTCACAAAAAATAACAGACATGGTAAAAAGTACAGAGTAGACATCTGGCTGAACTAATAAGAGTCTCACTGCTTTTATATTTCTTCCTCTGTACTCCCTCTTTCTCAGAGTTCTCCCTAAAATCTTCAAAGCACAATGTTATGCTGAAGGGTGGTTTGGGAAGCTATCTTCCAAAAGATATTTGGAAATTACTCTGTTGCACTTTCATATACGTTCCGCTCAACAGGTGATTCTGAAGTTCCTAGGACAGATGGTGGATGCTTTGTTTTATATACATAAACAAAATATTTTCCACAGGTGAGTAGAAATCTTGTGCTCTTTGTCTGACAGGTCTTTGTTCTTTGCAGTGACTGTTGGTTCAGCACAGCTGTTCACTTAGAGGCAGCAAATTTTACTGTTCCAAGTGGGGAAGAAGGAGGTAGAAGTTCTAGACTTCATGTATAGATTAGTTTTCTGTGACTTCTGAAGTCATCTATTTCTTGAGTTTTGTCTACAGTTATCCATTTGAGTGAGATGTTCTGTCTTTGGTTTTTTGAATGTGCTAAAATTCTAATATTAATATTAGAATATTGACCGTATCTGTTAATGCTTACATTTTGGTGGCTGTGATGGACAAGGTATACTTTGTGTATCTAAAGAAAGACATAACCATTTCATTCCATGTTCAGATACATTTGTGTCACAATCACAGATTTTAAAGCATTTCACAGTAAAACAAGAAAATAATTGTATTTCAGTTGATTATCACTTTTGTGTTAAAAAACCCCCACCAAAACACAAGCAAAAAACCCCTCAACTCACCACCACCCTACCCACCCCACCCCCCAAAAAAACCCCAAACCTTCTGATGTGTAAAGATACTGGGAACCTGTAGTTATATATCAGTAGACTCTTGAATTTCACAGACTGACAGAAAATGTTTGTGTTGCAGAAATGTCAAGCCATCAAACATACTTGTGACTGGTGAAGCATCCTTCATGCTTAGCGACTTCAGTACAGAAACACTTATGACAGATGAGATGAAATGGAAAATAAGGGTGGAAGAAAGTAAATACTTGTTTTACTTTTTTTTTTACTTTATTTTTAAAAGATTCAGTTGTGGTGGATATTTTTAGTGCTTGGAGAAAAATCAGCTAAAGAGGGAAAAATTATCTTCCTTCCCCCTTCTCCGCATTACACTGTTTGCCTTCTAAAGTATGAATAGGATATTCATAGGCAGTTGCCTGCAGCATTAATTGTGTTCATGACTGAAAACTATAGGTATGTCTGAGTCTCAGAACGGTGCAGCAGATACAGTTGGAATCTTTTTTAGCTTGATACATATGCAGTAACATTTTAGAAAAGTATTCATTAGTTATAGTGTGTTTCTTAGTCTTGTGTGGCATATCACCAGTAAAAAATGTCTAATCTCTACAGGATATATCAAAATTATTTTTAGACATAAAACAATTGCCTGAGGCTCGTGCATGTGAAAGCAAAACCTGTATATAGTACAATGTCAGCAACATTACCATAAGGTTCTTATTTTGACAGATAGCAAGTCTTGGATGGCTCCAGAAACGTTTGGTTTTTCTTTTACTGAGAAATCTGACATCTGGTCTCTAGGTTGTATTCTACTTGACATGATCACCTGCTTTGTTCTGAATGTATGTAGTAACATTTCATTATAGATTTAAAATGTCATTGGCCCACCAGGTTATCTCTAAGCGAGTGTGTGAAAGTTCTTCTGATACTTTACAGGCAGAAGAGATTATTTCATTACTGCGGGATATTAGACAGGATACCAGCCGTCTTGAGGGAGTTCTGACACTAATGCGAAACGAAGATAACAGCTCTTTGCCTTTATTTCCAATTTTATTTATGATGCTACAGATTCAGCCCAGCATGAGACCCACAGCAAAGTGAGTTCTTTATTATTTTTTGTCCTAAACCCTACCTGCTTCACAAAGATGGGAATGTTAGCTACTGTTTGAAAGAGATGGAGTCAAGGTTGTTGATCTTACTGCCTCAACAAATTGTGTTATTAAAAAAGTCAGACACTTAGTGTTCATTAGAAGTAGGCATTCTGATGTGCGTAGGTGTCCTTTTTTGAAGAGTTACATTATAAAATCATGTTATGCACAATTTTGAGCCATTAACTTGAAGCCTAAGCACGGCTTGTTCAATGTAAGCTCTATTATTAGCTGTTTTGATGTAAATTGTTTAGTTTCCATCGAAAGTAATCCAGTCCTCAAAGAAGTATTATTAACTTTTTGTATCAAAATGAAACAAAGCCTGTTGATTTTTTTCTTTTCTTTTTTTTTTTTTTTTTGCAACTTACTGGTTCTAACTTATTGGCACTGCTTTTGTCTCTTGTAATTCTAGGGATCTGACTGATGTTCCATTTATTAGGGAATGCCTGACTGTTGCTGGTGCCTCTGCAGTAAAACTGAGAAAGTCTTTGCCTCCCAAAATAGTAGATGTGCTCCTTGAAGGAGGAATTGAAAGTGTTCTGGGTAATAAGGAAAATAAGATTAATGTAGTGGTGATTTTTGTAGAAAATAAACCCATGTGTTTTCCAGTCAGCATGTACTCTACTTGAAAATGAATTACTGGACATTCGTTTTACTTGAAATAAAATGGCAAATGCCAAATACACAGATTATACAGGTGAATTGTAACACGTTGTAATAGTTAAATGTTTAATGCATTAAGGGAAAAGTTTTTCTCTTTTCAACAATCAAAAATTACATTATTTTCATTTATATGAATTCACATCTTGCACAAAAGAGAGAAAATTTGAGTGCTTTTTATAAGTGTGTGTATCAAATGGTTAGAAGAATTTTCTTGATTTATGTAGAATTCATGCAGGCTTTCTGGGATGTAGAAGAAGTACAAGCTAAAGCCATTCAGCACTTTGCCAGCTATATAAGAGATAAAAGTGGTAAGACACCATTTTATTAATTTATTTATTCTGCTCTTTCATTACATTTTGAGATAATAGGAAGCAGAAAAAAATTCTCGTGACAATAAATGAGAATGGAGTTGCTCTCTTCCTATTTCTCATTTTTGGAAAGTACCAGAATAGGCCACCAGCTGATGTGATTGTATTGGTCCTTGTTTTGTAAATGCTTTTGTTGAACAGCAGAGGTGTTTTACTGGATCAGAAAACTGAGCACTGGAAAAAAACTTAGTGTTATTTTGATTGGCAACGAAGCTGAATTGGCACACTGACATTTGAGGAAGGCAATTCATATCAGCGTTGAGGCAACTTGGGGGTAATGCCTAGGGCTGTAAGACTGAGAGAGCAAAAGGAAGCTACACGTGTCTAGTGAAGCTGTGTGAGTGAAGACTGTGTATTTTCTCCCAGCATCTGCACATTTTTCAAATTAATCTTTCAGATCAAGATTAATGTTTTCAAAGCACACGTTAACTCAGTTATAGAATGTGCTGTCATTTTATACTGATAGCATTTTAGTGCTGGCCTTGGCTTATGATGTCAAAACACAGGGGTGTTCATATCTGTAATCGATAAGGAAAAAGATAATTTGTTTTTTCCTTAGTTACCTATATTTTCAACTCTGTTACTGAAGAAATCTTTAGTCAGTAATACAGCAGGCTTTGGTTATAAATAACAAAATGAATGCATCTTCGTGATTCTCGTTCAATCCTATTGACAGCAGTACAAGGCTGTGCTTGTGTCTGACTTGTTTGGCGCTTCTGCACCATGGCTTACCATGACTGATGCTCACTTCTTTGAAGGGGCTCAGAATGGATCCCTAAAAACCATCCAGTTTTTCCTCAACACTTTATCACATATTTGTGGATACACTGAACAGCCATATTAGCCATTCCAAAAGCTTACAGTCTTCCTAGAACTAGGAGACCTGGTGAAATACTTTACTCCATAGGTCCTGAAAAGCATGGTTTTGGGCACCTGCACAATGCTGTACCCCACAACTTGCTATGTGACCAGTGAACAATGCCAGTGTGAATTAATGAGGAACGTGCTGGCTACACTTAGCTTGCGTGGCCTTGCAGCTGTCTTTAATAGAGGCATTTCCCATAGAGACTACAAAATTCTTTCTGTATTGTTCCATCTATACTTGCATTTTGTGCTCTTTGATTCAAGAATGTTGTTCTGCCATATCACATCGTCCATAGGGACTCAAATTTGTTTGAAACTGGAACTCTTGTCTTTTGGAGTATAGATACCCACTGAGCATTCTAAGCTGTGTAACTGAATGTTGTCTCAAATAATTTATTTTCCCTACAGCCTTGCCCTATCTGCTAACATTCACGGAAGTGGTCACTTCTGCTATGAAGACTCACGTAGATTCTCTGAAGTTACAAGTAGATGGTTGCAGTTTATTGCTTGAAATTCTTAGTCAAGGTACAGTTATGAGACTTCCAAGTTATGCTGAGTAATGCAGCCTATCCCTTGTAAAGTCAGATGTAGCGTATAAGGTTTGAAATGGATTCAGTAATGATTTTAGGAGATTAATTTAAAGTAATAGAAGAATTTAACCAGCTTTAAGAAGCATCTGGATTCTCACGGACTTTCTTCAGGACTGACATACATGAATTCTGTTAGTGTTAATTTTAAATACAGGCTACTGATCTTAGCCTACCAAGTTTGTTTTCATGCTATGTAGAGCGTTACAAGAGTGCATAAATAGGAGGCTCTCGGTGTTCTGGCATTTGAATTTCAAACCATGAAAGTGTTTTTTGGTCTCTTGTGTTGTCCCTGCTGTCACTTGCTTGACAATTTACCTGATAATGATACAAGCTTGAAAATAGTACAAATTGTGTTTCAGAAAAATAAAATTGAAAGTGATTTTTGGATATGTGTGAAGAAATGCTGTTAATTGAATATTTCACTTAGCTGACAGCAGGGGATTCAGACTTCATTCAGAGGCACTGAAATCTTTGTTCTGCTCAAATGTTTACTTTTGACAGCTCTAGAACAGGATGTGGTGATGGCCCTGAATGAGAATGTGACCAGCTCTCTGTTAGACACAGTGAGAAAGCACTCTGAAAATGAAGAGTTACTTTCATTGGTCTGCACACTGTTGATGATGATTTCAGTCAGTGGTGGGTCACCTTGTTCATTTTTTGGGGAATATTTTTGTTTCTCTGTTTATAATCCAATCCAGAATATAAGGCAGAACTCGTGACTTCACTGAGAGATGTGGATGTCTGTAGGTATTAGTTTAATAGTAGTAATATCGGTAAGATTGACTAGATAGTGGTAAGATAACACTCCTGAAAGTACAAGATACACTGCCGAGGCTTCAGGTACTTACAGAATTATATGTATTAGAGGGGTCCTGTGTTTCATCCTGTTTTGGAAATAAGCACAAGCTGTGCAAAAAGTAGTGCTTGGGAAAATGAGGGCGTAGAACCTGGATTCTATTTTTGGCTGTGCCATAGTGAATTAAAACCATTTCACCTAATTTCTCTACTTTGTTTTTTCTCCTGAGTTTGTAATTGCTAAATATTTATAGTATTTTTTACTTGTTTTCAGTGTCAGTTCAACAGTCATCAGAAGACTGTTTTTATAAATGGTGACAAAAGGATTTAGCAGCAAGGGGATAATCTTAAAAAAAAAAAAAAAATTACGAAGTGTCGTGTGCAACTAAACTTGCCGTCTAAGACCAAACTATTTTTATACAGTGTTTCCTAATTCTGAAGCTGAGGTAGCTTGAACTGCTAAATTGCAAACATTTGAAAAATAGTAATTTATACCTTCTCAGTTCCTTTTCTGCTCTGTAAATTTCAGATCTGTAAGGAAAAAGGATGGCCAGATTTCTGTTTGAAAGGGTCACTTGTGCTAAACGCTGTGCTTAAGTGCACCTTTTTAAAGAATTCTGTCTGTTCTTTTGCTTTCTTTTGTCCAGCTGATGGTATCATGTTACTAGTTTATCACCATTTAAATATGGTTAGTAGTGCTGTCTGTTGAAAAGACAGTGAGTAGGACAGAAATATCAGATTCTACAGAATTTATTTTTCTGCGTTTTCCAGAAGTTGCTGCAGAGAATCTAAGGAAAGCTGGAATAATTCCAGACCTTCTGTCAATTTTAAGAAATTTTCTTCATAATGAAAAGATCTGCTTCTCTTGCTGTGGAGTTCTCTGGAGCCTGGCTGCGAGTGGTAAGTAGAACACAGCAAGTATTGTGCCTAGACTCACGTGACTGAGAGGCAGCAGGTACTGTGCCTAACTGACTTCAGACATTCCTGTTGCTGTGACAGGATGTTTCTTCATTCTCCCATTCTGGAGAGACGTCTTCACAGCACTCCTAGAATAAGTGATCCAGAGTTAAATGAGAGAAAACTAAAACTAATGCAGACTTTTAGCAACTCTTTTTTGTGATAAGGTGTCAAATTTTTACTATTTAGGCCAAGATGTGGCTTATGAACACTGTCAGAAATCAAAGGGTCAACGTAGTTTCTGGTTTGTCAGTCATGTGATTTTGCTCTGCTTTTAGCAGAGGCAGTGCAAACAGCATATTACATTGGGTATCAGAATAGCATTTGGAATTAATAGTATCTTATTTCTTTGCAATCACACTTCTCTTGGCAGCACTGGGCTAAATTTTGAATTGGACGTCTCCTAGAGACTTGCTTTTCCAAAAGAAGTGTGATTGGCAAGGTAGCAAGTGTACTCTTTCGCATTGCCTTAGAACTAAACCAGCATCATCCCACAGTGCTGGAGAGCTGTGGGTGATTGCTTGAGCTGACCCCTTCTTATGAGACCACGGTAGGAGTTTTTTAGGGGATTTGTTCTGTGACATGTTCTTGTATAGGTGTGTGTGGTGTGCTAATCATCAAGGAAGGCTGAAAGCACGGAATGTGCACAATTACACTTGTGTGTTTCGTTCCCTCTGTGCAACAAACCCCCCATTTGATTTATGTGACCAGCTAAATATCCATACTGCAGACCGTATTCTGTCAAAAAGGTGGTTATTTGTGGAGGTTGCTTGCTGTGATCCCCATGTATAATTTAAATGGCAAAGAAAGCTAGTTCCTGGAGAAGTTCAGCTTTCTGCAATAAACGTTGTTATTTATTAGTCCTGTAAAATTTGTTTTGTTGTTGTATGTTTTAGATTCTTCTCTCTGCTGTTGCCCATACTAAAGTAATATTGCATTACTCCAATGCCATCACCCCGACAAAATTTGACATGCAGTGTGTTTATGATATTATTACTTGATTAAATAACTCTGATGCATTTCCTTTTTGTTACGGTAATTCAGAAAATGTAGACCAAGCACTGCTGAAAAGTGCTGTCCCTGTTACCTCTGCGGTCCTTCAAGAGCACCTCCAGAATGGAGCAGTTACGGAGTCTGCTTGCTCGGCTCTGTGGGCTTTGTCACTCCAAGGTGTGTTTCCCAGTCTCCTTGTCGCTTGTGCAGGGAAAAAAGCTGGTATGCCAAACGTGCCTGTCTGTCTGTAGTGATCCTTGAAATACAGGCTGCTTGGCCTCCGCAGGCTCTGCAGATGGCAGCAGAGTTACGAACTTGCATCCTCTCTTAGCCAGTCTTCATGCACTTGCTCTCTAACACTCCCTAATGAAGCTATTTTTGATGAGCTGTAGCAATTCTGTAACTAGATAGTGCTGATGGGTACTATAACGACGGGCAGCTACAAGAACCTCGTTGTGCAGAGCATTCTCTCTGGCTTCTCTCTTAAGCCCAAGAATCCCATTTGTGTTACTCCTTTGAACACAGTGTTAGTGTTGTGCAGCGTGGGCTGGGAGGTTTGTGTTTATGCCATTTGCTTTGTAAATTGGGAACACTATTTCAGATTAAAAAAGAAAATGCATATCCCTTTCACTATCATGTGCACTAAGGAATGCAGCCTTGCAGTACAACTCTGTCTTGTTTCTTCCTCATGCAAGAATATTGCCATATGTTTGCCTACTACCTGGTGCTTGTGCCATCATTCCACTAGGAAGAGCTGAATAAAACAACCTAATGGATCTCGTTTCTAGTACCCACCAGCAGAATAGGCTGAGTATTCAGGACTCCCCATTCCTTTTGGCTTGGAGAATGAGTGGGAATCTGACATAGAAGATGTATCAGAAATTTCTTCTAGACCTCTGGATCATGATAGGACTTCATTGGGCCTTTTTTTACTGCAGTACAGGTTTTCATATGCTTTCTTTGTAACTTTTATTGCATAATTAAAAAGTCCTTTCAGAAGCAGGAGGCAGAAGCTGAAATGCTGATGAGTGTTTTAAAGGCTTTTGAGTATATTGAAGTTTGAGGGATTTGTGTGTTGTTTCTCATTTTTTTGTGTTTATAGGTTGTGTAACTGAAAATGAATATGAGCCCACAACCGCGCTTCTGCTGGATGCGCTCAGGATGAACCCAGAAAGACCAGTGCTAGTGAAGAACGCCTGCCTGGCATTAGCAAGCCTTCTAAGGCTATCTGGTAACATTCAGCAATTCTTTTATTAATTGCACGTCAGCTCAGAAGTGGATGTTTCTGTATAGCTGAAGAGTTCATAGTGGGATTGGGATTGACATCTGCCCTCCTGAGTTAATCTTTTCTTACAGGACTGGAAGAGGAAATAGTGAAATTGGAGGTGTGAATTTTTTTCTTCCCACAGACCCAGCATGCACGTCTGAGAAGTGTTAGATCAGCACAGTACAATAACTACAATCTATTAGTAACTTGAGAATGCTTTGTTACTTCTTTTATGATGAAGTTGTTTCAACTGTGTAAATGGGTAGAGCTCAATCAATGTGAAAATAGTAAACATGAAAATACCACTTCTGTCATGCGTGAGTTTTGGCTGCATATATGGTCTTCTACTTGTTGCCCAGATACACTTCAGAACAGCTTTAAGGAAGGCTGAGTGTAATGGACATGACTTCCTGGAAAAGTACTACATGTGTGCTAGCTGGAGCAGGGGACTGGAAAGCAGATAATGCAGCCTGCAGCTACCAATTAGCCCAGCAGTGTTTGTCTCCCTTTCAGAAATACCAGCTTTGAGATTTATAATGGACTCAAAAGGCAGTGGAATAAACCTGATCAAAAATGTCTACTACCTTCACTTCGATGACCCAGAAGTGGTGGAAAATCTCTGTATGCTGATTAACGAGATGGTTCAGTATGGTGAGATGGTGGTGGTGTTTGTCAAGTCTCTTCCTCTCCCCGACCCCCATTAAGATAGTAAAGAAAGTCGTAACAGCGGCTGCTCAGGAACATGTTAGTTGCTTTCAGGAAAGACTTGCTGTACATCTGTCTGAAAAGGGGGATGAACTGGGACTGAGAATTCATCCCACTACTTGAATAATTACACATGTCCCTCTGATGTTATAATGTTATAACTTCATTTTATCTTTCCTATTGTTTGTGTAGATCTGTCCCCTCTCTGCTCTCCTTTAGCTGCTGCTGAAACCATTGGCAGTTGTACCCGTAACCATAAATCATCCTGTTTATTTACATTGCAGATGACGTTGTGCTGGATATGCTGTCCCAGAAAATGGAAGAACTGCTGTCTGAAATAAAAAGCCGGTTTCCATCTAGCATGGTATGTAGAAGTGACTGCGATGGTAAAGGGTGGATGCTTAGTATACTATTTCTGATTATGGATTTTATCATTGTCAAATAGCTGCAATTACATAGTGCAGAAATTTACAGAATTGTGTATATGGGGAGAAGAGTGAGTTTGTAAGAACAATTCTTACTACCGAAAACAAGTAGTTGGAAGTTTTTTTTTCTTTTCACTGTAATTTTTAAAAACTATGTTCTGGTCTCTTGCAACATTACATTGCATTAATTTACTACATTCTTCACACCAAAACATGCTAAAGTTTACAGGAATAAAGCATATTACATCCAATTATTTTTGCTTTATAAGTAACATCCTTTAAAAAAACAAAACCCACAGCAAAACCAACAAACCCTTGTGACAGTTTGCCTGAAAATTTAACTTATATTAAATTCCAAGAAATCATACTGAAAAAAGGTAACTGTTGAAACACCAGAAAGAGCAAACTTATTTGAGCTATTTAAGGTGTTACATTAATATTTCCTTTGCAATGGCTTGCTGTCAAGAAACTAGTAATTAGAAGTTTGTTCATCAAAACAATAGACTGTTTTGCTCTTTTTAGTTATGCATTTAGCCTGTTTACATAATTCGTCTCAAGGACAGTTACACGCAAACTTGTCCTCCAGTTCTCCTGCAGGCACTGCCTGCTCCACTTGAATGGCCACTGCAGCTATAAGGTAGTGCAGAAAAAAAGAATCCCACAAGAGAACCAAGCTCCCTTTTCTGTTGCAAACCTAATTCATTGTTCCCGTGTCCCCTGTTGACAGGCAGCGCAGACAGCCAAGGCCAGAACACTCTCGTTCTGGCAATGCCGTGTGCGACGTGTAACTGCTAAAGCTCCAAAACCCATTGCTTGTTACCTTCCAGTATCCATGTAGATTATTTAAATCGTAGCAGTAGTGTCCAGTCTGGTAATTACCATTGCTTTGGATTTTGCAGAATTGGACCACACATGTTTAAAATACAGGCTACTTTAAAGACTTGTTAGACACAGTGTGTTTATTAATAAATGAATATAAAAATAAGTCAAGCAACAAGGTAATCTTGTATTTGACAATTCTCACATTTCTCTCCAGGAGATAATGACCCTTGTGGATGCAACGCTTTTGAAACTGCAGAAGTAGAAGAAAATTTTTTTGTATAAGAAGACTTATACGCTTCTCATTCAGATATAAAAGCTTGGATCCTCCATAAATACTTTAAAAGATCTTTCTCATCAGAAAGATTAATATTGGGCCATTAATAATATACAAACAGTTATATATTCTGTTGATTTAGGTACCACAACTGTGAAACTAACAGCAATAATTAAGAATTTACCTTACTTTGTAGACTTTAAAATATTTGAAATAAAAGATTTTTAGTCTTGGGAGTTTCAGCAAAGCAATGACAGTTTCTTCCTTCATCTATCATAATTTAACAACTTTTTTTTTTTAACTTATTCAGCGTGTATTTCCTTTGCAGAAATATAACTGATGCAGGCATTTGTTAAAAGTATTGTTTAAACACAGGAGTAGGCATAGGTACCATCCAGAAGGGGCTGCTAGCAGTATTCCCGTATGGCAGCATTCACGCACCAGGTTAGGAAGCATTGTCTTTTCACTCATTTTACGAAGTAGCTGCTGTCAGTTCTGAGTTATTGCTAAATTTGCCCTGGAATGTGACATGAAACCAGCAAATGCTGCAGATAAAACAGGGTGGAATCATTCAAGTTTTACTATTTTTGTCATTAGATTTGTTCTTAACAGCGGCTTCCCACTTCTTTTTCTCCAGGGTGTACAGTCTCATAGCTGCTTGTGCATCCTGAATCTAAAAGAGACCAGAACAAACAGAAGGCTTAATGAAACATAGCTGACATGGCTTAAGAACATTATTGGTAATAAGCAGCTAAATTTTCTGTCATTTTAATACATACTTTCAGTTAACATTTCATAATCTCTTCGGCTTTAGGTTCTGTGACTAGTGGAAGGGGATGAGTATGTGTTCAGAATGCATGGCCCACCACAGGGCTATGCACTTCTTTCTCATCCTGACTTGGAAAGCAATAATGAAAAAACGCTCGATACGGTATCTTGGAGATACCCTCACCATCTGTCCTGCTGCTTCAGTTCATTCCTCTATGATACCCTCCTGTCCACTGAAAGAAAGGAACTAACTGCTGAGATGCAGTAATAGGCTCTCACACGATTTTATCCAACCCGCCGTAGTACAGCAGTGCAGAATGCTGCTTTTAAGGTAAGCAGTCAATACCTGAGAATCACTTTTTTCCCTAGGGATCTTAACAAGAATTATTATTTAAACAAAATACAGTTGACTTGTGCAAAAGAAGTTTATGAAAATAAGGAAATAATCCAAGTGGTATGAGACACATAACGGTAAGCAAGTGTCCATGACAACCCTGCTGCATGCTGGTGTCCAAGCAGAGCTTGCTAGCTTTCAGTGAGAGGCTGGAATGAAGCCACAGCATTTGGAACTGAACCCAGATCCTAGAGCTAATGTGTAGTACGTTGTTCACCCACCCAAAAATGTGTGTTCTGATGAGATACATACCGAGCAGTGCTCTGATGTCTGCACCTGAACATCTAGCAGTCTCTCACAGAGCAGTTTCAATGATGGCCGTCCGGTCTAGAAACAGAAAAGACAGAATCAAGCTGCCTTGCACTACTTGAAATATATATACACACACAGATGTGTGTGTATATATATGAAAATACTAGTTTAAGTGTATTCCTCAAAGTATAGCACATCTCCACTTCTACTGGTGAACTTTCAAGAATAATTCATGAATTATGAGATTTATGTGTGTGCTGCTGAGAGGATTTTATGTTTATTTACCATAACCCTAAGATTTATGTTTGAGGTGCTTTGTTGTGAAAAAGAAAACCTGAGTATACAGTTACAAAACTTAAAATATCTCCCTATAATGTGAACCTTTACTCCTGCAGTCTAAGCAGAAACTTGAACCCATCTGTTTTTTTTTATATCCCTATGGAAAGGATACCATTAAGATGATCGCGTAAGCCTTACTGTGAGTAGAACTCTACCATCTTATTTGTTTCCAGAAAAGCATTATAACGACGATGCAAGTGCTAAAGAATGGGAGAGCCACTGAATTTTGTGCACAGTTATTACTGGTAATGTTTGTATTGAACTAAGTAACTTATTGATACATTTCAAACACTAAGGAAACATTCAGCAAGACTAGTATTTTCCAATGACAAAAAGCAGGCATCCCTCTCGGGCAGGAGAGGAGGAACAGGCTCAGGCAGAGGCAGGTGCAGGAGGGAGCTTGCAGCCGGGAGTCAGCAGCTCATGAGTCCGTTAATTGAGATGCACCTTCCTGTCAGCTTCTTACCTTGACTCTCTGTCTGAAAGGCTTGTATCTTTGCGTGTCACGGATTTTCTTCTGAGGATGATCAAGAAATAGGACCTAGAAGAAATTACATTTCCAGTCCAAAGCGTGCTGTTGCATGGAAATCTCTACAGCTGAATGTGCAGCTTCCTGCTCCTTCCTTCCATCTGTTGTAAGCCATAGTTCAAAGCGATGAATGGGCAAGACCAAGATCATCCAGACACTGGCTGGATTCAAGACCCACAGTTCCACTCAGCATGAGAAACAGAACTGAATCTGGAGGCACTACTTGTGGAGACTACCTGCAGTGCTGGTACAGCGTAAGATGCCTGTCTCGGTAACGCTGACCAGACTGCTGAGCTCTGCGGGCTAAGCAAAGCATGCAAAAGGCTTTTTCATCATTCTGTTTCCTTCCTGGCTCTTTAGTAGGCAGATCTGTGCTACTGGCAACAGAGTTTACAACTGGAAGAACTTTAGTGGGCACGTGACTAGGGCTATGCTTGAGGCAGCATGAAATAACAAGAAACTGAGGTAACGGTGATAAAGCTGTAGCTTCTAGGAGTTCAGATGTTTTCATCTGATGCAGGAAGATGTACCAGAATTTAATCAGTTTTAAATTTAGGAAGACCTGTCTTCAAAATAACAAATTCGCAGCCACCTACCTTTAGATCATTGCGTAAAGCATGTCCAACTAAAATCCTTCCCTTCAAGATGTCAGCGACCTCCTTCTGAACTGTTTTAAAATCTTCACCTGAAAACAACACACAACGGAACGCTTTCCATTAGATGCGTAAGACAACTAAGCAAACTACAGTTAAAACCCTGCATCTTTTTTGTGAAGGCAACTGTGTCCTTGGGACTGTAGTTCTACAAATTTGTACAGTTCACCAAGTCCTCTACTTGTTACATGAGCCTAGAGAATTCCCTGAAGAGCACTGCACTGAAAGGAAATAAACTTCCTAGAAACCATAATCCACGAGTTAATTTCTTCTAGGGCATTAGTGACCACGCTGTAAAAAGGCTGCCTTCCCACCACTTTTCTTAGCATTCAGACTACATTTTATTTTCCGCTTCCCAAAACAGGTCTAAAACTTCTCCAAGCTCAGCCAGTGAGGCTTCTGTGATAGCCTGTTAAATTCTCCCTCCTTAAAGAACATTTCTGGGGAAAAAAACCTCCTACCTGTATTTATATTCTCAGGGCGTATGCCACTAACAGCTGTTCTGTAATTGGTCACCTCTTCCGTAGGCTTGACGTACTTGTCATAAACGCACTTTCCAAACTGGTTCACGATGGACACGCGAGCCACAATGCTGTCTTCACCCTTGGGTCCCACTCCCACCATCTCGCAGTCCATGGCTACAGCTCGTGTCAGCCTGAAAGAGAAAGGACAGCCTGGTGACCCCTCCATCACAGGGACGCATAGTGGAGTTTCCAAGGTTCACGCGTTGATACGAACGGGGAAAACTCGGCAGTTTGTCTGTCTGCAGACTCAGGGAGACGTCACCTTACACTGTGCACCTGCAAACCACAGTTGTTAGAAGATAATCTCGATGCCATCCTTCCTGCTGGAACGCCACTCACCCTTCCGAAGCCTTTTCTTTAACCAGCGCCTGCTCCACAGACTTTTTGTGTCGGTCTGGTTCAAGTCCCAGATTTTTTCTAGCAATTTTTGCTGCTTCAGGTCCTATTGCAGCTTCAATATCTTTTGGATCGACGTCATCAAACCAGATCTCAGGCCTGATAAGCACAGATTTAATTACAGTTAACAATCAGTCTTGCATCTTTATAGTGTAGAAAAAACGTATTCATTTTTTAAAATCAAGAAATTAGCCCCGTGAAAATTACTCTAGTGCTGTCACCTACGCAAGTTCGTTGCTGTATCTGGGAAGCAGGGGCAGCATGTGTCTTATTTCTCCCAAAATTTAGTCTGGAAGAGTGCAAGCTGTTCTGAATCCGCTGCTCTGTGCTCCTTACGTACACCTCCCACAATAAATATTCACACACATGTACGACGCCTGCAGTACTCACTCTTTGGGTTGCTGCTCCGCAGGTTCTTCATCTTTCCTCCTCTTATGTTTTACATCACCTTTCTCCTGTAAAATATTGCCGCTTTTCTTTTTTTCTTTGCTGCCTTTTCCACCGCTTTTGGTGCCGTTTACATTCTTCTCTGTTGCAACCCTCGTGGGTGTTGGCTTAGCCAAAGCAGGGCTGTCTTTAGCAGAACCACCGTCCCTTTCATTTCTGGGCTTGGCCTTTCCCACGTTCCCATTGACAGCTGGGACTTCGTGGCTGTTTCCTGCTTTGGGTGGGTGCTGCTTTCTGGGGTGCGTTTGACACGCCGGGAGGGGCTCGTGGGACCGATTTGCCTTTTGTTTCAGTACCTAAAACGACAAAGAAGGACAAAAGGATTATCTCTCTCCGTTTTGGACCCCGCCATCGTTCCGGAGGGCTCCTGGTGTCCTCGGTGCCAAGCGGCCCTGCGTCCCACCAATGCAGCGGGGCGCCCAGATCCCTGCCGGCAGCACTCACCGACTGACACGAAGATGATTATTATTTTTATTTTAATTACTACGTACAAGGTGGCACTGCGTTCCCTGGCAGCGGAGCCCCGGCCCGCCGCGGGGGCTGGCCCGGGCGAACCCCCCCCGGTTCCCCTCACCTCCTGCAGCGCCTTCCAGTTGCGGGAGAACTCCCCGGGGCCGCGGGGGGGAGCGGCCGCCGCCGCCATGCCGGGGCCTTCCCCCGCCGCCGCTTCCCCGGGGCCGCGCCGGACCTTCCTCCTCCTCCTCCTCCTCCTGCTGCCCTTCCCGCGGGCCGCGCCGCTCGGCCCCGCCGCCTCGGCCTCCGCAGGGCTCCGCTTCGCCATGCGGGGCCGCCGGGGCGGGGGAAAGCAAGTCCCAGCCGGGCCGGGGCTATCGCGCCACGCCGGGGCCGCGCAGCGCCGCACCGCCCCGGCGGGGAACGCCGACCCGCGCTTGGGTTCCGGGCTGCGGGTGCGGGCCGGCAGCCGGGTGGGTTGGTCCCGTCGGCCCCCCCTTCCCCCCGCGACCCGCCCCGCTCGTCCGGCCGCTCGCTCTGGCTCCGAGCTCGTTACTGCCGCGCTCTTTGGCTGCGGTGAACCTGCAAACATTGCGCAAACCTCCCCCCCCCCCGCAGCTGTCCCGCCGCCGCGGGCCCGCTCCCCCGTTCGCGCAGACCCCGCGCCCGTCCCGCCCGCTCCACGTCAGGCCGGGGGCCAGGCGCCGGCTCGGTCCCCCGCGGGCCGCTGCGGCATGGCGGTCAGCTGGGCGCTCCGGGCCCTCCTGGTGCTCCCCTTGGGGCTCTGCTGGCCGCCGGCCCTCCGGGAGGTGAGTGCGGCCTCCAGGAAACGGCGTTTCCAGGAAGCCTTCTTTTTAATTTCTAGGAAAAAAACAAACCCCAAAGAGACAACGCGACGTGTTGGGAGCCAGAATCCATCAAACCTCGCTGGGCGAGGAGATCAAGCTGTTTCCTCTGGGCGGCTGCTGCGCTCAGCGCAGAGTAACGCCGTGGGAACGCGGCGCTGGGCTTGGCTCAGCGCCGCTGAGACGTCGCCGGCGTTGCTGCCGGGTGAGGTCCGGTGAAGCGGTAGTCTTGGCTCCATGGTCTGGCTAAGCGATCGTCTTGCATCCATTTGTTGTTCTTAAAAAAACCCACCCCTAATGCTGTTCTTCTCCTCGCAGAAGTTTCTCGGCGCTTTGGATGCGGAAGATGTTTTCTCTTATTTTGGAACCAGCTCGGTGTCCGATGGTATGCAGGGCTCCTTCCTTCATTACAGAACACATCTGTCAGTTTATTTCTAATCCTGTACGTTTGATAACGCTAAGAACACTTGTTAGTGAACCCTGAGCCGACAAGCGTTTAGCATTTCTGAGTCACATTACTTGCTGAGGCAGCCCATGTTTCAGTGTGAAAGCGCTTGAAGAACTGGGTCAGTGTTTAAAATCTGCTGAAGGAGATACGGTGAATCTTCTTGCACATTTCTCCTGGGATCCTCATTCCTGGGTTGGTACTTTTCTATGAGATTAACAGATTCAGGTCTTCCGAGTGGGAAGCTTTAGACTGAGAATAGCTTTAAATGCACTTATTTTTTTTTTAAAATAAACACATGGAGAGACTGGTGTTCTGCATCTGGATTGGTGGTAGTTCAGAATAAAGAGATGTTTTAAATTCTCAAATCTTTAAAACTAGGATGTTGCCTGCTTGTGAGTTCACCTAGGGCTCATCTCAGCATCTCTGTCAGGATGATGATAATGCTGGCTCAGTAATACTCAACATCTGAGAAAGTAAAACTATCTCAGCCTTTGTTAAATGAACTGTTCTCCTTAGCGGGAGAGCAAAAGCGCTGATAAATCAGGATCCAGTTTCAGAGGTGCTGTCTGTTCCCGATCAGATTATTCTCACTTTGGAATGTATGAAAGCAAAGACGTTCTTTGACTGTTGACGTTATGGCCCCAAAAGGCCACAGTTGTCATTTGGAGAGTATGTTTTCCTAGGGGGATAGATCATTACATTTGTTTTCTGTGTATCAGCGTTTCTCATAACTGTTCCTTTTGTTCTGGTCTTGTTTCGTTTCTTTCAGTACCTGAGTTTGTTGTTGCTGAGCCAACTTGCCCTTGTAAAGAAGAACAGATTGGGCTGACGTCCTGTCGGATTCAGCATTGCTCCATTGAGGCCTGGGGAGAACTCTATGCCTTTGAATTTCTAGAGGACCATGCCCTCCTTTCTTCCTCCTTTGTGAGCCATCAAGTGGTGAACTCTTCCTTTAGCTTACTGAAGCGATTCTCAGGCAACTGCTTTGCGGGTGGAAATCCACTGCAACCTCCTGGGGCTCAGTGTAGAGTCACTTACTGTGAAGAGCAGCTGGTGAGTATGCACTGGACTTCTTACAAGCGCTTACAGCCTTTGTAGGTTTGCAGCTTGATGCACCGAACGTGTGAATCACCCATTTAATAAACCTGAGCATTACAAAGGAGAAACAGGAAGGGCATGGCACACAGTGTTCCACTGATGGCAAATGTCTTTGGAATAACTCAGCGATGGAATTTCATCTCCTTTAGCAAGGAGTCGTCATTGCAGACAAGGAAAAGATTCATATCAGGCCTGTCAGAAGCAAAGATGTGGCCCTGCTGAAAGACCTCGGCTTCTCCAGACCCCACATTCTCTTCAGAAGTGCTGCAGGAGAGGCAAATGCAGCAAGAGGTAACGTGCATAGAGAGGAAGCCAGCTTGTTCTGCTTGGAAAAGCTGTCATCTGGCATTGGTGTTGCTTGCATGAGCTCAGGGCAAAAATTTGAATCTACAAATGTGTGAGTGTACTTGAATATGTTTCTCACCTCACTGAGGTGTAACTAGTGTGTTTTCCTTTAAATATTTTTTATTTTGATAGGATAGGTGTGTTATTAAGGATGCTGACAGGTGAAAGAAATCAATAGAAACCTGAGCAAGCAACTGGAGAAGTGGTCTTCCAGCTGGATTATTCTAGGCTTTCAGGAAAAGGCAGTGGATCTGTAGTACTTTTTATGTTGTCTTGCATTTTAAACTCCCTGTATCCCTTTGTGCTGTTCAGCAGGGCGGTTTTCTTCTCGCCTGCAAAAGAGGGCTGAGGGAGCTGTCAAACATCTGGAGCTGATGGTCGTAGCCGGTCCAGATGTTTACTTGTACCACAGAGAGGACACGGAGAGATATATTCTCGCCAACCTGAACATTGTGAGTAGCTTTCTGTTTGGATCGCGGTCCCAGTGCAAGAGCTCACAGTGTCCCAGGCTGTGTCCCAGGCAGATGGACCTCTGTGAGAGTGCACTTCCAGAGGTGTTTGTGGTTACCCGCTCCTGGTGCAGAGCACTGCTTACGCGCAGGGTGTTCCTCTCAGCTTCTCTTGGCACTGTGTGGCAAGCTTTCCCTTGTACAAGGAGCTGCACAAGGAAACGCGGATGTTAGAAGCTCTGGGGTCGTAGCCTTAAAGCCTGTGTGGAAAATGTAGCTCTTCATTTCATTACTAATGTTGCTGTATGTCAGATACAATAGCAAGACTCTTACCACCAGAGCCTTCATCCAGTCCCTGCTGCTTTCAGTGAGATTGAACAAGATCCACTGAATTAATCTTACATTGTACATTTCAAGATTTTATTTCTGTTACAGATTTTCTCTAAATGTCTCCATTTGTTATTATTAAGAATTTGTTTATGCAATTCCTGTGTGTGTATATTGCAAAAAAGTCTTCAGCATTCACTCTCCTACCCTATGAAATTGTTTTCCGCACAGATTTTTCTTTCTCCTTCACAGTATCTGACAAGTCTAAAACAGTTCTCATCTGTTGACAGATTTATTTACATTTGTAGTGCATACTTCAATGTTGTACTTCCTGATGATTTTGTCGTTGGCCCTGATGGTTACCAGGTGTGTTACCTTTGCAGTGAATGCAGCCCTGTTATTTGGAACAGGTAGTGAGAGTCACCAACGTGTTTTCTTTATTGAATCCTTTCTGTCTCTTAACAGGGGGCAGAGCTGCTGAGAGATGCCTCACTGGGTGCTCATTTCAGGGTTCATCTTATGCAAATGCTGGTTTTGAGAGAACCAGAGGTAAGCGGGGAGGACTATGTTCAAGTGTTGTCCAAGGGGTTGCTAAAAGCAGTGTGCAAACATGTGCCTTCTCTCTAGGCAGAGGTGAACATCACGACAAATATCACCTCTTCGCTGATCAGCGTTTGTGAGTGGAGCAAGAAAGTCAACCCCCAGAATGACTCCGATGCCCAGCATGCTGACGTTGTCCTCTACGTCACCAGGTATTGAAGCTCCCCTGCCCTGGGAGGGCACTGGAAATGCGGCCACTGGGTGTCCAGCTGTCAGCACGGTGACAGGGATTTGCACTGGGTCTGTTAGCAGTTTGGCATCACAAGGGTCTTTGGAAATAGGTTGATTCTCCTGTTTGGGATTGATTCTCCAGCCCTTAGTGTAATGCAGTTAGTCAGAGGTGCTGGTTCTTCAGTTTCTGAAGGAACTGGAATATTCCCCAAGCACTGACCAGCCAGACTTGAGCAGCACAGCCAAACCCCCTGCAGCCTTTTGGGGGCAGAAAGGTCAAACACTAATTGGAAATGAAAACCCACTGGTGTTTTCTACGGAAGATTTCTAGTGCAACTCTGACAAAGACATTTTTGTCTCACTTTCAGGCTCCTTGCTCTAAAATGCCTTAGCTAAATGTGTTGAAGGCAAGCTTTTCTTGAGTGTAATGGCTTTGTTTTGGTGCTCTTTCTTCAAAGAGGTGATGATACTGCTCTGTCTTTGTAAATAGGATTAGGTAATTTTATTCCGTTCTGCTTGTATGGGGACATCGGGATTTTTTAAGTGTAAAATCACTACAAATTTTGAACACTGCGCATTCATGGGATCTTGCTGCTACCATCTTGCCCCAGGGAGCTCCATGTGTCAAAAGAAATGTTAGGTAGCTGGCAAAGTTAAATCAGGAAAGTACAGATAGATTGAGTTGGATGTCTAGGCCTGACTTTATTAGCTTCAATGGTTCCTTGCTTTTGCCTCTGTATCTGTCTCCCTGGCTTTAGGTTTGACCTGGAGTTACCTGATGGGAACAAGGAGCTACGTGGCGTGACTCAGTTAGGGGGAGTCTGCTCCTCCTTCTGGAGCTGTGTTATTACCCAGGACACTGGCTTTGACCTGGGAGTCACCATAGCCCATGAGATTGGGCACAGGTCAGTAGGAAAGCCCCAGAGCAGCCCAGTATATGTTAATCAGGTAAAAACATTCCCCAGTTTAATGGATTCTGAAGAAGGAAAAGGTTCTCTTGGCATAACAGGGGGTTTCCTATAGATTATTAAAAATTTTTAAGAGGGTTCCTTGCATTTCTTGCATTCCTGCTTGCTCTAGGACAGTTAAAAGCTGTAAAGAGAAGAGAAGACTTTTGTGACAACCGTAGAAGGAAAGGCTGCAGAGGGAGCTCAGTCCTTGCTTAGAGAAGAGAGGCTGTAAGGGAACCCAGCCTCTGGGTTTCTTCTCCTCAGGGCACTGTGCTGCTTCTGTTACAGTCTTGGAATCCCCCATGATGGTGAGGGAAATCGGTGCAGCAGCAGCGGTTACATCATGGGTTCAGCAGGAAACCACAACAGCATTGACCTCGCCTGGTCGCAGTGCAGTCGAGAAGAGTTCCTGGCCTTTGTCAGGTAAGGGAATGGTGGAGTTCTGCGTCCTCGTGTGGGAGCGGTTCCCTGTGCTGGGAGCTTAGGAGAGAGCAGGGAAAGACAAGGAATAAAATAAAGTGAAATTCTTGGAAAATGAGGAACAGTGAAAAGCTTGGAGTTTGTTTATCTCTTAGCACTTGCGTCTGTTGCTGAGGTTAAACCCAGTCTTTGCTTCAAGTATCTGGAAATTACTTTGGTTAGTGACTAACATGCCTCGGCTGTGTTGGACTCCTCAGATGCTAGCTCAGCCTGGAAATTTTATTTAAAATGTCAGAGCGTCTAGGTGTAAACAAGTGTTGTGGGCTGTGAACTGACTGAGGAGGAACAGGCATGAGTTTCTGTTATAACTTCAGCAGCAGGGAACTCTGAGCATCTCCAGGCAGCTGCTGCAGCTAAATCCATCACAGCCCACAGTAAGCATGTGTTGTCTGGGAAAGCAACAGCCAACTCCCAGAATGAAACTCAGCAGAAGTTTGCAAACATGTCGTTGTCCTTACTGCCCACAGCTGGGAAAGTGATATTTCTTATGTCTCTATCAGCACAGGCCAAGCAAACTGCTTGAATGACCTGCCGGACATGGACGGCAGCATCCCTGGATGGAAGCCTGGCTTGTACTATGGAGCAGATGAGCAGTGTAAAATAGCCTTTGGGAGTGTTGCCACAGCATGCACCTTCGCCGACAGCAATGCTGTAGGTAGAAAGTTTGTCTGTCTTGCTAGGGGCAGCAGGAAATGTTCTGGAGCCAAGATTCAGGAAAAGGGAACTGGGGACATTTTTATTATAAAGGGATGAAAGGTGCTTTCCCGCCACAGATTTCTTGGCAAAGAACAAACCTTCAAAGGCTTTAAAAATAATTCACTTCTCTCTGTCACCTCCTTTGTCAACATAAATCTCCTTTAAAGTTTGCACAGGACCCAGAGCCTTCTGTCCAACCAGGGGCCTGGCTGTGCTAGTGCTGGGTGCAACTCCTCGGGCGAGTCTGGGGTCCTGTCTTGGGGAGCTCTTGTTCCCTTCAGCTTCCCCACCTTTGCACAAGTCCCCATGCCTGAGAAATGCAGCATGGCTAATAATTGCCATCTGGACATGGTTTGCTAATGAGGAAGCACTAAGGTGGGTGAAACTTCATTGCTTCAGTTGATCATCTTCTAGCATTGCATCTGGCAGTGCTGGTCTTTTGGCATGCCCACAACTTTTGCCCAGTAGTGGGAGAAACGAAGGGACTTGCTTGCATTGTTGGGTAGCTGTGGGGAAACCAAACAACTGGGACCATTTAATGCGCCATTTAAACAGAGCAGCTTTTGGGACTGCCTGTGGATGAGCCGAAGTGACTCCCTGACATCCCTGATTTTCTTGTTACACCAGGACATATGCCAAGTTCTCTCATGCCATGTACAACCAGGAGACAAATCCAGTTGCACTCGGCTGCTTGTTCCCCTCTTGGATGGTACCGAGTGTGGAATCAATAAGGTAAAGAGGCTGCTGATCTGATGATCAGAAGTGGGTGTGTGTGCTGTGGAGCTCATTAGACAGGAAGACATTGTTGGTGGCTTAAAGGTATGTACATGGCACTCTGCCCCGCAGCCAGGGAGCTAAGGCCAGACACTCCAGTCACAAACTGGTACCAGCTGATCTTGGTATTTTCACCTTGTCTGTATCTCTGGAGGTGCTTTGCAGGTCCATAGCCCGATACCTGAGCTCTCCTCCAAGGCTTTGCTTTCTACTTGAAATGACCTGTCAGCTCTTTGTTTTAACCCAACTTCATGTTAGACTGTAGTGAGGAATGAGACTCTTCTAGCCTCTTGTGAGAAGGTGCCTCATTCATCTTGGGATTCTCTGCTACAGTCTGGCCTGCAAAAAGATGGGGACTTGTGCCACCCTTGTAGATGCAAGCCCTGCTGGGTTCGCTGAGGTGCAGCTGCCAGTTTTGTGTATTCTTGGTCTTAGTGGTGCTCCAAGGGACAGTGCAGCTCTCTGGAAGAACTGAACCCCACGACTGTAGTCCATGGGCAGTGGTCCAGCTGGAGCCCCTTCTCCTCCTGCTCCCGCAGCTGTGGAGGTGGAGTTGTGATAAGGCAGCGGTTCTGTAACAACCCCAGGTAGGAGGTGGGGAGTTTGCAGTGCCTCTTGGCTGATTCAGGGCAGCGGGGCCGAGTCTTGCTCTTTGCTTGGGACAAGCCCACCTCTGCTGAGTTCTTCTCCTGTCATTTGCAGGCCTGCTTTTGGGGGGCAGGAATGCCGTGGTGCGGGCATCCAAGTGGAGATGTGCAATACTCAGGTAATGGAGCTGATCGCATCTTCTGAGCTTTTTTCTTAATGCTGTTTAACCCTGTGAGAGCTGTATGGTTTGGGACTGTACTCGCAGCTGACTGCTCTGGGAAGGAAGACGAAAGATCTGGTGTACAGCCTCCATCTGTCTGACAACAGGAGAGGTATTTGTTCCACTCTTTGAAGACAGCAGTATTATTTAATGGCATTGTTCACGTGTAATGAAGCCTTTTCTTTATGCCTTCGTAGCAGGACAGATGTTGAGAAAATAGTGACTCATATAATGAAAGTTTTCTTCAAAGGGACATTCTTATATTGTTCCTATTTTCCTCATCCATTTAATTTGTATAAATAGCAAAGATATCAACTTCCAAACACAATTCTCTGCGTATCCCGCAGCCTCCCTTTGAAGTGGTTTTCTTTATTTGCAGTTGTTTTGGTATTTCACTTACCAGCCACTGTTTTCTGCCTTGAGCTAGTGGGTAAAATGCCACTTGGGATTCTGTGCGCAGCAACTTCCTTTCATTACCCATACAATTCTCTCCGGGATGTAGGCCTGTTCGATGACCCAGCAGGACTTTATGGCTGAACAATGTGCAGCAACAAATTTAAAGCCACTGTATCTCACTGTAGAAGCACCATCCTTTTATACCTGGACTTCTGCTGCTGACTTTGCCAAAGGTAAGGAAAAACTGAGAAACTGTGGTTTCTTTATGAAGGGGAGATCTTGTGGACCTGTCTGTACTTTGAAGTCAAAGTGCTGTTTCACTGATTGTTTTAGTTTTCAGGTGAAACCCGGATGCTCTTTCTGTCAGATCCTTTTCACTTCTTCCCTTTGCTTGGTGGTGGGCCGCATGCCTTTCTGAAAGAGTAACTCCTTTCTCCGCCTGTCTGCCTCCTCCAGGGGACATGCTATGCAAGCACATGTGCAGGGCTGTGGAAGGCGAATTCATGGTAAGCCGTGGAGACAGCTTCATAGATGGAACCAGGTGCGAGCAGGATAACTCTGAGCACCACGGGGCTTTCCATCTGTGTGTAATGGGAAGCTGCAGAGTAAGTAACTGTGGAATCCAGGTGAACCTCTGACATGTAATCTGCATCAGAGGAGTCAGTTTACTAGAAGCAGGGATCAAAACTACAGTGTCCCAAGCAACAGAGACAGCTATTTTCAAAAGAGAAGAGATTTATTCTTAGCTTATTGGATGCAGTCCAACAAATCTACAGTTCTGTCTATGCATCCAATGCCAATGCCCTCTAGATAAGACATTCTGCTAATTATATGGTAAGTACGTAAGGCTCTTCATCCCTAATCCAAGATGCAATTGGTTTATGAGTTGATTGAGGAGACATCATTAGCTGTTCAGTTTGTGTGGTATAAATAGCCCTAGAAAATGCTGACTCTGTTGGAGAAAAGTTACATGACTTGAACATACCAGGTCAGTGGCAAAATAAGGAGTAAAACCTGGGAATCGTAACTCAACAAATTGATTGTTGCAGTATCACTAATCAACACTGAAGTATAACTTTTTTTTTCCCTGGGCTGGATGTGAGGAAGGCATTCTTTCATGATGAACTTGAATATAACTCCCCCACGCTGTCTGCATTTTGGTAACTGCTCGGTGCTGACCCAGTTGTATGTTTTCTGTTGTTTCTTTACATTCCCAGAATACACTTTTAACATTTTATGTTTTTGTCATTATCCTCATGTTCTCGATGTTTTGTAATGCGTTTCCACCTAATGAACAGCAGAGGGTGTAGGCAGGATCTAATCTGATTTCTGCTGTTCCGTTGGTGACAGTGATAAATATGTATGTTATGGCAGCATGCAAAGCCTGGGATCAGTGCCTTTAGCATAAATTCAGCGGTTGCGCGTGTTTTACTGCTAAGCCTGCTGAGATCCTCCTGTAGCTTTGTGTAAATTAGTCTTGTTCGTGGGAATGACGATAGAATCTCTTCTCTGAGCTCCATGGGATTGAAGGCGGGGCTGAAGGATGTAAGCTAGGTTTGGGTTTGGAGTTTGGGGAGCTAAAGATTCCTTTAGAACCTGCCATTCATGGTTACTGTCCTCCTGGGCTTCCCCCCCTACCCACCTCCAAAAAGAGCCTGTAGAAGAGGAGGAGTGCAGAGCCTTTGTTTTAGGTCACAGGAGAAATCTTTCTGGGCTGCTTCTTATGGGAAAGAAAATGTCACACAATGAATGAAACTTGTTGTGCTCTCAGCTAAGACTTTCCAGTCCCTGGCTTTGCATACTGCTGTACGGTGGTAGATCTAGGTACAAATGCAGCTTTGTATATGTTGTCTTCTTGAATTCAAATTACAAATGGAAAAGGCAGTTTCAGGAATTCAGGCAACATTGCTTTCTTTTGCTTGTTTTCATCTCGGAATAGGCAAGTTTTGACAGATTCTCCCCTTTGCTCAGGCGTTTGGGTGTGATGGCCAGATGGACTCCAAGAAGGTAATGGACTCTTGCAAGGTCTGTGGGGGTGATAATGCCACTTGCACCGGAGTGAATGGATCTTACACAGAAGGAAAAGCTAACGGTGTGTAGTCCTCACCCTCAGGCTCAACATGATGGTAGTGTTTGTGTGCTGCATATTTGTATGCATATTCAGTGCACATAATCTTCTGTATGTGACTTCTTGCTTCGGCTTCTGCTTGATTTTATTTTACGGCGGATATGGTGATGGCGTCTGGGTAGTCAACAGAGAAGGCAGCCAAGATCTGTAGCAGGGAGGTAGCTGTTGTCTAGACAGAGTGACTTTTTTGGTCATAGTTGTTCGCTGGGCATGGACCAGAAATGCAGCAGTTTGGGAAGTCCAGTAAATTACTGGGAGATGGGGGCCATGTCAGGTGCTTCCTGAGATGTTGAACATCCATTTGGGAACTGATCTGGCTCTTGCAGTATCACATATAGATATTAGCAGAGAACATTAAAAGAACAAAAGAAAGATGAGAACAGGACACAGAATTCAGTTTAGTTTTGTTTACTGTATTCACTATCACTATATTCAAGCGAAGCTGATAGAGCTAAGGTCAGTGTGAATTTAGTCTGCTGGCCATCACTGTTGTATCCATATTTTTTTGTTAGCTATACAGTCCCGGTCTGCAAATAAGCTTTGTTGCTGCCTGTAAGGCTTGTCCTCCAATGGACAGCGTGCTCGTAAGGTGACGAAGGGTTGACCTGTAATCCCCAGCCTTTTTAACAGAGGTATGGTAATGGAACGTGACCATATTTTCTTTCTTTCCATCCTTCCAGAGTACGTTACATTTCTTTCCCTGCCTTATAACACCACCGTGGTCCATGTTACCAATCGGAGACCACTCTTCACACATTTGGGTGAGTTAAATGACAAGGAGAGGAGGGACTACAGGCAGAGCTAAAATGAGCTTGTAGAAACGAGAACGTGGAATCTGGGAGGAAAGTTCTTGATGATGCAGTTTGTTTGTGGAGTGCTCTCCGGTGGGAAGTGGTAGAAGCCATGCTCTTTGGGATGCCCAACCTAGATCAAACTGGTTCAGTCTGTAGCTGCCAGCACCAGAGGATCACATCGTATCTCTCAACCTCACTGCTACTTTTGCTTCTCTAGCTGTGAAGGTTAAAGGGGAGTATGTGGTTGCTGGAAAAGGAAAAATCTCACTGAATGTCACCTATCCGTCGGTTCTGGAGGACAGCCAGATCAAATACAAAGTGTTTCTCACCAAAGACAACCTGCCAAGTCTGGAGGAAGTCCATGTGGATGGGCCAACACAAGAAGAAATTGAAATACAGGTGAATTAAAATAGCAGAATTGGAAAGAAGCCAGTCAGAACTGGCCAGGCTGAATTTGTGTAGCTCTGCTGCAGTGCAGAATCAGGGGTAGCAGGCTTCATGTCCAAGGCTGGTGGAGATGGTGTTCACTAACAGCGATGGTGTTGCCCTTCTTGGGAAAGGTTGAGGGTTGGCTGCCTAAGGCTTTCTGCAGAGTGGGGAGTGGTTGTGTGGGGAAAAGCATACTGAGCTAAACCTTTTGCTTGGCTTAGTCTTTTTTCAGTGCCCTGTGCACAGAATTCACAGGGTGAGTACTCAGACTGGACCTTATAAATGCCTACAAAAATCTTAAGGGTCGGTGTCAAGAGGATGGGGCCAGACTCTTTTCAGTGGTGCCCAGCGACAGGACAAGGGGAAATGGGCACAAACTGAATCAGAGGGCAGATTTAGATTAGATATTAGCAAGAAATTCTTCACCATGAGGGTGATGAAACACTGGAACAGGTTGCCCAGAGAAGCTGTGGCTGCCCCCTCCCTGGCAGTGCTCAAGGCCAGATTTGATGGAGCTCTGAGCAACCTGGTTTGGTGGAAGCTGTCCCTGCTCATGGCAGGGGGGTTGGAACCAGATGATCTTTAAGGTCTCTTCCAACCCAAACCATTCTATGAAGCACAGGAATTTCCAGCTGAACATGAGGAAGAACTTCTTCACTCTGAGGGTGACGGAGCACTGGAACAGGCTGCCCAGGGAGGTTGTGGAGTCTCCTTCTCTGGAGATATTCAAAACCCGCTTGGACGAGGTCCTGTGCAGCCTACTCTGGGTGACCCTGCTTCAGCAAGGGGTTGGACTGGATGATCCACAGAGGTCCCTTCCAACCCCAACCATTCTGTGATTCTGTGATCTAGCAAGAATTGAGAATTGTAGCATTGAGGCTGAGGATTGGATGGAAAAAAGGGGAACTCGCTGCACTTATCTTTGTCCTCAGAAATGAGTCTGAGTTGATTTGTGCATTGACCACAACTTGTTCCTTCATCAGGTCTATCGAAGGTATGCAAGAGAATATGGCGATGCCACCAACCCAGACATCACCTTCAGCTACTTTGTCCCCAGAAAGAATCTGACACATGTGTGGATTCCTCAGCGGGGTCCCTGTTCAGTGACCTGTGGGGAAGGTGAGGCAGCAGTACTCAGTCTTTACCTCTTATGGAGATCTGGGCAGACTTTTACTTTGCCTGGCTGGCAAAAAAAAAAAAAGCTGTAAAGTCTCCTTTGCAGTGAATAAGCTACCCAGCTTAAGAAGTCACCCAGATCTTCACTCTGTGGGCTCTCCTGGGCTGACTGAAAGAAGTGTGACATCAGTGATAGATACTTGGATAGAGCTTATTAAACAACTGAACAGAATTTGAAAGCAAATTGCTGAAAGTGAGCTGCAGTTGCTAGTGTTAAACTGAACCAAAGAAAAGAGTGGTACAGCTTTTGAATTAATTTAGCCAATCAGTAAATGCGCTGAATCATCAAGATGATAGGGAAAATGTTTGATCGTGAGGGGGATTTTTAAATAGGTTCTAACTGAACTTTTGATTTGAAGACTAAATCATTTTCTCAGATTTTTCAAAGTTATTGAAGACAGTAATTTGAAGTTGGCTAAACATCAAAAGTCTGAGACCAAAGTGGTGTCTAGTGTCTAACTAAAGCCTCAGAGCTAATTATGAAACTTCCTGCTTAGAATTCTATTCCTGTGCCGTGGCTAATCCTTTCTGTCTCCCTGACGAAATCATAATGCAGATTGCAACAGATCACTCTGGTAGACAGTCTGACATCTTGTTTACCGGATAATAGAGATGACACTGGCAAGTCTCTCATGACTTTTGTGGCAAGGATTTAGAAAATACATTAATGAATACTTATGGAAGTCAATCTATAGGACTAGTTATGCCCAGAAAGCTTTTCTCCAGCAGATTCCTCAGGTGAACTGATTGCTGAAACCCTGAAGTAAAGAACTCAAAATGCTCTAGGGCCTCGCAGCTAATTCAGTCACAAATGAAAAAGTGAGAAAGCTGAAAGTTGAAATAGCAGAAAGTTGAGAATCCGAGCTGAAATTGCATCTTGAGAGCTGAAAGTGATGGTCAGGCCCTCCTTACCCGTAGACATTATTTGAAAACAAGGAGGGTAATGAAAAGATAACATTGCTGATTGATTCTTGACATTTGCTTCTCAGGGTCACAGTCTCTGAGATTCAGGAATGCCTGTCTCTCTGTGGGTAGCTTATTCGCTGCAAAGGAGACTCTTTACAGCTTTGCTTGTAGCTTTTTTAAGTTTGGATTTTCACCCACTGTACTTGTTAGGTTCAGTATTGTTAAAAATCTTGTTTATAGCTGTGCTTTCTGAATATTTTATTTCTTGTATGCGACAGGCACTGCAGGTCTGCAGTTTCTCTCCCAGTACCCCTAGTCTAGTTTTGGATATTGATGATCACTTTGAGGCCATTGGCGTGGTACTGTCTGGGTACAAAGGCTGCGTGATGATATTACGTGATTCGTTCTACAGAGCGTCATTTAAAAATGTCTGACTGCTAGAGCTTATTTTCAGCAACCTGTCCTTCATCACTTAGGCATCAAGATCATTAGAAGTAATTTTGACCAAATTGTGATTGATATTCTTGTTCTTGCAAACAGCCAGTTTACAGCAGTCTTTCCATTTTGGCAGTGGATTATCCATCAATCTTCTCATCTTCTGGGGTGTTCATCTTGGAAAGTCACTTTAAAGCTCTTGAGGAAAAGTTATATCAGAAAGAAGGGGTTGGTGTGTTTGTAGAAAGTCTGTATTCCCAAATATGCCGTTTTCCCACACAGATGATTTCAGTAAAGTGAAATTACTGCATCTTCCTAGCACAATAGAGGTGAGCTGTCCACTTTGTTTACACGTTCCTTTCAATTTCCTTTTATATCCAAGGGACGCAACCAGTGGATCATGTGTGCTTTGACCAGACAAAGAATGAAATAACAGAAGATCAGTGGTGTCTGGAGCTCCCACAGCCCCTTTCAGAGCACAAGCCCTGTGCCAGGGAGCCATGCCTGTACAGGTTGGTGTTCCTGGAAGCTCAGCTGAATTCTTGCTTTGCTTGTCCTTTCTCTGCCAGCTAACCCACTCTCTGCAGTCTCATTTGTATTGTGCAAGGTAAAAAAGTAGTTTCTTCCTAATTATAATGGTGTAGTGGATCCCAAACCATGTTCTGTCTTTCCAGGTCCCATGAGGTAGTTGAGATGTCAGCTGAATGAATGGGAGATAGTCCTTCCAGTATTTTACAGTAGTCTGCTAAATGAAAATACTTTGAGGGCATGGCCAGAAGGAGGTGTCTGTTCACATCCTTTCCAAGATTGTGCCAACAAAGATTTGATCTTACTCTGGAGGAGACCCTTGTGTTAATTAGACTGGAAAGAGGACCAAGGGCCAAACCTGCCCAGACGTTGTTCTTGTAGATATTTTAGTGTTTAATAAAAAGTGGTTACACTGTGAACTATAGCTCTTTAGCTTACACGCTTTTAGTCCTAGAGAGCTGTTGGTGCAAGGACTTAAATTTCCAGCAGTTGTCCTCTCAATCACATCCAGACAAGGCTCTTGAAACAGAGAAGCTGAATGCTCTGTATGACCCATTTCTGTAATCACTGGTGTGAGTAATAAACCTCTGTGATCCAGATGAGCAATAGGGTGATACGACTACTTCCCATTTAGGTGGAAGATGTCTCAGATAGATGAATGCTCTGCTGCCTGTGGAACTGGAGTTGCCCAGCAGAATCTGACCTGTGTTCAGTTTCGTGATGGATTGGAGACTGTTGTGGACGACAGCTTGTGCCCAGCGGAAGAAAAACCCCCCTCCGTTGTGCCGTGTGTGGTTAATGTCTGCCCTTTAGGCTGGGACAAAGTGAGTTTACTGGCTGGGCTTGTCTCAGGAGCCTCACTGGGAGCTTTGCACTTGGGTCTACCAGTTAAGAACAATCACTTTACTACTGGACTCTGGGAGGGTGGTTTACACCAAGGATGTCTGCCCAGTTAAAGGTTCATCCTGTCACTTTAGACAGCTCTGTCCCTCTTAATTTATGCTGCTGGATTAATGAATTCATAGTGGTGGTTTGTTAAGGGCAGCTGTTGACTATGGTCCTTCTTCATTTCTCCTTGCAGAGTCCAACAAAATGAGAAACAGAAATAACCCCTGGTCCACTCAGAAATACCTCACTGGCAAACAGAGAGGTTCTGACATGGTAGAGAGGGTTACTAGTAGGGAAGAGGGCTTCTCAGCGCAGGATCACTGGTCCAAATCTGTACTGGGGAGCTACTGCCAGGTTTACATTTACAGATGGGGAAGATACTGCTTTAGGCATCCACAGTCTCAGGTACCTCTTCGGCTAGTGTGAATTAGGAGAGGTTTTGGCTCTTGGATGTCCTTAGCTATTCCTGGTATTTCTATGTTCTGCAAAAATGGAGAAAGTGCTTAAATGTGCCTCTTTCTTCAGTGACAGCAACTATATTGTAGGCTTGATGTGGAGATATCCCCGGGCTTCATTAGATTGGGACTGGTGTGGAAAGCAGGTGCCAATGTCAGTCTGGGTCTTTTTACTGTGTTCTGAGGAGGAAGATGCGCACTTACTTCAGACTTCGGAGTCACTTGGGCATATCCAGCTGGAAAATCGGACGGTGTATGTCTGGAGTCCTCTAGCTGGAGAGTGTTCCGTCTCCTGTGGTAGAGGTGAGATCTTTCAGTGCCGCAGGGAAATGTTACTTGGCTGCAGGTGTGAGCTCATTGCCTAGGAACCTCAGGGACCTGGTCTTTGCCCCTCCACAGCTCTAGTGCATGCGTAGCTGTGGTCACAACTTTTTTGAGTCTGGAAGAGGCAGCGGGACCTGGCTCAGACAGGGAATAGTTTAGGGCTGGCTGCTGCTGTGCTTCAGAGGTGGGGGGTTGAGTGCAGTAAGTGTGCCTGAGGCTTGGGCAGAGTTTGCTTGTTTTGTACACACAGATGCGACTGCCACTGCTTGGCAGATTTTCAGCCCTTGCCTGCATGCCCTGCAGTAAGATCGCTTCCCTTTCTAGGTAAGACTCAGCTACAGTATGTATGTGTAGCTTATGACACCAAAGAAGAAACCCAAGAAGAAAACTGTCATCCCGTGCCAAAGCCAGAGAGCAGGATGGAAGTCTGTGATCTCAGTCCCTGCCCACCAAGGTAAAGCAGTTACCAGGAGACAGCGAGCCAGTGAGAGGTCTTTCCTTCCTCTCTGTCCCTTCCTCTCTTCTTCCTTCTCTTACCCTTAGTAAGGGTCAGGCTGCTCTGCAGATGTTATCTTCCTCTCCCCTGGTTTGAAAACACAGCCAGCTGTGAAAACAGTAGCACTGATCCATCCTGAGCAAACTAACAGAGTTTTTCCTGGGCTGATATAGTCTCAAGCAGAACTAGGTGAAGTTTTTGGAGTTTGAGTCCAGGGAAAACGAGAAAATTGCTTGATCCCTTATTACCTTGGGGAAGTAGGAACAAATCCATAACTGCAAAAGGTGGTGACACGTTTGCCAGCTGTAGTTTCCACGTAGTGTCAAGGAAAAGGGCTAGAATTAAATGCTCTAAGAATCCAGAATAGCTGCTCTGAGAACTGAAGGAAGTTGATTGCACTTCCGCCAGGATTTATGGTGTTGCACTCAGTGGGGTGACTGCTGATCTCTCGAACATG